>NW_006799973.1:1725577-1733051 GCF_000485575.1 Poecilia formosa
AAAAAAGCAACTGTTAGGGATGCTCAAATATGAAAAATTGGACTGATATTGATATCTGATAGTAACACCAGTATTATGCCAGATTTACCAATATTTCATTTTATTAATTTTTTTTTATCTGATTACTCGATTAATCGTAAGAATAATCGATAGATTACTCGATTACTAAAATATTCGTTTACAACAGCCCTAAACCTTACACTAAAAGTCTCAATATTTACCAAATATTGCAAAGTTGACACTTTAAGTGGACTTTTAATGCAGCTTTTCAATAAAAGTAACTTTTTTTTCACCGAAAGACACTTCATGACAACAGTCATAAACATTCATGAAGACTTCTCCATATTCATGACAGTGTTAATGTCAGTCTTATGCACACCCCTTCAAATAAAGTGTTACCCAAACATCACTGTTAGAGAAAATGTAAACAGACAATAAAATAAATAATTATCTGATGGTGTAAACAGGATATATTTCCAGTGTTATTCCTCTGTCTTCTATGTAATCAGTGCAGTAATCTCATTTTACTTTTTGTGGCCAGGGGACTTCAAAGCCCATCCTAAAGACCTCATTACGGCCCCCTGCTGGCTGAAAGGTTTCAGAGGTAATGAGCTGCAGCGATTGATTCGGAAAAAGAAGATGGTGGGAGACAGGATGACAACTCTGGACAGACACAACTTGGAGAAGAGAATCAGATTCCTCTACAGACGCTTCAACCGCACCGGAAAGCACCGCTAACGCCGCAATGAGCCTCATACAGCAAGGACTGTCAGTGAATTCATCACATCACTGTGTTATGCTGATCGAATTAGAAAATAACTTGCAGCCATTGTGTACGTTTAGTTTTTGGACCTAATGAAGATTGTTTAAAAGCCTGGAAGAACACCGAAAATACATCATAACATGATAATTAAAATGTGTTTTTACACTTACATTCATTTTAAACCTGATTTATTTGTTTTTTTTTCCTGCTTAGGCAGGTGGGAGTAGACCAAAGGCTGAGCGGTCCAGATGGACATACATCATCAGACAAAAAGACACATGTGAATGTCATTCTGAAACTATATACTCACTCTTAAATCGCTTATTAAGGTTGTAAATAATGAGGTCAGTTTTAAAGATAATCAATTGCAATTAAAGGTAAAATTGTATGTAGCTGTGTTAAAAATAACAACACTGGGTTTGTATTCCTCTAACTGTGTTTGTTTCCATTTGTGACTTCATGGGGAATTCTGCTCCAAATCAAAGCATGAAGAAAAATGGTCACATTTGTTCTGACTTTATAGAAAGTGATAGCATTAGGCTGTTCAAAGACTGTCAATCAGCATTTTTCTTAAACGGACACATTAAATGTATAGAATATTAAATACTTGAACTAATAGTTCATAATTCCTGTTGGTCTGAAGTCAAGAAGCTGCTCCTTTACAGGTGATTTGGAGTCATTCACTTGTTGAAACTATTTCATTTGTTGTGAGGAAACTTGTTATCTTCAAGTGTCTGGATGTTCTCACTGATCTTTAATCCCTCATATTGGTGGATTGACTCAATAATCTGACAAACATCCCATAGCATGATGCATCTGCAGCCATGCTTCACAGTGTATTCTTTGGTTACATGTTGTCTCCAGAGAATAGGAGAGAGAAAATAATAATTTATAATTTGTCGATCCATGTTTGATAGATGTTGACCTTCTTTGATCAGCCTGGAAACATGACCTGTTTCTAATAGAAATAGTTTTGGTAATTCTAAGCCAAAGCAAGAAAAGTTTTTCTGATTTAAATTCAGGCAGAGAAAAAATTTTGTCTAAATATCTGGTTTCACGTCACATCACTGAGATTCTGTCTACTCTGATGCAAGCAGGACATCCCTACGCTCCCATCATTGCTTGGTCTGCATATATTTAAAGAAATTCTTGTTAAAATTAATTCACAATGTTTTCACTTCTACATGGGAACAAAGAAATCACAATAAGCTTCAAAAACCATATAGGGTTTTCAGCCAAAATCTTGATTCATGAGCAAAAGTTTATGTCCCTGACTGTTTGCACTTGATGTTCAGACATTAAAATACAAATACAGAAATTTGGCACAAAATAAAAAAGGCACATTTACATGCATGCATGCACATAAGAAGAAGACAAGCTTGATTGATCTGTTTTATGATCTTTGCAGTTGGTGTAGTTCTCCCTTGCAGAAGAAATCTGACTTCAGTGGAGCAAACCTGGGTGAATGAATTAAAATCCATGTTAAAATCATTCATTTCTTAACATAATAGAAATGGTTTTATTAAAGAAACGTCAACAAAAGTTTGAATTATCCTTTCATATAAAGTTCGCGCTTCCAAACTGCATTGACCCTTCATTCTGTCAATCCAGCATTGGCTTTATGACCTCAGTTTTCCGCGGCTCATTTAATTGTTACTGTTGTTGAATAAGTGGGTCTGTCAAAGTGCACACGGTGCGGATTTAAACAGGCTGGACTCGAGTCAAACAGAGGATGTGATACAGTAGCCGGTGGGTAATTGGGAGAATCCCGGGCCAGGGAGAGGAAAACAGTCGAGTCAACACTCCGGTTGTCCACTATACCGCAGTCTGGTCCCGCCGCCCCATCCAACACGGAGAGCTGCAGCACTGCAAAGCCTGAGAGGAGGGAACGGGAGGGGAGCGAAGGGGAGGGGAGGGGTGCCGCACTGTCGTTGGGAGTCCAAGTGAGGAGACGCATTATTGCAGCTGAAACACTTTGCACGAACCAAAGTACCGCACTTCCCCCCCAAGACGAAGAGGAGGAGGAGGAGACGGGAGTCAACGAGAAACAGCTGGTTTCTCATCACTGCACTTTTCTCTCTCCCGATCTTGAAATTTGTTTTGTGGCTCTCAGAAGAGGAAACTACCCAACCTGGCAGCCAATCAGCGCTGCGTCCTCGATCAGCATCCAGGAGCAGCTCCAAACGCTCAGCATCACTTGGCAGAGCCGGACGCAGAAAAGCCCCGCTGGGACCCGAACACCCATGGATTCATCTCTCGGCTGGATTATAATTTAGAAGCGCTGCTCTCTTCTTGAACTCGCGTTGCTCCCCATCTTTCACCCCCACTGTGAGTTATTGCCCGACCTGTATACGTGGCTCGGTATTGCGGTACTTTTGCTGACGGCTTGCAGTATAAATGCATCGCTAGAAGATCTCCACTGCGCCAAGAAGACTCCCCGCCCATTTCTGAAGCTTCTTAAATCTCTTTACTAATTAAAACCTCAGATTGTTTTTCCTGGATAAGTGCCTTCACTTATTTTCGGAGATTTTTTATTATTATTTTTACTTTAGTATCCTCCCTCTCCTCCCTCACTTCCACCGCTGAGTCAGTTCAAACAGCTGCATAGAAGATGTGAGTATTAATGCGGATTCTCTTTTGCGTCTTTTTTTTTTTTTACAACAATGCAAAAGACCGTAAAAGCTGATCCAGATAAATCTTTATTCAGTTCTTAATCATTTGCATTTGTTTTTAAATCAGCATAGAATCAAAAACTGTGTTGTTTTATTGCACTTTGCTGTGTTTTTTGCTGACGCATGTGAAAATTGTCGTCACATCTCTTAAATTATGTATAGAGTTGGATTACTGCCACAGCTAATCCTTCAGTGGATTTAAACCGAGTTGGTTTTAGGATGTTGCATCCCAAAAATCCTTTTAGTTCTTGTTAAACTATTTAAAATGTCATTATTTTTCGTTTGCTCGGCTCAGAAGTGGAGTTATTGGAAACACTGTAGAATAATAATACTAATAATAATAATGATGACATTTATCTTCTTCCTGGGACCATTTGGAAATTTTCAAAGATTTTATTTATTTATTTTTTTTATTCCCTGTGAAGCAGAGGCGCTCCTGAGGGGGGCGGATCCCCGGGAAGGCAACGGCCAACCTTGTTAAATTGCTGACCATCCCCACTGGCTCTACAGATATAGTATTACTCATTAATATTACAATAAAATTGGAGAAAACACATTTCATTGAACTGAAGTATCTATCTATTTATTTATTTTTTGTGTCCTTCTGCCACCTTTAAATATATATCACTATTTTTTGGTTCTGCTCTCCCACACGCTTCTCTGTACTTGTAAATGATGAATGACAACAGCTAAATAAAATTCCTGAAACTCTGTCAAAATGTGACTTTTTGGTTTTGATGTCACCCCCAACAGTATCAGTGGCCTCCATCTGGCCTGCCCTATAAAAACTTTCTGGAGTCGCCCCTGCTGAGCTGTGACTTTTATCCCCAGCAGCTCCCTCTCTCTGTGGAGTTTGTTTAATCGTTTTTTTTTTTTTTTTTGCTTTCCCTCTTCTTGTACTATCTCTTTTTATTAAGACAGTGTATCAAAGTTTACTACTAGAAATTACATTTTCTCTTTTGTTTCTCAACTAAACAAAATCCTCAAGTTTTTTTTTCCAGCTAAAAATTCATACATTTTTTTTAAAATGCACTTTTTGAGTTATTTTTGTTATGCACTTTACCATTTTTCTTCAATCTAGGACTTTAAACATGAAAAACATGACATTTACTACACATTTAGGAAAATGTGACATCTAGTGCAATATGCTGCATTTATTGCAGAAAAGCCCAAAGCTCAAGTTCTTCTAGCCAATTCATTTTACGGAGAGTTAAAACCGCTTAAATTGACCAATAATATCACAGGCAGCCAGAGTTTTAACTCATAAAATGTAACATTCATCCATCTACTGCTTTGCAGTTCTGATACTGTGGTGATGATTGTGGCTGAATGCGTTATAGAGCTCAGTCTCTTTTGTTGTTCACTGTTCCATGAACTGAGCTGCTGACGGCGTTGTGGCCTATTTTAAAACTCAGATTTATTCTGCAACTGGGTCTACGTACTTTAGTGGTTTTCCCAAAACTTTCTCTTACGTAAACCACACATCATTAATCTAATTGAAGAGGTCATAATCAGGTTAATAATATTTGAACCCAGCAGCAACATGGAAGGCCTAGTGAAGATGAATGAAGGCTGTGATTGAAAATCTGAGCGCTTTCAGTAAATATTGATTTTTCAAGCTCATTCTAAGTTCAAACATGAGAAATATGTTGCTTAAAAATCAAGATGAATTTGTTTTTTATATGCTATTTGTAGTGGAAAATATATTTTTATATATTTATGTGTTCACAAAATAAATAATAAATGCTCCTCTTTCTCAAACAGACACTAATGAATAGCGAAACCTGAAACAATGCAGACATTTTGAAGAACTGGTCTTAATTTTTATACCTTTAGATTCATTATGTGGCACCCACATCACATCAGAACTGAACGATTCAAGTGTTTATTTTTAATGCAGTCTTTCTTTTGTTTCCAGGTCTGCCCCAGATGCTGCTGCCCCTCCAGCTGCTGGACCTCCAGGCGCTCCTGGCGCCCCGGGTCCAGATGGAGCCCCAGGTGGAGCGCCACCCGGCCCACCCAACACCAGCAGCAACCGCAGGCTTCAGCAGACACAGGCCCAAGTCGAGGAGGTGAGATAAACTAAGATCCCAAACCTGTGCAGTGCTACTTTCTCTTTTTAATTCAACTGAAATGTTAAAAGAAATTTTAAAACAGCACTCCATCTCTATTCTTTGTGATTTATTGGCTCAGAGGAACCAATTTCCCTTCCTCCATCAACCATTTAATCCTTTCTGTTTCTGCCAAATGCTGCCTCATTGCCGGCTCTAGGTGGTGGATATCATGCGGGTGAACGTGGACAAGGTTTTGGAAAGGGACCAGAAGCTTTCAGAGTTGGATGACAGAGCAGATGCTCTGCAGGCCGGAGCCTCCCAATTCGAAAGCTGCGCAGCCAAGCTAAAAAACAAGTACTGGTGGAAGAATTGCAAGGTGGGCGCATTTAAGTGTCTCATCACAGAGTAACTACTAATGTCTGAGTCAAGCTAATGCCTGCAGGCATTCAGCGTTCTGTTTGGAGGAAGACATTGTAATCTGTTAATGAGCTGCTGTTGAGGACTGCAGTGACGCCTCAGGGAAAAATGGAAGACAGACGTCTGCTACCGAAGAGTTTTAAACTGGAAACTGGAAACTGTTTACATAAGTAAACCATAACAAAATACAAATAGTGTATTGTTTTTGTTTTATTGAGTTGCTCAGGTGGTGTTTTGATCTGTTTTCAAGCAAATAACTAAAGTTTTTTGTCTTATTTTCCCTTTTTAACAGATGATGATCATGATGGGCATCATTGGAGTCATTGTGGTTGGAATAATATTCTGTAAGTACAATGTTGTTTTGTTTTAGTCATTTAGGTTTATGGGACAAGTGAAATCTTCCCTTTTTCTTTTAAATAACATACTGTATCTTCCTAAAGTTCTGAACTTTTTTTACAATTTCATGTTACGGTCACACATTTCAATGAATTTTTATTGGGATTTTGTGTGACAGACGAACACTAAGTAGTGCTTGATTGTGAATTATAGGTAATGGATACCAACATGAAGCACATTTTCATTAGAGAACAAAACAAAACAAGCCATGAAACCAAAGTATTTAACTAGTCAAGTGGATATAAAACTGAAACATTGAGTTTATAAATCCCCACCTGACTGGAGTTAATTTTGATCAATAATCACTGGAACATTGATCAACGTACTTTATGTATATTGATTATTTTGATGACGGCACTCGACAAAATGTTATGTTTGTTGCTGATTTCTCAGTTTGTGAATAAATGATGTTTTCATTACTTTTTATTTTTGTGTTTTTCTGATGTAAAGCACTTTGAACTGCCTTTTTTTTTTTTTTACCTGTAATGAAACTATGAGCAACACACTCCACAAATCCTCTCTCTATGGAAAAGAAGAAAGCCATGTGAAATCCTGTTTGCAATTTCCATGTTGGGGTCACAGCAAACATGAACCTTTTTATCCACATGCAAAACACGTCAGGCGGAAAACCGACTCAGCTCATTTAACTAAACAGACCACAGCAGTGGCAGCATCACGCTGTCAGGACAGAGAAGCTGGTCGGAGTTGATGAGAAGGTGGACGGAGACAAACACTTGCAAATCCTGGATCACAACCTGCTGAAAGCTACAAAAGACTGGAGACTGGTGCAAAGGTCCACTTTCCTGCAGAATAAGAACCCTAAACATTCAACCGGAGTTACAATGGAAATGTTTTGATCAAAGTATATTCATGCATTTGAAGGGCCCAGTCAAAGTCCAGAGCTAAATCCAACCGAGCTGCTGCAAGATTTTAAAAAAAAATGGAGCTCAGAGAAGCTCTCCGTCCAATCAAACTGAGATTTTAAAAAAATATCAGAAATACCCTCAAATATTTGTAGCTTCAGCAAAAGATGGTTCTACAAGTATTAATTCAGACTCGCAAAACCCATTTTACACATACACACACCCCCATCTGAGCTTAGGAAGGAAGGAAGGAAGGAAGGAAGGAAGGAAGGAAGGAAGGAAGGAAGAAAGGAAGGAAGGAAGGAAGGA
>NW_006799973.1:1733562-1747432 GCF_000485575.1 Poecilia formosa
GGATGGAAGGATGGAAGGATGGATGGATGGATGGATGGATGGATGGATGGATGGATGTATGTATGTATGTATGTATGTATGTATGTATGTATGTATGTATGTATGTATGGATGGATGGATGGATGGATGGATGTATGTATGTATGTATGTATGTATGTATGTATGTATGTATGTATGTTCACTCTGCGCTGGTCTCTCACATGAAATCCAGATTACTGCAGTGTGCAACAACAGATAATATAAGTTACCGTACTGGAGCTGATGTGACTGAACTTTTGAAGATAAATTATTTTAATTAATGCTTCTTCACCTTATTTTGTTTCCCTGCTTTATTATCCACTAGACTAATGGCTGCCTCTTTATCCTTCATTCGCAGTGTACTTCTTCTACTGAGCGCCTCCCATCATCACAGATGAACTCAAACCTAAGGATACCGTTACAGGGGAGAGGAAAAAATGAAGCGCCACTCCTCCCTTCTATCAGCCTTCCTCCTCTTCACACAAACTTCCATTGAACCATCCTGCACCCCAACTGTCGTGTTCCTGCGTATGTGTTTCTGCTCTCTCCGTGCCCCTCTCCCCACCTTCTTTCTTGCTGCTTTCTCTCAGTCTTCCTCCATGAGGTCTCACTCACTCTCTCCAGTCTCTGCACCTCATGTATTATAGAAGGCTGCAGCGGGCGGACGGAAACAGGGAGGAGCAAAAGAAAGAAGACGGGAGAAAGCAAACAGAGCTCAGAGAAACATAAGTGGAGATTGAACAACAGTTTGCAGTCTTTCTACTCCAGCCATCGCTTGACCATGAATTTTTTTGTTTTAAAGAGACCTACATTTGGACATTGATACCAACATGCCAAACTAATACCCTCCCTTCATCATAACGCTTATTACTAACACGTTAGCTTAGGAGTCGAATCATTTCTGTTGTTTTTTCACGTGTGCAATTGTGACCCGCCACTCTGCATCTTTTACCCAATAGGATTTCACCAGTAATTTATTCCATTTCCTGTTCAACTTTCTCTCACAGAAGTCTCAAACTTCTGCAGGGATGATAAGAAAGGAGAAATGCAAAAAAGGGGGAAAAAAGTCTGTGTGAAACGTTAAGCCAAAAAGAGGTGATTCAGGAAAAAGAAGTAGGAGTTTAGCAGCATATTTTCCTGCATAAATACATGCAACCTGAGTCATAACCTCCAGGCAGAAAGCAATGAGTCAGTTTTGGGATTTTTCTATCTTAGGTGATGGTAATAGAGTCATGTACGCAGAAAGGCACATGAAGCAGCTACTGACAGACAATCTGCACGCCTGAAGGACCCGAGGAAGGCCTCTCCTCTCTGAATGGACAGAGTCGCAACCACAGACAGATGAATGTGTAGCGTCGCATTTTGAGCAACCTTCTGTTGGAGCGTTTGTTGTTTTCAGAGCGCAGGAGAATGAGAGAGGACAGGATGAGGATCCCCCAGAGCCGCCAGGCTGCCTCCCCCCCCCCCTTCACGCACATAAAACCAGACTCATCTGTCACCTGCAGTACGATAACAGCCAATAAGAGGCATTCGTTTCTAACCTGCATGGCAAACAGTATCCATATTCGTGTGACCTGTGTATCTGCCATTTCTTAATCTTACTGCCGATTGTATATTTTCTTTCCTTAGTGGTTTCAAGGACCTGTGTATAATGTCTTTCTGATCAGATACTTACTGCTTATGCAATGTGCAACAATGCTCATGAGTTTGCCAAAATGTGTCACTTGCTTTGAACAGGGAAAAAAAAACATAATCCTCAAGGACTGCAACCAACCGCTACTGTAGTAAATCATTTTAGGAATCACGTAGAGATAATATAGGAGAGCCACTGTAGATACATACAAGTTTAAGCTCCTGAAAATGTGTTTATATAGATTCCTTTAGGTTTTAAGAGATTGTTGGTTGTCCATGGAACTCATTTTCCTTTCTCTGAACTGATTTTGAAAGTTGTGAAAAGAGTAAAATAATACAAAGAGATTCATGAGAACAATGGAGTAATGCATAACTGTAGCACTAAGCTCTAATTATCTGCTGATATTGTGCAACAATATTAACCGGTGAATAGAGAAGAGATTATGTTTTGTGAATTGAACACAGGGTGAGAGATGCAACTGAATTTTGCAACAACAAAAAAAAATCAAATGCATGTTTACCACTTTTGCTGATGCCAATAAATAAATCATGAACTGAACTCCATCAAACTGTTTTCTGACTCTCCTCATGATTCTTCTAAACACAGGAAAGGCTAAAAATCACTGATCAGGATTCACATGTGAAGTCAGTGAGAAAAAGCTGAAAACTGATCAGCGAGTTCCAGCCTAGTATAAATCCATAAAGCTTGGACACAGTGATTATGTTCAGTATTAATGTTTGCAGTGCTCAAGAGCAGCTCCTAATAGTACCTGAAGTAGTAATTAGTAGTCGACCGATAACTACAAATATTTTTTCCAAAATGAGTAAATTAGCAAGTGAAGTGTTTTTGTCTCTCAGTAAATTATTTTAATCTACTTTCATGCTCAACCACAACTTTGAATTCAAGTTGTAAAACAAACTAAAAAAAAAAAAAAAAAAACTCTTGATAGGGACAAACGCCCTCATCAATGTTGAGTCATAAAAGCTTTATTTTAAAAGACAAAATAAAGTGAAAAGTCAGTGTTGGACAAACAAAAAGACAGAAAAAGAATAAACAGCTGCAGTATTTGAAACCACACCATCATAGTGGAAGAACCGCAATTCCTCCATTAATTCCTCCTGAAGTGCAAAGAAAAGTTGTAAATAAAAAAATCCAGTATTTCCTCAGTTTGTACCGCATCTTCCTTCTGCTTGTAATTAACGTATTTTGTTCCCACAGCGTTTGAAACTCAAATGAAGTGGCGTCAATCCTGATACTTTTAGCACTTTGTGGTTCATAAGTAAATGTTTACTCACTGACTTTAAATAAAGCTACCGATTCACAGCCTTATACAAATAAATAAGCTACTTGGTTGAATGAAAATTACTTTAAATCTATTTCTGTCAAAAGTATGAATAATTTATAGAGCAATGCCACAATGGGGCTTAAAACCAAAACCAAAAGAAACCTTAAAGACATACAGGATTTTAAAGGTTGCCGTTAAAACCACTTCATTTTAAAGAGACTTATTGTAGACTGCTGTTTTTGTTGAATTTATGCAGATATGAAGTTTAAGTTTAACCCCAGGAGAGACGTGAAAGGTCCGATTATTTGTGCTGATTGGAAAACTATTTTTGAGATTCAGATTGGTCTTCTGGTCAGACAGAGATAATGAAACTTCAGTGGTTCATCTCTGAGAAAATGTGTTTTTCCTGCTGAGATTATCCATATATCACGGCAAAAGGAAATTCAAGATCCAAGGTTGCTTAGTGCAAATAAGAAAACAATAGAAACCATACAGCAACTGGATGCAAATCATAATAAATGAATGTTTCCCACAAGTAAAATACTTCAAATTCAGCAGACAACAGCTATGAGACCTGAAAATGTTTACCTTTACAGAAAAATAAATCATTCAAGGCTCAGCTTCAAGTTAAGATGACCAGAGAGTCACTTATTTCATGACCTGATAGAAGAAGAGAACAGTGACAACGAGGAACCCGAGAACCCACCAGTAGGAATCTGTAGAGAGAGAAAACACACAACAGTAAGGATTGTTTTAATGACAGGAGACAAATGTGCAAAAATACAAAAGCTCTAATCAATGTTATTGAATTAGGTGGAAATTTACTGAGATATAAAGTTTGATTCTTTGGAAATATGATCAAAAAAGTCAAGTGTTTATCTTGGAGAGAAGGTTTGTTAGTTTTTTCTTGCACTAAAACAATCCGAACAGCCTGTCGGAGAAATCTGACAATTGTTTTATGCTTCTGTTTTTACTTAGTTTATTTCATTTTTTTCATCCTTAGATTAACAAGGTAATGAAAACACTTTGTTCAAACGTTTATTTGACAAAGAAACATACCTGGTTGGGGGCTTTCGAGTACTATACTGATGTGGAGCGGATCGTCCAGAGCTGGGTGGGTCACCCTGCAGGTGATCTTGGTTCCTGGAGAAAAACTCGGGTCAATGGTCACATGAGAGGACAGGGTAAACGTCCCGTCCCCGTGCTGCCGATGACTGCTCAGAGAACCCTGGTTCGGAAAGAGTTTTGGCTCCGTTTCAGTTGGAGGAAGGAAAAACCACTCCATCTGAAAAGCAAGGAATAAAGAGCAGAAAATTATGACCTGTAATCAGGCAACCGATCTTTGAAGAACAAAATGCAACAAACTACTGAATGAAGAGGATTCTGCATTTTTAGTAGTTGTGCATTTGAAAATAAAGTGTTTTTTTTTCTTGATCTATAAAACATAAAACTGCTTGTGGTGAAGAAAAATCAATGTATTTCAAAGAAGGTCTTTTGGAAGATAATGAAGTGTTTTTATTCTTCAATATCTGCTAACAAAAACCATCATCTTATCGCTGCCAAGTCAGTTTATATGACAAACTTTTTAAGGAAGCAATTTTTTAGGACAAAATACTTAAATGTTTATTTTGAAGTGGAAACAAAAAAAGATTGGTTTCATTGGAAGTATGAGGATTAGTTTTTTTTATCCACAAAAAAATGTTTTTTGGGTAAATTCATGATGAGGAACACAAGGGGGCGCCATACTTCCATCCAAGTCTAATTGAGATCAAAACACAACTAATTATTACCAACTAATTAGCAACAAGCTTTTAAATGAATGCATTTTTATTGCAGCAACTCTCACTAAAAAATTAAAATTAAAAAAAATCTGAC
Source organism: Poecilia formosa (assembly GCF_000485575.1). NCBI lineage: Eukaryota > Metazoa > Chordata > Actinopteri > Cyprinodontiformes > Poeciliidae > Poecilia > Poecilia formosa. Next base: position 1,738,374 of record NW_006799973.1, read on the forward strand.
CTTTAAAATGTTTACATTTATTCTCTGGATTAAAGAAATCCCACATTAAAAAATATTTGTTAGTTTTTTAAAAATGCAAGTAATATATTCAGAACTTCTATTTTCCCTAACGTAAAAATACTGCACACTTAAAATAATTTGTCCACAGATTTCAATGTGAAACATTGTTTGCTTTGCCTGACGCTGGTGCAGTCAGTGAAAGGTTAAATTAAGTTGTAGCATCATCTCTGTGTAGGAGTTTTGTCCAATAATTAGGAATTTATTTGTGAGATTTTTCTGTGTTTTGAGCTTGGGAGAAATAGCAGCTTTGGTTTATAATCCCAAATGTGTTGTGTGCTGTTAAAACAACACACAACACTCAGATAAATAAATCTTTCAACAGCAAAAAGAAAATTAAAATTGAGCTTTTATTACTTCATTCTAATACATGTAATTATTATCTCTCTGATAAAAGGAAACTCTAGGGGTTTTTTGCGGGTTATTTCAAAGGGTCCGAATTAACCAAATTAAATAATTACATCTAGAAACAGAGTTACTGACCTGTACATCTAATGGATAGTATTTAGCACAATGGCAGCTCAGTGTTTGTGGAGAATTTTTATTCAGAACCAGCTTCTCCTCTGACAGAGAAACCTGCGGCAGTTCTGGGAAGAAAATCAAAAAGAGGGAAAAGTTATTAAAAAAAATAACCAAAAGATCGACTTTAATGTATGCCTGAAATAACAGTAAGATCAGAATAGAGGAAAAACTTACGAATGATATGGAGCTGGATGACCTGCTGGGCGTGGAAATGTCCCAGGTTGACGGTGCAGATGTAGGTTCCTTCATCGACGACCTTCAGCCGAGTCAGACTCATGGAGACGTTTCCCTCACTGAGGAGCAGAGCAGCGTCCACACTGGAGCCGTTCCTCTCGCCTTGAACTGAGCACAGAAAATCAGACAGAAATGACAACTTTATCCAAAGTTATCATATCAACGTTAAGGGGACAAACTCGGATCTGGAGATTTAGGTGGAAATAAATGTCTTATTGTAAATCTGAATAACGTTTTTGTCCTCAAAACTCCCAGATCCTTCCTTTGCTGTGTAATTATGAATGTTTTTTTTTTCATAATGACAATTTTACAGAATTTATTTGTTATACCTTTATACAATATTCATTTATTCATTTATTGGCGTTATTTTGCATTTCTATTGAAAGTAAAAGCTTTAAGATGAGTTCAATATTATCCTGTGAGTCTAAATAAGTTTCTAGAAGTCTTTTAACATTTTTTGCCTTTGTGAAAAGTTGTGTGAAGTTTTAGTAATAAACATTCATGTAGATGCAATATGCTGCTTCACCACATTAAAAACTGCATGCATATCAGAAAACTTTTAAGATTTATGAATGCTAATGTTTCTAGAAGCAGTGGACTGATTTCAGAGCACAGACCGGCAAGGCAACATGCAGTTAATTACGCCTTCTTGATATAAAGTCATTTCTACAACACTCACTGTAAAATCTGTTGAGTAAAACCTCATGTTAATGTGACATGGTGAGTTGTCAGCGAGTTACATCTATGCAATCTGTGCTCCTATATATAATATCTAATAAAACCTTTAAAAAGCATTTGCATAAAAACAAAAGAAGTATTAAACACAGAGATATTATTGTTTCAATAAAGTACATTAAAAAAACCTCATAAATATAGAATCCTCCATATTTCACTAATTAGCTCATCTTCATCTCACTAGTTTTGTTATTGACACCCTTTATGATAAAGTTTTTATAAACAAATCCCTTATGTGGCCCGTTTACTCTGTTGTTTATTCTTGTTAGTACTCACCTACAGTGGCCTCTTCTGTGTCGTCCAGCTTTGTCTTCGTTTCGAGAACTTTCCTGCCTCTCCCTCTGTGCTGCAGACGCCATTCCAGGCCCACTTCTGGTGCTAACGGCGTCTCCTCCTGCTTGAAGCCGCAGTTGAGGAGAACATCTCCTCTCAGAGGAGCAGATACAGAATTTATGTCGGAAAACACCAGGAATATCACTGTGACACAAAGAGGTAAAGAAAGCAGGGAAAATGTTGTGAAGAAGATTTTTTTTTTCTTATTAGATGCAGCCCCTGAACTTTGTGTTTTACCTTTAGTCAGCAGAGTTCCTGACTGGCTGAGAGGTAAACTGAGTTTGCTTTGTGTCAAGGTGGTCTGATCTTTGTCAACTGGTAATGTTTGAAGAATGAGCGATGTGCTGAAGTCGAGTCCCTCCACGCTGAGGGAAACCATGAAATATGCTGGATCAGAGCTTTCCTGAAGTCCTCGAGGAGTGTAGCGACTTATTTCACACATCACCTCCTGCTCATTGCAGTCTGCATGGAGCAACATGCCTGCGTTGGGGATGTCAGGCGATGACACTGGAAGGAAGGAACAAGAAACTTTGAACACAAACTGAGCAGATTTTACAGAGACTGAGGTTGAGATGTGTCGATAATAAACGGACACCTTTGTTCTCAAACAGGATGAGGTCTGGATCAGGGACTGAGGGCGGGACAAATGGAGTCAGTGTGTCAAGGGATTCATCGGGTCCCACTGGGACGTCTCGAAGGACGAGCGTGGCTGGAGTTCGGCTGAAGAGAGAGCCGCCTCCCATTCCACCCATTCCGACTCCCTCCTCCACCAGAGAGCAGGAAAGAACGACGTCTGCAACCCCATCAGCTGCAGACAAACATAAAAAACAACTTTGAAGCTCATACGCTTTTCAGTTTTCATGTAGCGTATTGTTTAGTGTAACTTCACATATTTGTTGAAATTATCACCATGTCGTGACAGATAATTTGTGAAAATATCGAGTTCCTCTGCCTTCTCCCAGTACTCCCAGTTTTAACTGCAGAAATACGCCATTCAGTCAGAAACAACCAATCAGAGCCAGGAGGGCGATTTTAGCGCTGTCAATCACTCTCATCTCTCATGCACACCCATCTCCCCTTGCTCTTTGCTACGCTGCAGCTGATTTACCTCAACATAGCCTGCAACGAATGCTAAGGCTAGTTAGCATGGCAGGTAGCACGGTGGAAAAATGGTTTCATTTGTTTTTTCGCCATTAGTACATTTAGTAGCAAATACATGAGATTAATTGACAGCGTAAAAACCCTCCTACTGGTTCTGACTGGTTGTTTTTAACTGGGAGTGGTGCATTTATTCAAACGCCAATAGAAGCACATGGAACTTGATGTTTTCCCAGATTACATGTCTCATATTTTACTGTCAGAAGATGGTGTCAGTTTTAAAAAACATAATTCTGTAAAAGTTACATACTGCAGCTTAAAGAAAATAAATATTTTGCAAAGCCACTCCAAAACCATCACAATATGACCTCCACTGGAGTCCTGTGGCGTCTTTAGGTTATGTAAGCTGCAGGGATGGGGCTCAACGCAGGATTTACTTAAGATGTTTCACTGTATTGAAATTTTGGGTCGTCTCACCATCATCTCAAACGTTTTTTGTTCCCTTAGAAATGTTTCTAACCCAGGTTAGCTTTGGGACACAGCATGACACCTTGCAACTGGTCCATTAAAAAATAAATGGTTTGCAACTCTGCTTAGTCAGATTGTACATGTCAAAGTGGATAACAGGACCCAAAGTTTTCCATCAGATTCTCCAGAACATCTCACTGCCTCAGCCACCCACATTCTTCCCATAATGTGTCCTGGTGCAAAATGTTCCCCTGGAAAGTGACGAACAAGCACTCAGACTATCTGTCTAAAGTGTTGACCTGATAACATATTGTTGACCAGCCTCCAAATACAAGTTTTGGACCACTTTTGTGCTCCATATTTATATATTTATCCACTCTTTTAACATTTGCAGACTGGAAACAACCCAACAAGAGCTGCAGTTTGATTGACTCTAATTTAAAGACAACCTGATCCTCATCAAAATCCTTCTGTTTGAACATTTTTTCTGCTTTCAATACATCAACCCGGAGGATAAAATCTTCATTTGATGTCAAATATATTCTACCCACTAACATGACATGTGCCAAGAAGATATTCGCCTGTCTTACTCCCTGATCAGTGTGTAAACAAATTGTTCTGTTCAGTATGCACAGAATATTTTGGATTCTAATTCTTTTAACACACTTTTTGTTATGATCGATCTCTTTGCTGAGTTCACTTCCGTAATGAAATTAGTTTCTTATAACACATTTAAACAAAAATAGCATCGTTTTAAAGTTAGGGATGCCCAATAAAATGCTAATGACGAGGAAAAACCTGTGAGCAGATTCAAGAAAAAGTTTGCTTATTGCTATTTACAATCATTTGTTAAAATACGAATATGTCTTACCATTAACGAACGTCAAAAACCATCCGATAAATATTACTTCAATCATCTTCAAGGAGCAGAAGATCCTTGTTTTATTAAAAATGGAATAAAAGAATAATGCACAACAGCACTTTCACTTTTGATTTCAAAAAGCTACACACGCGTCATAACGATGGTCCCTTCTTTGAATACGAGAGAGATTTGTAACTCCCTCTTCGCCCCATCTGTGATATTCATTAACGAGATATTATTACCGGTAATAAAAAATAGAAATAAAGTCTTTCGGTAGGAACGTATGTGCGTTTAGATGTTCTACCTTGAGCATGCGCAGAATGCGAAAACATGTCACTAAATGTGAAAGTAGACTCAGAGGCTCGACCAATCAGAAACTAGCGGAATTCGAGTCATGGGTTACTATGGTAACAGTGGTTATGGGTCGTCCTTCAGTTAAAAGGACTAAACCTATGAAGACCAAACGATTTTTACATGAACTCAGTGGCGCCCCCAAAGGTGGAGCCAGAGGGGAAACGTGTATGAGTGTGTGTGTATATTTTATATTTAGTTTATTTACATACATACCTTAACTTAGAGCAATGTTTCTCAATTATTTCATTATTTTTTTCACAACTCCCCATTGCCCTTCCCTCCCCTGAAGTGAAAGACTAATGTGAATCTAGTAATATCTAATAATATATCTGTACAAACCATTGTATGACCTGATTGTCAATCTCCAAGTTCAGTTTATTAAATAAATCAGTAACATTTAATCAAAACTAAAAAGTGCAAATGATTCACTGCGGTGTGAGTTTTTAAACTTTACACATTCTTAACTTTTTAAAACTGAAAACATTGGTTACTTGTCAGCTTCTTCAGTTTATTGATTTTCAATATAGTTTTTTAACTTTTATTGTGCAGAAGCTGCAGCACTATTGCTTATATTTCAGCTTGTCCGCTCTTCTGTAGCTCTTCTTCTGAGAGCTACAGTTATTTGCTATCTGTAGGATAAAGAGCTAAAGCCATGCAAAAACAAAAGAGTGCAATTTAAGTATTCCAAACCTACAACGTGATAAATTTTGTTTAGTTGTACTTAAACTAAATAGCGAACACATCTTGACATTATAAGTTATACGCAAATAAGGTATTTGGTGTAGACTTTGCCATGGTAAACAATATTGTTTTGCTGAAATGTTATTCTCATCAAATTTACTTTTTCTGCCTGCATCACCACCAAGATTTTTTTTTTTATTAACCTACATCCATAAAAAAGCATGGTCATCAGTCCATATTTTATTTTTCAACACAGAAATCAGTTGCACAAATGTTCAAAACTTTATCTTTGGTTTACAGGTTTGCTTCACTAGAGTAACATCTGGGGATGTCCTGAACATTAACTTCATAACTTCATTTTTTAAGTAGACAGAGCAAAATATTTTTATCAGTGTACTTCAAATCACCGCTGGTCTTTTGGTGCTTGCAAACTCTGATGCCTGATGGGTAGTATTTGATGTTTTGAACACAGTAAAGATAACAAGATTGTTTATTGTTGTGTGATGAATTTAAAGAGAAAGGCTCCTAGTACTTCAGCAATTTATTTTCTGAAAACAATTTTACCTGAAAACAAACATTTTTGTCTTCAATACTGCATAAAGATACTGTAAAGATACTAATTTAATTTTTTACTGTTGAGTTCACAGATTCATTTATGTTAAATTTAGTTCACCACATGTTATTTTTTCTCTGTGTATATAGCTTAAGTTGTTGTTGTGCTTAAATGCTTCTATGAAGCTTCAATGTTTGAATGCTTTCAATTTTCCCGCATGATCTTGTTAATCCAGTCTACATAGTTTGCCACTTTGGTATAAAATCCATATGTTCCTTTCTGTCCACAATTAATCCCCCAGCTGACAATCCCAGCAGCCCAGAATCGTCCATCTTCAGATTGCAGAGTGAAGCCACTCCCACTGTCACCTTGGCAAGAGTCCTTCCCGCCTTCAGGAGTTCCAGCACAGAACATGTTGTCTGTCACTATTGGTTTCCGGCTTCTAGGTATTAGCTTCAAAGAATTACTGCATCTTTCCTGTTCCACCACTGGAATATGCACATACTTCAGCTTATTTGTTAGAAAACGCCGCTGATTCCCCTTGTCTGTAATGCCAAAACCAGATACCAGCCTGAAAAAAGCAAAAGGTTCACAGAACAAAGGATCAGTTATGTAAAAGAGATTTGATATTGAAATTATTTTGAAGGCCTACTGTTTCTTTACCCAATCATTCCAGAGTCATATGTGTCATCCTCTGATGGCAAACACAGTGGCATTATTGCTGCTTCGAATGTGACCGGGTCTTTAAGTTTTATCAATGCAATGTCGTGGTCATAGTTTAAACCGTTTGGATTATTGTACTGAGGGTGGACATGTACTGCAGTTGCATTCAGGGAAGGAGTTTCTAAAATTTGGTGAACATCTGTACGTCCAAAATGAATCTATAAAAAACACAAAAGAAAAAAAGTTTTTTTTAAAAACATGTCAGTGGACAATCCCAGAAGATTACAGAGTGTTACTTACAGAAAAGGCCTCAGGAGTTTGTACTTGTCCATTCATCACAACCACGTGAGCTGCAGTTAAAATCCAGCGATCTGCTATGATCATGCCTCCTCCCCTGCTGTTACCTACATTTATGAAAGCTTGCCATGGGATGGTATGCTCTCCAGCATCGTTTCCTCCAATAATCCTCTGAAAGTGATTTTCATTTTGTTTTGTTGGTCGACCACAAACTGCATAGGATATAAATTTATAGTTATAGAGAAGACATAGAGATGTCAAGATGGACTCTGATGTTTTAAGAGACCAAAAGTGATACCTGGTAGGCATGCTGGTCTTAAAATAACATCATGGTTGGATCTCCACCGTCTATCCGCTTCACAGGTGAGAGAAACTACAAAGAATAGAATGTTATGTGTTATATCCATCTTTGGTGTTAAAAAGACTGAGAATTATTGGTTACTGTTTGCGCCTGAAAGTTTCTAATGTCTGTCACCCATTACTTTGTGACAGACATTTTAAGTTGTTTTTTTTTTTTTAACCAATGCATGTGGCATTTTTTCCTCTTCCAACCTGCAAATATAGCTCCGGTCTTTCAAAATCCTGAAAGATTCTGGCTGTAATTTACATTAATATTCATAAATACAGGTTGACTTTGACCTAAATGCATGCAAAATGTCTTTCAGAGGGCCTGTTGGTGTCGATGCATGGCAGCCTTGCTTCTGTCTGTTGGGTCAGCAATGTAGCTTACCACCACAAGGTGCGTGAATTACTGAATACTGTGTGAAGTGTTTCGCAGGGCTCACAAAGGGCTATACAAGCACAGGCTATTTACCATTTTACCAGCACTGGAAGCTTATTGGAAGCATCTATATCAGTAAATTACAACTGTATAGTAAAATCTTACCATTATTGCCACCATATGGTGAATAAAATGGTTCATTGCAATGATACTGAACAACAGAAAGATATTGGTTCTGGAAGCCAGACAAGAAGTTAACTCCTCCATTCAGCAGAGGTTCAGGTTCTCCACAATCAATTACTATGGCAGAGAAAGAAAAAAAGATTCAACATTTGTCAGCAAAACATTTGTCCTGATTATTCGCACGTTCATAACGTACTGTGGCATTCAGGCAGTGGGAGGTGCCACTCTCCGTTGCTTTGGCACATGGTAGAGAAACCCATTAACTCCACACCATCCTGACCAAGAAGAAAGGGACACACATTACATTGAAACATTGTGGTGTTTAAATTTTTATTTTAAAAAGTGCTTAAACTTGCCATCATTAGTTTGTATCCTTCATCACAGCGCACAAAAATATAATCTCTGTAGAAGTACTCAGTTAAGGAAGGGGTGACCTTTCCTTTAGCGACTTGTCCAGGAACTGGACACGTCACTCCTAAACACATGAGGAACATAATCAGCTGCATGTTCCACCTTCAGATGCTCTTAATTTTCTAATGTCGTTTCACCCCCTCACTGTGTGTGCTGTAGTCCAGGCTCCATCCATTGCTTTGTCCCTGATTATCAATGTTGTAGTCCAGCTTGACAATGTTTGAGTTTGTATTTATTAATCCTGGACTTGTTCCCCCACACAGCTTCATGGGATTTCTGCCTGGGATGATCACCTTACAGATAGAAATGCTCAAAGGTTAACTGAGCAAATATTTACATTTTGTAGTTTTACTTCTATTAATCTTACTACAGCTGGCTAAAGCTGATTCATGTTACCTCCAACCAGTGATGGGGACAGTTTAGGCCTTCCTCTGTGTCCACACTCTCAATGTGAAATTTGTCAGAGAAGTTAAGGGAGAGAGTGAAGCCAGACTCCACAGAAATGATATACTGACAGGACAAAGCATCTGGCGAGGGATTCGGATAACCCGGACTCATCAAGTGTCCTTCCAGCTCATCAAATACGCCACTGCCACAGGATACTAGACACAGGAAAAGTCACAAAAGGGTTTAAACAAACAATTCCTTGCAAGACTATTTCATACATTTTTTCATATTTTTTCACATTAAAACCTCATATTTCAATGTATTTAATTGTGTTTTTATGTGAAAGACCGAAATAAGGAAGCGCATAACCACAATGTGGAAGGAAAATGGGTAACACTTTATTTGAAGGGGGTTGAATAAGACTGACATGACACCTGATATAAATTTGTTATAAAAGTATTACTGATTGCACTTTAAAAATTAGGTAACTTTATGTTATT
>NW_006799973.1:1748587-1877948 GCF_000485575.1 Poecilia formosa
GGCTGGTAGCCGGGGTGATGTCCATCAGCAGAGTTCTCATTGCCACAAAACTTTCCAAGGACCTTTTCATCGTATAGGACCTGCAAAGATAAAATCTTAAATATGATGAAGAAATACTACCCATAAAATTTTATTTAAGTGGGGACTTGTAAAAGTACATAGAAGCAATTGTTCGTTGATTTCATATTTGTTTCCAGAAGTAAAACAAAATGGCTCACACCAGTGGTGGTATGAACCATTCTGAAAATTTATTAATTGTATTAGTCTATTTTTCCTTAATGTTTATATAATCTTAATTATTTATGCAACATTTCCACCGATTCTCATTAAACAATTAATTTTCTCCATGTTCTCTTCAGGCTCGCTGAATTTAATGTCTTTAGGCCGCTCGGAATGTTGCCTTGTCATAGCAGATTCCATAAAGTTCTTGGTCGCCATGGTGATAAAGTTGGTTATGGCGACGATGGCAGCGAATTATACACCAGGACTGGCAATATGGAGGGTTTTTTCCAGATGGGCGGTAAGCTACAACTTCTGCTTCTCTGTGTGTTTTATTAGTTTTAGCTATATTGCTCTGCTCTTTTGTTGTTTTGTTCATCAACTGTCGTCATTTATTCTTTGCTGATAATCAGTTGAAGTTGCTGGTTAGCATAATGCTAATGCTGCTCTAGATTGTTATGATTTCTTTGTCATTATTATGATGCTTTTCTTTCTTTGACTTTCTGCTTCTGTCATATTACTAAAGTTTGTTTGATATCTTGATGTTTACTTGGTAATATGGCCGTTCTGATGTGGTGTTGTCATATTGAGGAGCTGAAATCCTGTTTGCTAACTTAAAGATAAATAATAAAGAGTCTGCAAATCAGAAATTATATTTCTACGATCACATTGGACTCCCAACTCAGAAAATAGTTTGATAACCCTGACTTTGGCATACATAATAAAACTAATCTCTTACAAGAAAAAAGACTGTTAGGCCCAAACCTTTGTGTTCCTTATAATGTTAGATATTTTACAAGCTGTGAGCAATTATGCAATGGGTACATCTGAAAGTATTATATTGCTCTGACTGTGATGGAATCGTAGTAGCAGCCTGCAGAGGCCTCAATGTCCAGATGTGTGAAGGTCAGGCTGATCTGGAAGCCCTCCGGCACGTTGATCTCCCACTGCTTCTGCAGGTTGGGGGGATAGGGCAGAGGATACTCGGGGGAATGGATCTCCCCGTACATCGGAGGGTCTGAGTCTGGCAGTGGAACACACTCACACACCAACACATGCAGAAACCTGGAGACGTGCACAAACAAGAGGTCCATCTGTTTATCAGACTTTGATGATCTGTGTCACTGGTCCAAAGTCGATTCAAACAGAAAAGAGCAAACAGAAGGTCAGAATCAACTAAACCACAAGATACATTTTATAGTTGAGAATATCTATGACAATCAATCAAACACTTACCTGTTAAGAAAAGGCTCTCTAAAATGAGTCATATATACTTTGAAGTAGAGTAAAACAATCAGGTTTTTGCATTAATATTTAGAAATGTTTAGAATCAAGACAAAAAATTCTGACAAAAACGGTTTAATTCAATCATAATTGATTTTTCATAAAAAATAAAAATCCTTTAAACTCACCATATGATGAAAGATGTCCAACTAATCTGGAGATTGAATATATCCATGCCTGAATTTTTCTAGCTGTGTACCAGCACAAGTCTGAGATACAAGTGAAACATTAATGTTATAATGGCTCCTGTTTCAAGTATTAAGCAACCCATTGCGTTAATGCCAGGAATACGCCGTGTTTGTCTTGGCAAAAATCAAATCTGTTTGTTTTTGAACAGCAAGGGAGTGAAGATAGTATTTTGTAAAAATTGTGATTAGAATTGGATAAGGCATTGACATATTTGATCATTTATGCTATTTTAGATTATGTTTTGCTATTCTTTCACTGTAATTTATGCATCTTTGGCTCATTCATCAGCTGTCATAAATAATTCCACCACCAGAGGGAGGTATGGATATTTTTCCAGCGTCACTCTTATTCCTGAGAGACTTACAGTGGAAACGATTATGGCCCTTACTTCCGGAAGTAGCAGTATTTCACTGCAATTTGTAAGGTTTTTTGCTAGTCTATTTTCATGATAGAAGTTGCATCTCTTTTCGGTTATTGTACAATAATTAGTTAAACTTGTTTACGGACACGCCGTCTGCTATTTGAGAGATGCTCAGTACAGAGGACCATAATTGTGACTGAGTTTAATCTCGAGGAGCGACAGGAACAAGTTCGTTAAGTTTTGTAATGGGATGACACTTAATTAGCAGCTGTGCTAGCAGCTCGTTTCTCTGAAGAAGAGAAAAGCAGCGGAGCTGGTCAGAGTTCTGAGCTGCCGTTTTGCACCGACAACAACAGAACTACATAATATTCACTTGGTGTGATGTGAATTTTATTTTTCGTTTGAATTTAAAAAATAAAGTTCATTAAGTGGCTGCAACAAGTGTGTTTTATCATTATGTTTGGGCCAGTAATACATTTTTATAAGACTAAATAAAATATCCGGGTTTATTTAGTCCACAAGCAGAACCTCGAGGTTTTCCATTGCTCAGTGTTACTGTAAATCAACTGAGAAATGAACGCATCTGCTGCTCTCCAGATGGTGTTCTTCAGACATTGCAGCTGACAGTTAAAAAAATAAAGTATGTCTTTATTTTTTACCATCTTCAAACCACAAAGTAAAATCTGAATACTTTTCTAGAAAATTGTAGTGCTGACTCGTTTAGTTTAAGCTATGATACTAACCAAATATTCAATTTCTACATATTTATTGGTTCTCAGCCATCCAGGACATGGGAAAAACACAAAATAAATAAATAAAAGTTTAACCCTTTTACGCCGGAGTTTCAAGCGTCTGCCTAAATAAACCTTCCTTATTTTAATTGTAAGTAGTTCTTTAAATGTCCTGTGAGATGATATATACTTACCCATGTATCGATAACAACTGGAACTTTCAATATCCAGCAAGTTATTTTCGAAATATACCGTCTATTAAACGAGTGCCCCCCGGATTAATTACACTCTCTGCAGCTGCAGCTGTGGAGTTGCTGTATTAACCCGATACTTGCTGGAAAGAGCAACATCTCCCCTTTTAGAAAGAGTTACGGTACTGCAAATTTGGATGTACGTCCCCGCGCACGTCCCCGCGTAAAAGGGTTACAGCAACTTAAGTTATGATGTAAGTAACACATAATTTGTATTGAGAACCACTGCAATAACTCCATATTTATGAGGAATTTTATTACGTGGAGTTGCTTATTAAAGCCTTAAATTTTTGTAAAGGTGTAGCAGAGATTAGATCTGTGACCAAGATCCAATCTCTGCTGAACCAAACTAATATCTAAGCGACATTTGAATCTTAGTTTGGCTTCTGGGTCTCAACAGGTTGTTTACTGAGAAAAACACTTGTGTTATTCATTGCTACTTACTAGTCACTTTTAGTGGTGCAACTTGAACACAATAAAAGAAATTTAAACCACATTTTACATTACATTTGACTGTAACTTTGCCGACCCTTGCACTGGACTAGAACCAAAATGGATCACACATTAACATGTTATAGAGAGCAACTTGCCACTGGAAAGTATTGTAAAATGCCTTTGTGGAGCTCGGGTAACTGTTGTGTACGGTGGCCGTGCGCGTGTCTTTTATTTTGTTTGCATGTTTTCCTTTTGCTGCGCATTTGCACCTGTCGGCCACCGTAGTTGTGCTGTTCGTGGTTGTACTCTAATAATCAGACCAATTTAATTTGTGGCTGCAGCAAGTGTGCTTTGAACGTGCTCCCAAAACAAAAGCGGTAGTTTTCATCGCTTACCAACAAATAAAAAGAATTTGGCTAAAAATTCTAAACTTGAAGAGCGAACCCAAATGACTTTATGTGTACTCATTTTATTGTGTGGACAAAAAGCAACAGAAGAACACCCGCATCCGAAGCAACTGAGATAGTGAAGTAGCTAAATATGCTAGTGCGGGTTATTTGCGGGCGTTTCTCCAAGTCACCATCCCTCTCCTCAATAGCTGTAGGTAGCGGTAAAACAATATTGCCACATATTTTATAGCCTAAAACCTCTATGGAAAGTCGGTTAACGAGTTGCTAACCTGTAAATAAATGGTGCTTCCATTTTGCGGTGGAAGTCGCGCCCATAAATCATGCAAAACCTTGTTTAATAGGATGAGGACATTTTTAGCATTGTATAAAAAGACACATAAAGACGCTTAAACCACTTTATTCAAATTGAATGAACAAGGTTTTGAACAAAATAAAGTACAGCTGGACCTACAAACACCTGGAAAATTAAGTAGCTGAAGTTACCTTTCTAATTATGATTTATTATACAGTAAGAGCACATTTTTAACTGGCTTTGAGCAATTTTGTATTTACAAGTTATTATGTTTAATTTGTTTTTAGTGATGGTGTTTTTGCCTCATAACTTAAGTTGTTACTGTGTTTAATCTTTAATGCTTTCAATTTTCTCGCATGATCTTGTTAATCCAGTCTACATAGTTTGCCACTTTGGTATAAAATCCATATGATCCTTTCTGTCCACATTTAATCCCCCAGCTGACAATCCCAGCAGCCCAGAATCGTCCATCTTCAGATTGCAGAGTGAAGCCATTCCCACCATCACCCTGGCAAGAGTCCTTCCTGCCTTCAGGAGTTCCAGCACAGAACATGTTGTCTGTCAGTATTGGTTTCCGGCTTCCAGGTATTAGCTTCAAAGAATCACTGCATCTTTCCTGTTCCACCACTGGAATATGCACATACTTCAGCTTATTTGTTAGAAAACGCTGCCGATTGCCCTTGTCTGCAATGCCAAAGCCAGACACCAGCCTGAAAAAAGCAAAAGGTTCACAGAACAAAGGATCAGCTATGTAGAAGAGATTTGATATTACTGAAATTATTTTGAAGGCCTACTGTTTCTTTACCCAATCATTCCAGAGTCATATCTGTCATCCTCTGATGGCAAACACAGTGGCATTATTGCTGCTTCGAATGTGACCGGGTCTTTAAGTTTTATCAATGCAATGTCGTGGTCATAGTTTAAACCGTTTGGATTATTGTACTGAGGGTGGACATGGACTGCAGTTACATTCAGGGAAGGAGTTTCTAAAATTTGGTGAACATCTGTACGTCCAAGATGAATCTATAAAAAACACAAAAGAAAAAAAGTTTTTTTTTTTAAAAACGCAACAGTGGACAATCCCAGAAGATTACAGAGTGTTACTTACAGAAAAGGCCTCAGGAGTTTGTACTTGTCCATTCATCGTAACCACGTGAGCTGCAGTTAAAATCCAGCGATCTGCTATGATCATGCCTCCTCCCCTGCTGTCACCTACATTTATGAGAGCTTGCCATGGGATGGTATGCTCTCCAGCATCATTTCCTCCAATAATCCTCTGAAAGTGATTTTCATTTTGTTTTGTTGGTCGACCACAAACTGCATAGGATATAAATTTATAGTTAGAGAGAAGACATAGAGATGTCAAGATGGACTCTGATGTTTTAAGAGACCAAAAGTGATACCTGGTAGGCATGCTGGTCTTAAAATAACATCATGGTTGGATCTCCACCGTCTATCCGCTTCACAGGTGAGAGAAACTAAGAATAGACAAAAATGATTATTTACAAAAGTGCTATTTTCATCTTAGGTGTTAAAATCAAATACCAAAGTATTATCAGTTACTGTTCACAAAATATTCACCAAAACGTTACTAATTTTGTACATCATTTAATGTCTTTAACCTTAGTGAAAAGCATGCCTAACACCTTTATTTTGTTCACTCTGAAGGAAATTCACAAAGCAAGGTGATCTCCAATCTCTGCAACTGCTCTGCTTTGGCCATTTAACAGATTCCTGTGCTGGATCTACAAGTAAGTTTCACTAAATACATCCAGATGTAAACGCGCTAATCAAGTCCAGTTGATGGATCCATCTTGGACATATTTTTTCGTCAGGTTTTACTTGTCCTTTTCTCATCCACTAGTACAGCTAATGCAGCTGTGAACAAGAAGCTTGAGAAAATGTTTTAAAGTTTTGCCTTTTTTATAACTTTACTAAGTTGTAACAATGTCAGAATTATTACAGTTATTGGACTGTAACTGCAGTCCTACTGCAGTTACAGTCCATTAATTTATGTAATAAAATTAAAAAGACCTTTTGGCTTCTATTACAAGATCTGTTACACGTTGGGCACTCGTTCTTTAAAATCTCCCTGTTATAGTTCCTTCCTCAGCCCCTGTATATGCTATAGAGGTGACAAAAGTCACCCATAGCCAAGAGAAATATAGTTTTCTCTTCGTGCATGTCTTCTAAGTCACACATTATGTCTGGATTGTCTTGGTATGGCTGGACGTTGCTCTACATGCAGGCAAAATGTCTGACATAAAATGTAAACAAAGTGAATCAGCATCAGGAGATGATATTGTGATGCTTCCTTCTGACTCAAATTTTATATGAAATCTCAAAATACAATAACGAAATACCACATTAAAACTTATAAAAACTGTGGAACGTCTTGAGTATATATTGATGAAAACAGAGTTCATCAGAATATTATAAAGCTTAGAGCATCAATTGAAGCTTCTGTAGAAAGCATCTGAATAGAATAGAATAGAATAGACTTTATTATTGTATAGTAAAATCTTACCATTAATGCCACCATATGGTGAATAAAATGGTTCATTGCAATGATACTGAACAACAGGATACTGGAAGCCAGACAGCAACGTTACTCCTCCATTCAGCAGAGGCTCAGGTTCTCCACAATCAATTACTGTGGTAGAGAACAAAAATAGATTCAATATTTTGTCAGTATCAGTTGGTTTCTTCGAAAATGCAGTCCTTTTCTCAGTCAGCGAGGAAAAGGATTCACACGGGCCCCCCAATGCAGCGATCTGCAGGTAGGACTTCCTCTGTGTCAGAGTTTTGTTAAACTATGTCGTGTGATCATGCTGTGACACTTATCCATCTTTCAGTTGAAAAATAAATATATATATTCAGAAATTCAATACCGATATTATCTGTTTAAGTAAAAATCTCACACAAACACACAGCAAACTTGACAGGTTTAGCTTAAAGCATATTATTGAGTTACATGGGTTAAGTCAAAATACAAACTCACTGAAAGTCCAATTACGAATCCTCCATAAAACTTTAAAAAAAAAAACTGATGTTAAGATGTTCCTCATATAACCTCTCTGATCTTGAGCCATTTTGCAAACAAGAATGGTTGTAGTAATATCAACGAAAGATGATTCTGCAAAGTTTTAATTTATAAAGCGCTTTGAAAAGGATTCCTAATTTTTTTTTATTTGTGTTGATCTATCACATTACACAAAATGCGAAAAAATTACAGACATAATAACACCACTCTGACTGAGCCAGTCAGCCTATATTCTTCAAAATCATTTAAGACAAAGATGTTAATTAATGTATTTTTGTGGAAAGGTAGATTAAGTTATCCTTTTTAGTGTTGCTGCCTACTGGTGGCTCACAGTTTTAAGTCAGAAAGGAGATAGTTTAAATGTTGCCGTTGCTCTGAGAAACAGATTTGACATGAATTAATTATGTATTTATCTCCACCAAACTGTTTCTTCTAAATCAAGATTCATCAAGATGTTGAGAAACTGATTTTAAATACACCTGAAAATCTCTCTCTCTCCATTAACCAAACTTACGCATGCAGGTACGCTGGTCTGAGCGCAGCTCGTAGCCATGGTGACAAGCACAGAGGTATGACCCAAGTGTGTTGAGGCAGATCTGAGAGCAGAGTGGACCTGATCCATCCTCAGGTTTTGGTGCTGAGCATTCATCTTTGTCTGGTGAAATGAAATTATGCATATTGTAGTTACATATTCCAAATTAAAGATATTTTATTTGTCACATGTGAAAAAATTCCAAGACATACCTATTGCTTGGTACTGAGCAGAAAATACCACATTCTGGTTTCGGTCCGGGTTGTTGTCATCGGACTGGAATATCAGGGTGAGTCTGCTGCCTGGAGACAAAATGGGCTGGTAGCCGGGGTGATGTCCATCAGCAGAGTTCTCATTGCCACAAAACTTTCCAAGGACCTTTTCATCGTATAGGACCTGCAAAGATAAAATGTACAAAATAACGAAGAAACACTAAACATACAACTTTTAATAAACAAGTTAATTGAAAATTGCAGATTTTTCAATGAATAACGTAAGCCTTTTTAATACAATATTAAAAATACATTAACAAATGGAAACAAACGTAATTCAATTTATGTTTAAAATAAGAAACTGAACATTTTATTGATTAAAATGCAATACCAGAATTCCTTTAATGTACGCTTGATCATTAGTACTAAGGGATGCATCTGCATCTAAATACTTTAAAAACCAACATGTGAAAAGCTCAGCCCTTTCTGCTTGACACATCATACAATGTATCTGTGGACATATTTTTTTCTATTAACCAATTAATAATTTAATAGTTAATGGTGCTTAATAGGAGACTTTTTTGTGCAGAATTTGAACTGGATGATGCTGAAGCTCCCATTTGAGTGGTAGGTTATTTCAATAATTGATTCATCACGATTCATCTGCCCTACATCTCTTAGTTTAATATTGCTCTGACTGTAATTGAGGATTTGATGTCCAGATGTGTGAAGGTCAGGTTGATCTGGAAGCCGTCCGGCACGCTGATCTCCCACTGCTTCTGCAGGTTGACGGGATAGAGCTGAGGACACTGGGGGGAATGGATCTGCCCTGAGTCTGGCAGTGGGACACACTCACACACCAACACATGTAGAAACCTGGAGACAAACAAGAGTTCGATCTGTTTGTCAGACTTTGATGATCTGAGCCTCTGGTCCAAAGTCGATTCAAACAGAAAAGAGCAAACAGTGACCGAATCAACTAAACCACAGAAGACACATTTTATGTACATCTATGACAATAAATCAACTATTTGCCATAACACAGTATGCCTTCTGCAGAGTCATAAATCATTTAAAGTAGAATAAAAGATTCAAAGTAATTGTTTAATACTTAGAGACGTTTAGAATTACAGGGCTACAATATCATATGATAATGTTAAAAGCTGTTTAATTCTGTCACCATTTTGTTTTAAAATCCTCCAAACTCACCATGTGATGAAAGATGTCCAACCAATCCTGACATTGAATATGTCCATGTCTGAATTAATCTAGTTGTGTACGAACACATGTAGATACAAGTGAAACATTAACACCAGAAACATGGTGTGTTTGTCTTGGTAAAAATCCAGTAGATTTGACTTTGAACAGCAAAGGAAAAGTATCATGAAGAAAATTACCATGTGAATAATATGACTATGTGATATGATAAAAAAAAAATTCAAGTTTCATGCTATTTTAGTTTATGTTTTTCTATTCCGTTCATATTTGGCTCATTCATCAGCTGTCATAATTAATTTTACCACTAGAGGGGGGTATTTATATTTTTCCAGCATAGCCCCGTCAATGAACAAGTTTGTATATCGCAACAGTTCGCTAGTAAACATGAAGTTTATTTCCAGTTTATTTATGATGAATGTAGCAGGATGAAGCCTGCCCCCAGGAGTGAGGACACCTGGTCCCCAATTAACTCCTAATGAGTGTAAAAGGAGACTCACCCGTTTTCTTTATGCCTGCACAGGGTCACGCCTCAGTAAAAAGGTCGCTTGGTTGGCTTGCAGTGGTCATAACTCTAACATCAGTAAGTAATGTTTCTCCTGTGTAAGACCTGAAATTGCAGTTGGTTAACTCAAATTGTTTAAATTTAGAAACTGCCTGGAGTTTCCTGCGTGGTACTGGGTGTGGCCGTAATTTACCCTCCCCAGTTCATCTGTACTTTTTATTGCACCCAGGCAGTTCAATAGCACAAAAATATGACAAAGTATTCATATATAGAAAGTACTGGCAAGTTGATCCTCCTGCTGCTGTTGGACCAGAAGGGGTTCTCTGGTCGGGGTGACAATGGCTTCCTCTACCTTCTACCTTTTTCCAAAATCACCTATTAATCTGTAATTTCATTTTTGACAAATAGCTGCTGCAGCACAGGGGAGACCCTGCTGCTTTGTTTTTCTGCTTTTGTTTTGTTAAATTTGTTTACTTTGGGTTATTTTTCTATTGTTTGTTCTGTGTGGCCTCTGGCCTTGCTGCAGGTAGCAGCTTTGTTTTTTGTTTTGTTTTTTTAATTACTCAATTAAAGCACTGATTTTTAATGAATGTATATGTCCAAGGTTGGGGATAACCTAATTTTAGCACTTGTCCATGTCTAAATTGTAGTGTCTTTCTTTTTGCGCTTGCTTAGTTTAATCCCACCCTTATTCTCTGTGTCCAGGCTGAGAGCTGAAGGCGATGAGGGACTACCAGGGAGTTTGTGTTAGCAATAAAAAGAAAAAAGAAAATAAAATAAAAAAAAACTGTAGCCTCATGTAAAATGTAGAATTCAAACCTAATGAATTTAGTGGTAGGTTTCAGATTCATTCTTAATGTGAAGGTCCATCATCTGACTTTTAAACATGAACAATGTGACAGAAGAGTTTAGCTGGTTTCAACATAACATGTTTAAAACCTCAGATCCAGAAACTAGCCCCATGCTCAGGCAGTAATAATGAAAACAATGTCACTGAACACAACACCATAAATTTAATTGTTTATTGGCATTTATAAACTTTATAAAATATGTAACTCTGACATATATTACAAAGCATTGTGATAAATGTATCAATGTAGAGGATATACTCATGATATATATTTGAGTATAGATTAGGTCACACATAAGCAAAACAGGTTAGCATTTAAAATGGTTTAAGCCTTTAGATGATTTGTGAACACTTCCTTTACTACAGATATGAAGCACTGTATTTGGTACCATCTTCTTAAATATGGTTATCGATTTCATGTTAATGTTTGAATATTTGATTTCAAGAATTTGTAAGAATTGGTTAGTTTCAATAATTTGATCAGCTCTGATAGATGGTTATTAATTGTGATTGAGTGTTGTTGTTTTTTTAACTCTGTGCTTCATTTTTCTTGATCTCGTTAATCCAGTTGACATAATTCTCCACCTTGGTGTAATAACCCTTCTTGTCACCTGTTGCACCACCCTCCACACAGGGAGAGCCCCACGACACAATGCCAATCAGATAATGGGGCCCTACGCCTGAAGACAACATGGGTGAAACAAAAGGGCTGCCACTGTCTCCCTTGCAACTGTCTGTCCCTTTTCCTCCAGCGCAGAACATGTTGTTAGTAAAAGTCATGGCTTTGTTAGAAAGGCGAGGTGTGATCCTACACGTAGAGACGGGGTAGACAGGAATATCAACGTATTGTAAGACGTCTGATGTACGTCTCCACCTATTATCCTGAAATTCAGCCCCCCAGCCAGACACAGTGCCTTGTTCTCCCTCCAGCACACCTCTGTTTACTTCTGGCAAGCAAACAGGCAGGAGGTTTGGGCCAAGCTTCACTCTGGACGTGAATTTTATCAGAGCTATATCATTATCATAATTTGTTTGGGTTGAGGCCCCTCTGTAGCTGGGATGCACTATGATTTTTTCAATTGGAATGGGAGATACATCAGTTCCTCTAGTAGTTGTTGCATCTATCAGTCCACCGTAGAGTTTAACTGATTCTTTTGGGACGCCGTCCACAACGTGTGCTGCTGTGACGGCCCACTGATCGTTTATCAGCGATGCTCCTCCGAACCTTGGAGCTTTTATGAAAAGCTGCCACGGTATTTCTCCCATCATTGCCGCCTTTCCTCCCAAAATTTTGCCTGTGCTTGACGTTTCTGGCATTCCACACACTGAAATGCACAAAAGTGATCAGTAAAGCAAATTAAGTGATTTAGTACAGAAATAGTCAACCAGGCATTCCCCCTACCTTCATTGCATTTTGGCATCCCGGTCCACTCACCATCGGCGTTACAAGTGCTTGTATCTGAAAGGTGTAATGAGGCGCATTGTTTAAAAACGAGCAACACCAGATGTGCCACAGTGTGGGAGAGTCGTGTAATCACCATTTCCTTCCAGTGTGTAGAACTTTGAAGTGCAGTAAAACTGGATCTGGCTGCCATACTTTGTGCTTTGATCTAATGAATTCACCAGCTGAAGGATGTTGCCGTCACGGCCAAGATCCGGCCAACCACAATCCACAACTAGAGCGAGAAACAAAAATTACCACGCGAAGCGGCAGTACGTTTCAGATGAAGAAGAAAATGTTCAGATTGGTTTTAGTCACACTCACTTTCACAGGGGTACATGGGAGCCCATAAACCATTGCTTTGGCAGGTTGTGTCATACTGTCTCAATAGACTGTCAGAGGCCTGTTTCACAAAACGAGAACTTCATTAACTTAACTTCAGTTTAGGGTTTGCACAAATCCATGCAAACTTTACACTGGTCAACAGCCAAAAAGTTGTCTGGGGTTTTTCCAGCTGTTTTAGGGTGATTTTGATGTGCTGAATCCAAAAAAATCACATTGGTTTTGCTCAACTTTCTGAAGTACGCTACATTTTAGATTGGGATGCTGGGATGCAGTCATGATGGCTGATTACTCTGAAGAGAGATATCCCTGCTGCTGAGCATGCCAAGCGTTCGAAGAAACGGAGGTTCATGCCCTTCATTCTGCACAATGAAGACGTAATGTTCAATTTACGTGCACTGACCCTTATCAGTGTTTGTTACACAATTTATAGAAATCCAAGTTTGGATCATTTAATTAATACACTCTGTTGAGAAATATTAATGTAAATGAACCGATAGTGTCACAAAAATGTCATCAATTTAGTCAGAAGATCGGATTAGAATAAAAACCTGACTGAGAAATAAGGATGTCACTTTTGGATTCAGCTGTGCAAAATAGTCCTAATTCAGGTGAAAAAACAAAGACAACTTCCAAATAATATTCTTTTGTAACCCAGTGTGATTTGAGGACTCACTGAATCTGCAACATAGCCAATATCACAAGTTACAGTCACTGATTCTCCCCAGTGATATTCTTGTTTCAAAGGAGCCATATTTGAGTTTGAGGTCACAGGTCGACAGACCTTATCTGCAGGGAAGAGCAGTGATTTTAGAGATACTAGAGATCCATTTTTAGGGGGGTAGAGAGGAACTGTATTAAAAAGAAGCTTCATTACCTCTGGTCTTGAAGTGGATATTAAAGCCCTTGTTAGTTCCAGACCTGTCGGAGGTGAAATGGATCTGGATGTGGCTCGAATGAGTGAGAAGAGGAGACGGTGGGGGTTTGTTACCACAGAATGGACCCAAAGTCTCAGAGTGGGTCTCAATCTGTCAAACACATCAGTACAGAGCATGTCTTCAAATATAACACTCTGAAACACCTGATAAACCATGCACATACGCAGTACTATTAAACCTTACAACATGTAAAATGTCACAAATATGTTTTCAGTGGGAAAACAAAACACTTCTTGCAGCTGATCTTTGTAACAGTTTTTCACTCTGTTCACTTGAACAAGCTTTGTTTCGTTTCAGAGGCAGGTGCACTAAAGTTGCACTGAATACTGCAACATCATTGACCTCAAATTACTAACCTCACAGTTCTAAAGTAAACCATGTGCTGGAGTCCCTCAAGTCAGAGCTGCTGCTGCTGCTTAGAAACATGAACTTCATGTCTGTATAAGAAATCCCTTTAAATCTGGACTTTGGTCTGATGTGTCAACCTTTCAGCTTTCATGATTTGTAAGGTACACTGAGGGTGAAATGATGGTATCTGAAACTGCGGTTGTCTTTGTAAAAC
The DNA here is from genome assembly GCF_000485575.1 of Poecilia formosa. Classification (NCBI taxonomy): domain Eukaryota; kingdom Metazoa; phylum Chordata; class Actinopteri; order Cyprinodontiformes; family Poeciliidae; genus Poecilia; species Poecilia formosa. The sequence goes on from NW_006799973.1 coordinate 1,762,400, forward strand.
ATGGAGGCGTAGGTGTGATGCTGTGAGGGTCGTTGATGGTAAATAGATTTTTTTCAGACTCCAACACCTAACCATCATGGTAACCACAATATCCTAGAGTGACGCATCATTTCAAGGTGCTGTCTGTTCAGAGGAAACTGACCACAGCGAGAAGTGAGTTTAACTCTACAATGAAGCACAAGCAAACGTTAGAGTCATAGTAAAGGTATAAAACATATTTTATATTATTTACACTTTATTTGCTCACTATTTTACCCTATAGAGTGTCATAATGTAATTGGTTAGTATTAGTTAGAGCCTAGTTTATCGTATTTGTGGATTTTCCTGTGGAACGTAACTCCAAATCATTTGTTGGAAACCAGCCTATCTTTTTGTAGCACAAATCTAAAATATTAAAGAGAAAATGAAGCTTGGGAAGGTGAAATACCTATTGCTTCATACGCTGTTGGCAAGCAGCATCTTCACTGGTGCAATCTCATATGTGAGGTTAATTTTTATTTTTAGTGATGTCCAAATCTGCGAATCAATAGTGATAGAATAGTAAAAACCTATAAGGGTGAAACTAGTTTAAAAAAAAAAAAAGAAGTCAAATACTGGCTAATCAAACAGGATGTCCTCTGGTTGTTTAATCCAGGTTTTCAACACTTCAGTCTCAACTTCCTCTTTTTTATTTGTACTGTCCAGGGAGTAAAGCTTTAATAAAGAAAACCTCCTTCCTGGGATTTTTGAGTACCGTGACTCGATCCTCACCCTCAGCTCATCCACGCAGTCTCCCTCAGGGCTTTGCTCCACATCGAAACCCTCAGAGAAGTGCAGCTCCAGCTGGAGGTTGTCCTCCACAGACAGGGTGTATTTGCAGTTGGTGTTTTCTGCATACGCTCCAGGCCAGGAAGGACTGGATACGTCTCCTCTTTTCAGCCCCGACAGGTCCTCAGCGCAGCCCACTGCATTTAGGATGAGACGAGTTCATTCTCAACCTGCTCATCACTTTGCCAGCATGATTAGACCTGACTAAGATCGGCCTCCTCTTCTTCCAGACTGACCACTTCTGCTTCTCCTATTTCCAGTTCTCACTTCGTGTTTCGGTTTTGTCCTCCTCCATTCGTCATTCGTCGTGTGTGTGACCTGCCAAGGAGTCAGAAAATGTCGCCCTTACCCGTGCAAGTGTGTTTGTCCTCGTCCAGGTGGTAACCATGACGACAGGAGCAGTGGTAGCCTCCGACGAAGTTGTGGCAAAACTGAGTGCATTTGTTGATTTGCTCGTCCTCACACTCATTATAGTCTGCAAAGTAAAAAACAGACCCTGAACATCTTTAAAATGTGTTTGTTAAAGTATGAACTAAATATTTATATTAAACATTTATTTTGGTCGTCTGACTGTGAAAAACACGTTCTGGAATTTTATGTAATGTCCGTCCTTTGTGCTCCAACTATTAGTTTTAGGTGAAAAACAGACTAAAGTGGAAAGGCCCAAGAATTTATTTCTCTTTTTGGCTCTGATTAGATAACAATAAAATCACCACGGTCCATTTGAACATGCTTCCTACTCTGTCTTGAAGCCTAGAAAGTTATGAAATGTACTTCTACCATTTTCTATGAGTAATTACAAATATTTTAGCTTCCAGACTTAATTTATCCTCCAATATTCTGCAGCATAAAAAAAGAGAACTTCTAGATATTCAGGTTTTTCACTCAGCTAAATTCCTACTATTTTCAATATTCCTCTGGATTGTCAACGTCGAACAACAGTGGGACAAATTTCTGTCACAACGATGTCAGAGACTCATCGAAATGTAACAAACCTGTAACGTTTTTGCTGTTAGGAAGGATTTACTTTTTCTCAGGAGGCCCAGTTGGTTTGGATTTATTTTTCAAAGTAAATAAAATAAGTATTTGGCAGCTGCTTTTTCCATTTACTCAGGTTATCTTTGGCTGATCTTAAAATTTGTTTTAAAAGCAGAAACATTCTAATTTAAAAGTTGATTCAAATGAGGCACATTTTTCAGATTAAAAGCTTTTTTTTATTTATTTAATATCAAAATAATAAAAAAGCATTTTTTAAAAATAAGTTTTACATTCTTTCAGTAAGCCCACTTTTTATTGGTTGTAATAATATGTTCTTCGGTGTTATAAGCAAGAAATCATCACAATTACAGAAATATTGACTTTAAAACATGAGCTTTTTTGTAAATAATCTATCTGATTTGTTTTATTTAGTGAGTGGAGTTACTGAATTACATGAATAAAAACAGAAGAAATCTGAAATGGACCAAATTTCCAGCCAAAATGTAGAAATCTCACTGTGGAAAAGTATTTCACTGTGAAATGGAAAATGTGAACCGTCATTCCCTTCATTGTTTTGAGGTATTTACATGATGAAAATGAAAAAGTAGAGTACACATGAACTATTTTACATTTGCACCAAACCGTTTCCAGTTCAGTTTTGGCAGCGGTTACTCATTGCCTAAAAATAAACCTGACCTTTTTCTGAAATGCAACAGGTCGCCTGAACTGGACATGAAACAAGCTGAAAACATTTGCTGAATGTGGAAGTACGGTTTGTTTGTGTCTCGTTCTCACCTTGAAGCGTGTAAAACCCTCTGAAGCCAGTGTGTCTCTTGGTGTTGGAGTAATCGGAGTGAAACAGAAGAGTGAGGCAGCCGCCAGCGGAGGAGAACAGCAGCGGATTCACCGACTCCTGAAGCTCCTCATAGTCTCTTTTCCCACACAGAAGAGCAATCAGGTTCCCGTTTGATGAGATCTGGGTGTAAACACGATAGACAAAACTACTTATCTACTTATTCACACCAGTTCGCTGCAGTAACAGGTGAAGGCATCATTCATCCGACCTTCACAGCATCATTTTCACAGTCTTGGCTGTTCTCCAGGTCCAGGTGGATCAGCTTGATGGAGACGGTTTGGCCTTTGGGCGCGCACCTGGACCAGTTTAAACTGGTGTGAGGCAAATATCCCATGGGATAGCCAGGAGACTCCACCCATCCCAACAGCGTGGAATACGAGGAGCAGGGCAGCAGCAGAAGAAAGAGACTGAAACAATGTGCAAATGTTACAAAGGGAATATATTTATTGCAAAATCTGTATATTAGAGATAATAAAAAATGAACATGATGTTATTTTAAACCATGAGTTTCAGTGAAAGTTTGGTAAACAGGGGACACCTGCCGAAGAACGGGCTTTTCTGTTAAATGTAACTCCAGATTAATCACAGACAATTTGAACATTCATGGATTTTTCCATAGAGCAATAAGTAATAAATCAGTTAATCGCATAATAAATGAAAACAAGCTCAATCATTTCCACTTGCATCATTTACCGTTTTTCTTCTCTTTCCCATATTCTACCAAAAACTGGATGAGTGAAGTCTTCAGTCTTGTGCTTTGGTCTAAATTAGTCTTTTTTTTTTGTTGTTGTTGATTTTATTTATTGTTTCTGTTGCTTATTTATTTGGGATATTTAAAATGTCTTCCAGTTCTAGTGTTAAATGTTCATTACAATTCTAAGTTTGTTGTTCTTTGTGAATGTGTATCTTTGCGTTATTATGCCATTACTGTCATATTACTTGAAAATATTCTCAAAGCAACAATATTTCACAATAACTTGTGGGACAATTTATCATACAGCAAAATGTATTATTGTGAAGGGCCTAAAATATTTGACAGAAAATGCAGCTCTGGAAACAGAAGTAACTGCTTGGCAGGTTATTGGCTTGTGTTTGCAAAGCAGCCAATCCAGGAGCTGCTTTCATTTCCCTTGATGCTGATTGGTTGTTCCCCAGGAGGAAGACTTTAATGTTAGCTGTTAAAGTAGTGCTGAGACAGATTCCACTGTGTGTATTAATGTAAACTCAGGTAAATTTAGTGTTTGAACTCTGTAAATGTGCAGTTATAAAACTTCTTCTTCTTTAGTATTTGTAGATTTTAAATAATAATAGTTGGCTGTGGCTCATAGCTATCTGAATACACAGTCTCTACTGGACGCATCATTTTATTGTCCAAAAGTCTTGAGTCAATCATTGCTTCCAAAATGTTCCCGATCAATATTTCTCTAAAAGATTATTTCATGGTCTTTTCCTGACTGTTCAGTACATTAGACCAATGAATCATTCAGACAGAGATTTCTAGACTGAAGGGATGAACAAAGGTAGAGTCTTCACGTAACACGCAACTTGTAAATTTATAAATTTAGACATTTTTGAAGCTTTTCTCATTTCTTAAGCTGAAACTTAAGAAATGTTAAATTATCAATGATAATTTAATAGCTCCAACGAGATGATTTAAGCTCCTTTCTCTGTCATTTTTCATTAATAATTCACCGCTCAATATGTTTAGCAATGTTAGCATGCAGGAATAATGGCTCTATCATGTTCTTTATGTTTAGTGGGTCCACTGTGTAAAGCTAATGGGAGAGGCTTAAAAAAATTGCAAAATAGTGTCTGTTTGCAAAATGCTGACGTTTGGTAATTATTTGATGCCGTTGCATTTCTTTGTGCAGACCTGTGTATCTGTATCAAACTGCATGATTTTTCGTCTTTGCTTTGAATTTGATATGTGGAGCATTTCAAGAGGAACCGTGTTGAATGTCATGTTGACATGCTAGTTACAAAGAAAAAGTTAATTTCAGGAAGTGCTCAACCGAAGCTTAGCAGCAGACACCACAGAGGTTGAAAACACACTGTGAAGAAAAAGAAGAACTACATATCTAAAGAGACTCCGTGTTGCCAACTCAATATCAACAAAACCCAGTGTGGAAGAGCTGCTATCACTGTTTAGCTATCTATAAATCAATGCAAATACAATGAAAAGGTCAGAGGAACAGTCACGTCCATGACGAACCACTCTTCCTTATGCAGGAAAGGGTAGTTCAGATGAACAGCCTTATGAGCCACATTGCTACGTGTACTCCTAAGGTGTAATTATCATTTCTGGTATCTTTCAAGACAATAACACTCAGATTCAGGCAACTAAAATGGTTAAATATCACAACAGTAGCTGAAAAATTGGCCAACTATGCATTAGCACAAGTTTTTGCAGGAGCCAATAACTCCATTAATTAAATTAGGACTCTATTAGTCACTGCTAAAAACTGTAAATCGAGTGATTGAAGAGATTTTTTTTTTCTTTTGCTGAACATTTTCATTACTTTTGTATATTCTGACAGAGAAACACAGAAAGACACACAAAAAACACAATTAAAGTGCTGATTAGCACATGTTAGACATGTTATTTGGATTTATAAAAATTAAAAAATCCCACCTTAATCTGAACATGGCAGCACGATCCTCATATGAACCGTCCTTCCTTTTTTCCCTCACTAATTTACTCTCTGTTCTCACCCCCCTCCTGTCCTCTTGCTTCCCCTCTTCCTCTCTCGGTTATAAGTTGCACCGGTAAGCATTTATGAATCTATTTATGTACAGCTGTGTTTGTAAAGTGATGTGAAAGCACAACCCCCCTCAAATGTCCTCACATGTCTTTACAAAAACAAAAAGCACTTCTATTCACATCGTTAAATCGTAAATGAACTTTGAACTGAGCTCAATTTCGCCAAACGTGATCAGTCCTGACGGCCACCAAGCATAGCTAATCTAGAAATAATTTAAGTAGAACCTGTCTGCCAACATGAAGTAGGCTAAAAGACAAAAAAAAGCAACACATTGTGCCATTATCTAAGAAAGTCAAACAGTCTGACAAAAAACACACACGTGTGTGTGTATATATATATACTGTATATATGTACACGCGTATGCAGTCTTGTACTGCTGTCAACAATGCAGAGTGGCAAACGTGATGTAAAGATTAGAAAGATTAGAGTGCTCAGCAGCAAATTTAATTTAAAAAAAACAAAGCACTTGACGGCTCAGTAAAACCAAGGTACTGGTTTTACGTACTGCAACGGTGAATTATTCTTCTGCCAAAGCACAACCAGCTAGTTCACATTTCTAAATTAACATTTAAAACAACATCACTTCTTTTAACATAAAAACCTGAAAAACTGAACTTAAAATTCACAGTGACTAATCGTGATTAATTGCTGTTTTATGGGGTTATTAATCAGAATAAAAAGTTTTCCTATATCTTGTAAATTTATAGCCATTGTTTTTACAAAAGAGGAAGACATGGTTGAATTGTTTCAAAGTGTTTGTGTGTTTGATTCAATACTATGATGGGACAAAGGTAAAACTACAGCTGACAAAAAACAACACAAAAGGATCATCTGACAGGAAAACAGCTGATGATCCTCAAGGCCATTTGAGGGAAGAAACCAAGGAGGAACCATTGTGACTTTGAGCAGATTGGGTTGGATTGTGCAAAAGGACAACAATCCAAATCACACTAGCAGGTTTACCTCCGAAAGGCAAAATTTATATTTTGGAGTGGCCTAGTCAAAGTTCAGAACTTTAGCACCCTAAATGTGGCTGAATGAGAAAAAATCTACAAAGGAGCTGTGGCTGAAGTTCCTCCACAGCGATGTAAAAGAGTCATTTCCAGTCTTAAGTCTTAAAGACTTAATGACAGCTGTCGCTGCCAATGGTGGCACAATGTTATGTTTCAGGTTAATTACTCCATCAGTAAATTCAATTTGTCACTTGAAAACTACTTTTCATTTGATATTAGGATTTGTTTGAGGATCTGAAATAGCTCAGTATGACAGAAAAGCAAATCAATTTTTCAACAGCCTGCATATTTACTGTAACAAGGCAAAGATCAGGGGGAAATAGGGTGACAGGAAAACCACCTGGCCTTGAAGCTTTATCTCTGCGGCGCTCCAGCTCTGCTTTGACAAAGGTTTGTCGATAGCAATAGAGACAAAGCAAAAAGAAATGAGTGTATACAGAGAGAGGAAATGTCTCATTGTATCACACAGCGCTAGGCGTACCTTTGGGTTTATAGCTGCGGAAACACACACAGCGTTCACACCGCCAGAGAGAGAGAGAGAGAACCAGGACCGGAAGGAAACGAGGACCGACACAGAAAGACGTAGAGACGGAGGGGAAAACGGCAGATGAGGGTCAACGGGGCTTTCCATTGTGTAGGATCAGAAAAAGCAGGGAGGGAAAAGAAATCTGCTGCCAAAGCCAGAACTTACATGACAGAGAGAGGAGCGTGAGCGAGGAACAAGTCAGAGAGACGCAGAGTTTCACCAGAGACAGTGGCTGGAAACCCAAAGCTTGAACTTCTACACACAAGAGGAAGACTGTGATCTTATGTGCTACTGATGGCAACCAGTGAAGACAAGGGGAAGCAGAGCGGGAAATGTGATGAATGTCCTGCAGGTCAGTGAACGTCTCATAGTTTATTCTTTGTTCACAAACCACTTTGTAGAAATCTTAAAAAATCAAAAAAACAAAGCTTGTTTCAGTTGTTACATCTCTGCTTCTTTCCACTTTAAACAGGAATGTTCGTAGAGAAAGATTGTAACGACAGAGAAGGCACAAAGTGTAAACCGTGTTCTAACGGGACTTTCACAGAGACCCCAAACTACCGGAAGACATGCTTTTCCTGTCGTTCCTGTGGTAAGTCACAAACATTCAGAAACGGTACATATGTGAATCATTTAGCTCTTTTGTTTATAACCCTTATAAACTACAACCAGCTCCGCCTTATTACTGTGCTGGGAGAAAAAGTTACTGGCTCCTTACCGATTTCTTCTGTTTGCCCTTTTTTTCAATGTTTCATATCAAACGAATGTTATTATTAGATAAAAAAAAGAGTTAATAAAATGGTCATGGAGAAATTTTGACTCAACTTCCTCGCAGCATTGTTCTATTCAGCTACATTTGATGGATTGAATCACTTGTTTAAGGTCACAAAGACTTTGACTAGGCCATGCCAAAACTTTCACTTATTTTTTTGCAGTGGGCTCACAGAGGTGAACTTTCTAGTTAGCTTTGTGTCATCATCCGAGTTCAGGGGTCAGCAACCTTTTCAATTCAAAGAGCCACTTTTGCCATCAACACTACAAAATGAAATTTGTCTGCAGCCACATAAAAAAAGGTTTGATCATAATACCACTTTTTCTTATTGGTATTATGATCAAAAACATGTCTTAGTTAGATTTTAGGAGCCACAGTAAAAAAGCCAACGAGTCGCATGTGTCTCAGGAACCGCAGGTTGCAGACTCCTGACCTAAACCAAGTGTGTTAAGGTCATGAACTTATTGTCTCCTTCAGAGTTTATTTATTTTCAATGCCTGATCAATACCTGAAGTTCTTGAGACATGTTAAGTTGTAGATGTTTTGGGCCTCTGTTGTTTAGCATCCTGGATGTTTAACATTGATGCTGTCATGGAGGGATTTCTGTAGGCTGGGAAGCTTCACCACTGTTCCATGTTTTCTCCATTTGTGGATAAAGTCGCTCACTGTGGTTCTCTGGAGTCCCAAATGGCTTTGTAACTGTTTCCAGACTCATTAATGTGAATGTCTTTCCTTCTCTTCTGTTCTTAATCATTTTCTTCTTCAAATCAGAGTATGATGTTTTGCTTTTTGAGATCTTTTAGCCTACTTCATGTTGTCAGACAGGTCCTGTTTATAGGTGATTTCTTGATTGTATGGGTCTGGCAGTAATTGGGCTAAATTTTATATTTATAAACCATGGTTTTGGATAACTTCTTTCCTTGGTACATACATTTATTTTTGGAAAAATGTTTTTTTATTTACCCAGGTTAGTTTGTTACATGATCTGAAACACTTAAATGTGACCAAATATAGGACAAACAAGAAATCGGTAAGGTTGCCAGCAGTTTTTTTTTTTTTTTTTTACACCACTGCTAACTCACTTAGCAACAGTGGACCATTTTCTCCTTAAGCGAACTTGAAAGTATCTACAGTGTGAAAATAAAGGGAGGAAGCTGTCTGGTGATAAATTTTAGTGCAGACAGTTTCAACTGTAACCTAAACACCCACACAAACACAAAGACACACACACACACACACACACACACACATATATTCAGACTGGCTTTAAACACCTTGAAATCACAAATTAACAGGAGAAAATCTCTCTTTTTCAACCTTACAGTTAAAAACAGTCGAACAAAGAGCATCTGCACAGATAAGACGGACACCGTTTGTGAGTGTAACCCAGGTTTCTTCTACCGTGAAAAAGCTGATCACTGCGAGCCCTGGACTAAGTGCCCTTTGGGTGAAGGAGTCAAAAATAAACGTAAGTTTCAAAGCAGATCAGCCTGCTCTCTTTCAGAGATTCTCATCCCTGTGTGTAATAACTAAAAAACTAGACGGCTCTGCCTTCGACTTCTTTTCGCAGCTACTTCTACAAATGACACAGTCTGCGCACCGTGTGAAGAAGGAACCTTCAGCAACGTCACAGATTCCTTCTCACCTTGTCAACCGCATTTCAGGCAAGTCTGAGTCCCTTTTAGTTTCTCATCATGTCAACAAAGCTGAATGTTTACTGGTAAACACTGCACAGCGCAAGTAAATCTCCAGGTTACACACTCAAAGCAGAAAAACAATATTTAAATGTCTGTTAATAGAAAGAACACAAAGTGTAGAACACAAAAGGTGTAGATTTTCAGAAAGTAGCAACCAAATCAAAGCAGCAGAGTCATCCCAGTGTGTTTTGAATTTCAGCTAAGTATTTAATTAAAAAAAAAACCTAATCAAACCTTTTTGTATCTGTTTATCAAGTGGCTTTTATACATTTTATTTGCTTAGAGAGAGAAAAACACTTTTTTAACTCTTCACAATTATTTCTGAAACCCTTTAACTGAAGTACAATTGTTTTTTTATATTCGTCCTCATCTTTAGTTTTTAAAATAAAGGATAAGGATTTTAAAATAAATCCTTCTCTGTTAATTCATAGTTTGTTTCCTTAATTTTGAACCACTTTTGTATACACCTTGGAAGGAGTTTATTACAGGCTTTGTACATAATCAATGCTGTTCTGAGCTCTACTACATCCTAAAATGTTAAAGTATGCAATGTAGGAAATATTTCATTAGTTGGCTGAAGCTATAATTCACTTTGAGAATAAATCAATAATTTATTCCTTTATTATTTCTTTCAGGTGTGAGGCCTTCAGACTACAGCTGAAAACTCCAGGAACCAAAACAACGGATGCCATCTGTCAAGACTGTGAATCTCGTAGGTCCACCCCTTTAGATTGAGACATTTTGTGCATATTTTTGACTAACATGTTTGAAATATGATGTCGTAGGGCTTAGCGGATGTGACTGTCAGGGATCCAGTTGAGCTTGAATTAAGAGAGGAAGTGGAAGTGGCATAGAGGGGAAACCATTTTATGCAGCGGTTGCAGTTTGCTTGTCTCTCACAAGAGACAAAGCCCTTTGATTTTGAAGGGTGAAATCACATTTATGGAGCAAGAATGAATGCACAAATAATATTCTTTATTGTAAAAGAATTTAAAACATATCGTGTGTGGGTGAAGGGCAGAGTTTGAAATGTCTGAAAGCTTACTGAAGGCTGTGATTGGAGTTGTGTTAAATATGAACGTGTTTATGGGGAGGCACAACTTAAACTTGAAATGTTTAGCGCGATGCCATGGAGTACGACAGCCTTTCTCCTCCTGTAGCTGCTGCCTGGTTCAGATGCATACAGGTGGAGCGGAGAGTCATGCAGATATAGACTGACCACAGTGGGCAGCTGTAGCTTAAACGTAGCTTTATGGACAGACCGGAAAATAAATTTACTACCATCCAAGTCGCAACAAATGGCTGGCGTAGCTCACTGTGACCGTACAGAGCTGACCACAGCTGTTGTAATTGACTATTTTAATAATCAAGTAATCTATTGATTATTCTGACGATTAATCGAGTGATCGAATAAAATAATTTGATAAAATAAAATATTGGTAAATCCTGACATAACAGCTGTATTAATATCAGATATCAACATCGGCCCAAATTTACGTATTTGTGCATCCCAACAATTACTTTTCTGTAGTTTAACAAATTAAATTGTAACAACAGTAGTAGCTCAGGTTTTTGGACAAAAGTTTTGCAAAAATCTGAAACTATGTTCAATTTAACATTAAAGCAGCAGGCTTATAAAAAAATTGTCTATACTCCAGTTTTTGGTTTATTTATTCATCTTAAATCATATTTATGTTGCATTAGAAGAGATCAAATTACTCCTTAAAAATAGAGAAAAACTATTTTCTGTCACTTCTTCCTATCTGTGTTCTCACTGTGCCCACATTTAATTAATGTGATTGAAATTGAAACTCAACTAGATGTCTGTCACACGTCTCTTCTTTTGTTTTTAGACTCTAACACATGTGGAAACCCCATGCCCAGGGGGCTTTTTTATTTTCTAAACTTTTAAGTGTATTTATCTTTGTAAGCTGTAACAAAATGCTCTGATAATATATCTGTATTTCCCATAAACAGATAAAATTTTATACATGAAGGCAATTACAAATATCCAATGTTTTTAGGCAATTAAAACACTGAAACTTGTATATATTAGAATAATTAGTTCTGCAGATATATCGTCTTTGTTGCCGTTTCTCATGTTTAAAGCATTTTGATTGTTGCGTTGACTGTAGATATTGACAAGTTTCTTGCAGTTTCTTGCAATTTTCTCTGACATTTCCTCACTTAAAGAGATCAAGGCGCATCTGTCTTAATCAAATCCTATGTTCTCCTGCCTTTCCCATTTTGTAGAATGACTTTGACGTGGTATTAGGGTCACATGGAGGGAAAAAAGAATGGTGGACATTTTTCTCTTCCATTGAGAAAATAGTCGAAATTCTGTTTTGCGATTAAAGTAAAAATATTGAAAATAAAGTGAAATAATACAATTGAAGAAACAGTGGAATGAAAACTTGTGCTCTTCTCAAACAAGTTTGATAAGGTTTGCATAAAAATGTGCATCCACAGGACGTTTACAGGCTAAAAAAAATAATTTATTTGTTATTAAATCTTAATACGAAGTGTAAAGTTTCAAGCTCATTTATGCAAAGTAAGGCTTTTGCATGTCAACTTCATTGTTGATTTGTTTTTTATTTTATAACATAATTATGATTTTTTTCTCATCTTTGTTACTTGACTTCTCTAATCTTAAGACTGGTAAATAAAATAATAATAAAAAAAAAAAACAATTTCGCAGGGGGTACCGAACCACAGCCACTAAAACCAACGAAACATAACTTAATACGTAAATCGTCATAGCACTACCACAGAGGTAACAGTCTTTTGGTCTAATCAGTGAATTAGCTAATTGAGTTTAGTTCAGAATAATTTTGAGTCATAATCCACAGACCAATCTTTGAATACGGGGTACAGCTGCTTCTAGTCATAATTATAAGCTGGAGAAACAGAAAATACAGGTTCACTGACTTTGGTCATCTTGGAAAGTACATAAAAAACATGTACTCAAATTAAAAGTTGGATTTTTCAACATGTTTCAGAGGGAGATGATGCAAAGAAAAAGACTAATTTCTTTATTCGTCTTTGCATTCAGTGAGATAAGTTGCGGGGAGCTTTGAAGATTTTTGTTTTTCCCAGTATTTGTACTTTGAGACATGAGAAAGCATTCCACATCCTTTGTTTGTTTGTCTGTTGCTGGTGATTAATTCAAGAAAATGTCAAATAATGATGACTGGAGACCAGCTCTCCCACACTCCATCTTTCCATCTTTCCCTGAAGTTATGCCACTACTCTGACGTAAACTGTTACGTAACCTTAACGACGCTAACACGCATGTTGTGTGCCCTCTCTGTGAATCAGAGTGTTGCTGGATCCTGCCTGCATGCCTGTGGGCTGGACTTGTTTTGACTATTTTGGTTGTGGCGGCGATCATCTTCTGGAGAGCAAAGCGCAGATCCTATAGACCAGGTGAGTACGAAACGACACCTGTGTGGGTGGGATTTATTGTCGTTTGTCTCTTTACACACTGGTTAAAAATAAATCTAAAGAGGCGAGCTGCTCGATCGCAGAACCTACAGTTAGACTCGTTTGCTTTGAAGTTGCACAGTTGAAGGTCATAGAGCTATGGTTACGGGAAATTACATTTTGATCACACATTTTCTTACATCAACAGAACTTTAATGTTTTATCTCCGAGTTATGTTCTGCTAGATGTTGCACAGAAGCAGCAGATCCAGCAGTTAAAGCGGCTGAACTCAGATGTGTTAGGTAAAAAAAAGGCTTAACGAAGATGACGAGCTCAATGGGGAAACCACATCCTGTACAGTTTTAGCTTGACACAGTTCTTTGGTATGATGTGACGCACACTTCACAGGCAGCCAACTCATACTGAGATGGCAGGCCTACGTATCTGGCATAATGGTGTTACCTATTATTTTTTGGCTGGCAGTAATGTCATTTTTTTACTTTCCATTTAATCTCTGTGGTCATACTCTGTGGCCATACTGGAATAGGAGGCTTTTGTCTCATCCTCTGTGGCTTCAACCAAAGTGGATCTCGCTGCTCTTATCAGATACAGTAAGGACAGCTGCTGATGAGGTTCACTGATGCACACTTCTTGTTTTTTTGTATCTCTGCATGTCTGTGCTTTCCACATGATTCAACCTGTCTGTCGGTAGATATCTTCAAAGGCTTCTTTAGGAGAAATTGCAGAAAAACAAAATTTCCTCCTCATTACAGTGTCATATCAGTTTCAGTTTTACTTGAGGAGTTTCGGAGAATTTCTGTTTATTAACGAAAAATTTGTCAAGATGCAAATTTACATAGTTGTGTTCCTTAAAAAAAAACTTTTAATCTTATTTTTTGGGCAATGGTTAAAAAAGTGTCAAATGCTGCTCAGTCTTACAATTATAGCCCAAAGTAAATGTAATACCAACCCATCGATAATACGGAGTATTTGTTAATCAATCTTGTCTAATTTGAAGTTTTATTACAAAAGAATTTTCTCTCGACACAAACCACAACGTAAAAATTATACTTTCTCTCTTCAAGATCATGGCTTAGTATTTTTATTTCATCTTGTAAAATCTGAGACACTAAGCATTAATTTAGCAGGAAAGTATCATGATGTGTCATTACACAACCTACATTTGCTGGAAACATTTGAGTTTCCTGCAATTCTTTATTGCAACATTTTTAAAATAACTTCCTTGATGTCACCATTTAGTTCACGCGCCACAATTATGCCACTCAAGCTAACCACACACACCAAAACAAACGTTTAGATACATTTTTAAATAGATGGTCAAATTGATGTAAAAAGCTCCATTGTTGATGGTTTTCCCCAAAAGTAAAGATGTGCATAAAAACTGAAGTTGTTGCTTTGACAGTAGAAATGGAGTTTAGCCGTTTCCCCTGATTTATGAAACCTAATCATCTGCTTTAATTAAATGGCATGTTCTCCTGTCTTTTCAATCTTGAAGAGCGACTAATAGCAATGGACCTCCACGTCATGCCCTATTTATAAAGAAGGGAAAGAGAAAGTGACTTTTATCCTAAATGTACACAAAAAATGTTTTAGTTAAATTTTTTAGGACTTTTTAATGGATGTCACTCATTTCAGGGTCAGGGATTTTGTTAAACTAATTATTTCACAACTCGAGGCTCTTTATCCCTTGTATAAAGGGACTCAAATAATAGTCAGGCAGAGAAGAAGAGCAGACCTTTTAAGAACAATGAAAACTCCAGGAATGACATGGAGAATGACATTAGGCATATTTAAGGAAAGATGAACAATTAACACAGAGAAGCTTAACTATAAAACTTAAAAACAAACGAAAAGGTCAATACCGATCCAAACTCCAATGTGTGCAAAGAGCAGAACACAAGAATAAATAAACTAACACAAAGGAATAAACTCGAACAGTAATGAAACGAACAACAAAGAGAAACCAAACACCTGTCGTAGCTACAATTACAGAGTCAATCAAGACTAAAATTCTCATCTGCAAGACAATCCTGGCCAAGACTGGCAGAGTTTACAGAACATTGTTGAGTTTTTGACATTTTTACTTGGAATGTCGATAAACACGGTCGGCATCATCTTTGCAGTAGATCCAGTGAATGAATCACACTGCGATCAGCGTGTTTAGATTGTCAACTTAATTTATCTCTGAGTTGTTTCCTCTCACTGAAACCAGACAGCGAGAGGTTAAGAGAACCTGATTTTAGCCACGTAGCCGAGACCTAAAGTCTTAAAGCCATGCTTGTTTCTGTGTTGCTATAGATACATGATTACATATTGGTGTAATCAATATGTAATCATTGATTACATATTGATTACAATATGTAATCAATATGTACTCGCTGAGTGTGCGAGACTGCTGTTTTGACTCAAAGGTTACAGAAACCTTCCTGAAAAAGGAAAACCTCTGCAATACAAGCGTGTGTTTAAAAGAAAACCGGTGGTGAAAACAGCGTCTAAACTTGTAGTATCGGTTTAACTTTGAGTCACCGGAAGCTGCGTTACCTTTGAGCATGTTCTATAAAGTAATTACCTCGGACAGGTACTTTTTTTTTATATGAAGGTGACGCAGTCTAACCCCTTATTAAGGGGGAAGTTTCAGGGCACGTGCGTCAATGTGACAAAAGGAAATAAAAAAAAAGACGAAGTCTCAGGTTTGTGTAGGTTCATGTCTGTGGAGAAAACCATGAATTAGTTATATAGACGCACACTATTTCCAAAGTGAATGATTCGAGTTAAGCAATCGCTCATGAAGCTCAGAGCTGACTGTGTGGGGACGAACATATATAGAGGGGAAAGATCGACCTAATCATCCGATTACCTTCCTCGAGACTTTTTTTTTTTTTAAATTAGAGAACAAATCTTCTGGAACAGCAAGCACGTCTCACAGATAAAGTAATTTGCATTGTAAAGAAAAGCCTCCGCTGCAAGTAAACAAACAAACAAACAAAAAAAAAAACTGTGAAAATGTTTCCTTATTGAGGAGACACGTTACCCGTAACTTCAGGGGGTTCGCCACCGGATGCAAACCCCTCGTAAGCCTCGTAACTGAAAGTCTGGGGTGCAGTTCCCGTAAGCGTTCAGAACCAGTTTCACCAAAGAGATGAAAAGAAAACACACCCGTGTGTCTGACTCTGTCTCGGTAAAAAGTCACAGAAGACCCACAACCATAAAACCATATTTTAATGTCTTTGTTTAGCTCTCAATCAAAATGAGCTGCATGCAGAGAGGGATTTTGACTTCATGTGTATTGCTCTAAAATGTGGATTCTGTTAAAACAATAATTTTCTTCAAAATATCACAGCATTCAAGCTGAGACTGTATTTTTTTTCCAAAGAAGTACATCGTTTGGATTGAAAGGTGGCTCAATTTCAGAACAATCTGACGGCATCGATTTTTGTCACGTTTGTTTCTCGCTTGTTCTACTTTGTTGTTTAATCTGCATAGGCAGGTTTAACACAGAGCTAAATGACTAATGATGCTGCACGCCTCAGTGCTGGAGTTATAGCGCCACCTAAGGTCCATTCAGCAAACCTTTTCCTTGTTTTATTTAGAAAACCAGATGCACCGCAGTTAATGTGAACTATCTGATCAGATTGTTATCGGCATGTTCGAGGCTGAATTGTCTGTTCTTTGTAAATGTCGTTGCAGTCAAACACAGTGTTCCTGTTACCATGATGACGGTCGTTGCCGAACCGGTCCTCGCTCCACCAGAGCTGCTGTCTCACTGCCAAGAGAGCTGCACAGACTGCAAACCATCCCCTTTTAACTCAGGTAAAAATAAAAATAGATATATACACCAACACAGAGCCATTCAGTAAATTACACCATTATTAAAAACTTCATTTATTTAATCAATTCACAAAATGAAACACTATCAGTTAGATTGATGTTTTCAAGCCTTAATTTCTGTTAATTATGATGATTTTCCAATCACAGCTAATAAAAACACATTTAAAATTAGGATATTAGATCAGACCAATAGAAATGTGTTTAATAGAAACTTTTCAAATGGTTCTTCTAACTTGAAAACTGAGCCTCACTGGAATACATCTTGTGATTTATCAATCTGTCTATGTTACTATAAGAATATAATTCTTATATTCCCTTAGTTTAGCGTTTCACTTCAGTCATCAACTTCTTTTTAGTGAAACACTGACCCACTTTTTTAATGTTTCCTCTTTGTTCACAAACAAGCTCCCTTTCCAAAAGGTCATAACCTCTTCATCAGGTTTTCTACTGTCGGCAAATTAGAGAGATAAAAAATAAAAAATTGAAGAGCCCAAACATTAAAAGAAAAGTTACACTAAAAAACCCCCTCAAAGAATAAGATTTCTGTCTCTTTGAGTTTGTTTTAACCTGAACCGACACATAAAAGCAACTCAAACAAAAGTTGGTGGTTTTACATTTCAAATATAAAACCACCAAACAACAAAATATTATCTGTATTTATTTGTTAATCTGTTCATGAAATTTGTATGTAATGTATCTGTCTACAATTAGAGGTTAAAAATAAATACAGTTAAGAATAAGTAACAGGGTTTTCCTCAGGGTATTATAAGCCTGTCACCTTATTGTGATAGTATGAGACAGATAATCGCTAATGTGCTAACGGCAGTTAAACAACTTACCGTTACAGGGGAACCGTTTGTCCTGCGTCAGCGGTGGCTATGCTAATTAGCCTTAGCATTCATGGCAAGCTAGCTTGAACGATGTCCATTCTCATGATTGATTCTGTCGTTTTCCTCAGATGACGGTTCGATCATTCGCAGCATATCGGACAGCTTGGACATCAGCACTTCCATAACTCCGCTGAAGCCCTCCGTCTCTTTCATTGAACCCGAGCAAACCAACGGCAGCTCAATATACCCCCTCAGCAGCGCCTTCTGCAGGTCGTACTCGGAGCCCCAGGAGGACGAGTGGTGTGGAACATAAAAAAATAAAATAAAATAAAATAAAATACAAGAGTGGGACAATGACGGAGCCACAGCTGGCTCAGTGATATTTCAAGTACTGTTTGTAAACCTTGAGAAGATTTTACTCTCAGTAGAGTTTAGTATGGCTGATAGTTTGCTGCCACCTGCAGGACTTTGGTGGGAACTTCAGTTTGTGCAAAGAAAAATTCTCCCAAGTGAAAACAGCAGATTCTGCTTCGAAGAGGGATTAAGCTCCACATAACAGGAAAAAAACTGATAATTACAGTAAAAAAAACAAAAAAAAAAACAGTCTGGAATAGACTATCTAGATATTTCCATGGACTTTATTGTTTTTCAAACATTCTCCTTCATACAATCCCAAACAGACTGAACTGTAATTACATATCAGCACTTGATGAAATGAGAATCAGAAGTGTGGACATGCATGAGGCACTAAATGAAGTTTGTTTTACTTTTCGTATGATTTGTTATTGTAATAATATGATTTTGTTCAAAATTCAGCCAAGACCCAAAGAGGCTGTGAAACAGTGAAAATGGGATTAATCACAGCTCATCTAAATAGTATGATTAATAGTAAGCAGTACAGGGGCTGCATCTTGTATGTTAATTCTGATGCATTTTTTTACAGGAATAAATTAGATTAATCTTGGTTACAAAACTCAAGGAAGTTAATTTTTCAAATTAATGAAAACCTCTTCCTATTCCTGATTATGAATCCTAAAGAGTTCATGGTGAAAACTTGGACTCACTGACAGATTTAACAACATGTTCTTCATATTTTCAGACATTTTAGCCAGATGGTTCTGTTAAACAGCTAGAAGCAGCCAATATCTCGCCTCAGACAGATATATTTAATGACTTTTTCATTTAATACAAACCCAGATTTGGTTGGTCCTGGAAGATGTAGCTAATGGCTCGTCTAAGAAAGGAAGAAGTGAACTTCGATCAACTTCAAACAAATCCAACTTTAAAAACTTTATAATGAACTTTTCGGCTCGGGTCGCCTGCACAAAGATCCAAAATAGCATCTTTTATTTTGGAAAACCAGCTTTTATTTTGATATTTCTGATTTTGTAAACTTAATGGCCACCTGTGTTTAGTGTAAAAATAATAAAAATCTCAGATTGTGCTAAAAGAAGAGAGACTGATACATAATGAAACAACTTTAACCAGATATTGGCCTAAATTATTTTTTAAATACAAGTTAAAGAGGTTTGTTCAGATCATGGAAATCATGTCATGAGCAAAAACAACTTCAATTTAAATAACTGAATTAAACATTTAGTAGAATACAAGACCTTTACCGTTTTTAGATCAAATTTATTTGCTGAGAAACAATCTCTGCTTTTGAAGATAATAAACTGTATGTGGTAAATTACAAAATATAGGCTTGTAAAAACTGTGTGAAGGCAATAGTTTGGCCCCACTGACAGTCACTTATGGGAAAAAACTGTTTTTGGCTTTTTATTACCTTCACGTTAGCATTAAAGCATAAAAACAGATGAAAGCTGGATTTTAAACAGCCAAATTTTTCTATAAATTAGTTCCTCTGACTGGGAACCTTTGCCCCACATCATTACAGGGGGCACTGCCTCTTGACACCATTTCTTATATAAATAATCATCAGCTTTTGTCTAATTTACTTCACAATGCAAAGATCNAAAAAATTGTCTATACTCCAGTTTTTGGTTTATTTATTTATCTTAAATCATATTTATGTTGCATTAGAAGAGATCAAATTACTCCTTAAAAATAGAGAAAAACTATTTTCTGTCACTTCTTCCTATCTGTGTTCTCACTGTGCCCACATTTAATTAATGTGATTGAAATTGAAACTCAACTAGATGTCTGTCACACGTCTCTTCTTTTGTTTTTAGACTCTAACACATGTGGAAACCCCATGCCCAGGGGGCTTTTTTATTTTCTAAACTTTTAAGTGTATTTATCTTTGTAAGCTGTAACAAAATGCTTTGATAATATATCTGTATTTCCCATAAACAGATAAAATTTTATACATGAAGGCAATTACAAATATCCAATGTTTTTAGGCAATTAAAACACTGAAACTTGTATATATTAGAATAATTAGTTCTGCAGATATATCGTCTTTGTTGCCGTTTCTCATGTTTAAAGCATTTTGATTGTTGCGTTGACTGTAGATATTGACAAGTTTCTTGCAGTTTCTTGCAATTTTCTCTGACATTTCCTCACTTAAAGAGATCAAGGCGCATCTGTCTTAATCAAATCCTATGTTCTCCTGCCTTTCCCATTTTGTAGAATGACTTTGACGTGGTATTAGGGTCACATGGAGGGAAAAAAGAATGGTGGACATTTTTCTCTTCCATTGAGAAAATAGTCGAAATTCTGTTTTGCGATTAAAGTAAAAATATTGAAAATAAAGTGAAATAATACAATTGAAGAAACAGTGGAATGAAAACTTGTGCTCTTCTCAAACAAGTTTGATAAGGTTTGCATAAAAATGTGCATCCACAGGACGTTTATAGGCTAAAAAAAAAAAATTATTTGTTATTAAATCTTAATACGAAGTGTAAAGTTTCAAGCTCATTTATGCAAAGTAAGGCTTTTGCATGTCAACTTCATTGTTGATTTGTTTTTTATTTTATAACATAATTATGATTTTTTTCTCATCTTTGTTACTTGACTTCTCTAATCTTAAGACTGGTAAATAAAATAATAATAAAAAAAAAAAACAATTTCGCAGGGGGTACCGAACCACAGCCACTAAAACCAACGAAACATAACTTAATACGTAAATCGTCATAGCACTACCACAGAGGTAACAGTCTTTTGGTCTAATCAGTGAATTAGCTAATTGAGTTTAGTTCAGAATAATTTTGAGTCATAATCCACAGACCAATCTTTGAATACGGGGTACAGCTGCTTCTAGTCATAATTATAAGCTGGGGAAACAGAAAATACAGGTTCACTGACTTTGGTCATCTTGGAAAGTACATAAAAAACATGTACTCAAATTAAAAGTTGGATTTTTCAACATGTTTCAGAGGGAGATGATGCAAAGAAAAAGACTAATTTCTTTATTCGTCTTTGCATTCAGTGAGATAAGTTGCGGGGAGCTTTGTAGATTTTTGTTTTTCCCAGTATTTGTACTTTGAGACATGAGAAAGCATTCCACATCCTTTGTTTGTTTGTCTGTTGCTGGTGATTAATTCAAGAAAATGTCAAATAATGATGACTGGAGACCAGCTCTCCCACACTCCATCTTTCCATCTTTCCCTGAAGTTATGCCACTACTCTGACGTAAACTGTTACGTAACCTTAACGACGCTAACACGCATGTTGTGTTCCCTCTCTGTGAATCAGAGTGTTGCTGGATCCTGCCTGCATGCCTGTGGGCTGGACTTGTTTTGACTATTTTGGTTGTGGCGGCGATCATCTTCTGGAGAGCAAAGCGCAGATCCTATAGACCAGGTGAGTACGAAACGACACCTGTGTGGGTGGGATTTATTGTCGTTTGTCTCTTTACACACTGGTTAAAAATAAATCTAAAGAGGCGAGCTGCTCGATCGCAGAACCTACAGTTAGACTCGTTTGCTTTGAAGTTGCACAGTTGAAGGTCATAGAGCTATGGTTACGGGAAATTACATTTTGATCACACATTTTCTTACATCAACAGAACTTTAATGTTTTACCTCCGAGTTATGTTCTGCTGTTATGTTGCACAGAAGCAGCAGATCCAGCAGTTAAAGCGGCTGAACTCAGATGTGTTAGGTAAAAAAAAGGCTTAACGAAGATGACGAGCTCAATGGGGAAACCACATCCTGTACAGTTTTAGCTTGACACAGTTCTTTGGTATGATGTGACGCACACTTCACAGGCAGCCAACTCATACTGAGATGGCAGGCCTACGTATCTGGCATAATGGTGTTACCTATTATTTTTTGGCTGGCAGTAATGTCATTTTTTTACTTTCCATTTAATCTCTGTGGTCATACTCTGTGGCCATACTGGAATAGGAGGCTTTTGTCTCATCCTCTGTGGCTTCAACCAAAGTGGATCTCGCTGCTCTTATCAGATACAGTAAGGACAGCTGCTGATGAGGTTCACTGATGCACACTTCTTGTTTTTTTGTATCTCTGCATGTCTGTGCTTTCCACATGATTCAACCTGTCTGTCGGTAGATATCTTCAAAGGCTTCTTTAGGAGAAATTGCAGAAAAACAAAATTTCCTCCTCATTACAGTGTCATATCAGTTTCAGTTTTACTTGAGGAGTTTCGGAGAATTTCTGTTTATTAACGAAAAATTTGTCAAGATGCAAATTTACATAGTTGTGTTCCTTAAAAAAAAACTTTTAATCTTATTTTTTGGGCAATGGTTAAAAAAGTGTCAAATGCTGCTCAGTCTTACAATTATAGCCCAAAGTAAATGTAATACCAACCCATCGATAATACGGAGTATTTGTTAATCAATCTTGTCTAATTTGAAGTTTTATTACAAAAGAATTTTCTCTCGACACAAACCACAACGTAAAAATTATACTTTCTCTCTTCAAGATCATGGCTTAGTATTTTTATTTCATCTTGTAAAATCTGAGACACTAAGCATTAATTTAGCAGGAAAGTATCATGATGTGTCATTACACAACCTACATTTGCTGGAAACATTTGAGTTTCCTGCAATTCTTTATTGCAACATTTTTAAAATAACTTCCTTGATGTCACCATTTAGTTCACGCGCCACAATTATGCCACTCAAGCTAACCACACACACCAAAACAAACGTTTAGATACATTTTTAAATAGATGGTCAAATTGATGTAAAAAGCTCCATTGTTGATGGTTTTCCCCAAAAGTAAAGATGTGCATAAAAACTGAAGTTGTTGCTTTGACAGTAGAAATGGAGTTTAGCCGTTTCCCCTGATTTATGAAACCTAATCATCTGCTTTAATTAAATGGCATGTTCTCCTGTCTTTTCAATCTTGAAGAGCGACTAATAGCAATGGACCTCCACGTCATGCCCTATTTATAAAGAAGGGAAAGAGAAAGTGACTTTTATCCTAAATGTACACAAAAAATGTTTTAGTTAAATTTTTTAGGACTTTTTAATGGATGTCACTCATTTCAGGGTCAGGGATTTTGTTAAACTAATTATTTCACAACTCGAGGCTCTTTATCCCTTGTATAAAGGGACTCAAATAATAGTCAGGCAGAGAAGAAGAGCAGACCTTTTAAGAACAATGAAAACTCCAGGAATGACATGGAGAATGACATTAGGCATATTTAAGGAAAGATGAACAATTAACACAGAGAAGCTTAACTATAAAACTTAAAAACAAACGAAAAGGTCAATACCGATCCAAACTCCAATGTGTGCAAAGAGCAGAACACAAGAATAAATAAACTAACACAAAGGAATAAACTCGAACAGTAATGAAACGAACAACAAAGAGAAACCAAACACCTGTCGTAGCTACAATTACAGAGTCAATCAAGACTAAAATTCTCATCTGCAAGACAATCCTGGCCAAGACTGGCAGAGTTTACAGAACATTGTTGAGTTTTTGACATTTTTACTTGGAATGTCGATAAACACGGTCGGCATCATCTTTGCAGTAGATCCAGTGAATGAATCACACTGCGATCAGCGTGTTTAGATTGTCAACTTAATTTATCTCTGAGTTGTTTCCTCTCACTGAAACCAGACAGCGAGAGGTTAAGAGAACCTGATTTTAGCCACGTAGCCGAGACCTAAAGTCTTAAAGCCATGCTTGTTTCTGTGTTGCTATAGATACATGATTACATATTGGTGTAATCAATATGTAATCATTGATTACATATTGATTACAATATGTAATCAATATGTACTCGCTGAGTGTGCGAGACTGCTGTTTTGACTCAAAGGTTACAGAAACCTTCCTGAAAAAGGAAAACCTCTGCAATACAAGCGTGTGTTTAAAAGAAAACCGGTGGTGAAAACAGCGTCTAAACTTGTAGTATCGGTTTAACTTTGAGTCACCGGAAGCTGCGTTACCTTTGAGCATGTTCTATAAAGTAATTACCTCGGACAGGTACTTTTTTTTTATATGAAGGTGACGCAGTCTAACCCCTTATTAAGGGGGAAGTTTCAGGGCACGTGCGTCAATGTGACAAAAGGAAATAAAAAAAAAGACGAAGTCTCAGGTTTGTGTAGGTTCATGTCTGTGGAGAAAACCATGAATTAGTTATATAGACGCACACTATTTCCAAAGTGAATGATTCGAGTTAAGCAATCGCTCATGAAGCTCAGAGCTGACTGTGTGGGGACGAACATATATAGAGGGGAAAGATCGACCTAATCATCCGATTACCTTCCTCGAGACTTTTTTTTTTTTTAAATTAGAGAACAAATCTTCTGGAACAGCAAGCACGTCTCACAGATAAAGTAATTTGCATTGTAAAGAAAAGCCTCCGCTGCAAGTAAACAAACAAACAAACAAAAAAAAAAACTGTGAAAATGTTTCCTTATTGAGGAGACACGTTACCCGTAACTTCAGGGGGTTCGCCACCGGATGCAAACCCCTCGTAAGCCTCGTAACTGAAAGTCTGGGGTGCAGTTCCCGTAAGCGTTCAGAACCAGTTTCACCAAAGAGATGAAAAGAAAACACACCCGTGTGTCTGACTCTGTCTCGGTAAAAAGTCACAGAAGACCCACAACCATAAAACCATATTTTAATGTCTTTGTTTAGCTCTCAATCAAAATGAGCTGCATGCAGAGAGGGATTTTGACTTCATGTGTATTGCTCTAAAATGTGGATTCTGTTAAAACAATAATTTTCTTCAAAATATCACAGCATTCAAGCTGAGACTGTATTTTTTTTCCAAAGAAGTACATCGTTTGGATTGAAAGGTGGCTCAATTTCAGAACAATCTGACGGCATCGATTTTTGTCACGTTTGTTTCTCGCTTGTTCTACTTTGTTGTTTAATCTGCATAGGCAGGTTTAACACAGAGCTAAATGACTAATGATGCTGCACGCCTCAGTGCTGGAGTTATAGCGCCACCTAAGGTCCATTCAGCAAACCTTTTCCTTGTTTTATTTAGAAAACCAGATGCACCGCAGTTAATGTGAACTATCTGATCAGATTGTTATCGGCATGTTCGAGGCTGAATTGTCTGTTCTTTGTAAATGTCGTTGCAGTCAAACACAGTGTTCCTGTTACCATGATGACGGTCGTTGCCGAACCGGTCCTCGCTCCACCAGAGCTGCTGTCTCACTGCCAAGAGAGCTGCACAGACTGCAAACCATCCCCTTTTAACTCAGGTAAAAATAAAAATAGATATATACACCAACACAGAGCCATTCAGTAAATTACACCATTATTAAAAACTTCATTTATTTAATCAATTCACAAAATGAAACACTATCAGTTAGATTGATGTTTTCAAGCCTTAATTTCTGTTAATTATGATGATTTTCCAATCACAGCTAATAAAAACACATTTAAAATTAGGATATTAGATCAGACCAATAGAAATGTGTTTAATAGAAACTTTTCAAATGGTTCTTCTAACTTGAAAACTGAGCCTCACTGGAATACATCTTGTGATTTATCAATCTGTCTATGTTACTATAAGAATATAATTCTTATATTCCCTTAGTTTAGCGTTTCACTTCAGTCATCAACTTCTTTTTAGTGAAACACTGACCCACTTTTTTAATGTTTCCTCTTTGTTCACAAACAAGCTCCCTTTCCAAAAGGTCATAACCTCTTCATCAGGTTTTCTACTGTCGGCAAATTAGAGAGATAAAAAATAAAAAATTGAAGAGCCCAAACATTAAAAGAAAAGTTACACTAAAAAACCCCCTCAAAGAATAAGATTTCTGTCTCTTTGAGTTTGTTTTAACCTGAACCGACACATAAAAGCAACTCAAACAAAAGTTGGTGGTTTTACATTTCAAATATAAAACCACCAAACAACAAAATATTATCTGTATTTATTTGTTAATCTGTTCATGAAATTTGTATGTAATGTATCTGTCTACAATTAGAGGTTAAAAATAAATACAGTTAAGAATAAGTAACAGGGTTTTCCTCAGGGTATTATAAGCCTGTCACCTTATTGTGATAGTATGAGACAGATAATCGCTAATGTGCTAACGGCAGTTAAACAACTTACCGTTACAGGGGAACCGTTTGTCCTGCGTCAGCGGTGGCTATGCTAATTAGCCTTAGCATTCATGGCAAGCTAGCTTGAACGATGTCCATTCTCATGATTGATTCTGTCGTTTTCCTCAGATGACGGTTCGATCATTCGCAGCATATCGGACAGCTTGGACATCAGCACTTCCATAACTCCGCTGAAGCCCTCCGTCTCTTTCATTGAACCCGAGCAAACCAACGGCAGCTCAATATACCCCCTCAGCAGCGCCTTCTGCAGGTCGTACTCGGAGCCCCAGGAGGACGAGTGGTGTGGAACATAAAAAAATAAAATAAAATAAAATAAAATACAAGAGTGGGACAATGACGGAGCCACAGCTGGCTCAGTGATATTTCAAGTACTGTTTGTAAACCTTGAGAAGATTTTACCCTCAGTAGAGTTTAGCATGGCTGATAGTTTGCTGCCACCTGCAGGACTTTGGTGGGAACTTCAGTTTGTGCAAAGAAAAATTCTCCCAAGTGAAAACAGCAGATTCTGCTTCGAAGAGGGATTAAGCTCCACATAACAGGAAAAAAACTGATAATTACAGTAAAAAAAACAAAAAAAAAAACAGTCTGGAATAGACTATCTAGATCTTTGCCATGGACTTTATTGTTTTTCAAACATTCTCCTTCATACAATCCCAAACAGACTGAACTGTAATTACATATCAGCACTTGATGAAATGAGAATCAGAAGTGTGGACATGCATGAGGCACTAAATGAAGTTTGTTTTACTTTTCGTATGATTTGTTATTGTAATAATATGATTTTGTTCAAAATTCAGCCAAGACCCAAAGAGGCTGTGAAACAGTGAAAATGGGATTAATCACAGCTCATCTAAATAGTATGATTAATAGTAAGCAGTACAGGGGCTGCATCTTGTATGTTAATTCTGATGCATTTTTTTACAGGAATAAATTAGATTAATCTTGGTTACAAAACTCAAGGAAGTTAATTTTTCAAATTAATGAAAACCTCTTCCTATTCCTGATTATGAATCCTAAAGAGTTCATGGTGAAAACTTGGACTCACTGACAGATTTAACAACATGTTCTTCATATTTTCAGACATTTTAGCCAGATGGTTCTGTTAAACAGCTAGAAGCAGCCAATATCTCGCCTCAGACAGATATATTTAATGGCTTTTTCATTTAATACAAACCCAGATTTGGTTGGTCCTGGAAGATGTAGCTAATGGCTCGTCTAAGAAAGGAAGAAGTGAACTTCGATCACCTTCAAACAAATCCAACTTTAAAAACTTTATAATGAACTTTTCGGCTCGGGTCGCCTGCACAAAGATCCAAAATAGCATCTTTTATTTTGGAAAACCAGCTTTTATTTTGATATTTCTGATTTTGTAAACTCAATGGCCGCCTGTGTTTAGTGTGGAAATAATAAAAATCTCAGATTGTGCTAAAAGAAGAGAGACTGATACATAACGAAACAACTTTAACCAGATATTGGCCTAAATTATTTTTTAAATACAAGTTAAAGAGGTTTGTTCAGATCATGGAAATCATGTCATGAGCAAAAACAACTTCAATTTAAATAACTGAATTAAACATTTAGTAGAATACAAGACCTTTACCGTTTTTAGATCAAATTTATTTGCTGAGAAACAATCTCTGCTTTTGAAGATAATAAACTGTATGTGGTAAATTACAAAATATAGGCTTGTAAAAACTGTGTGAAGGCAATAGTTTGGCCCCACTGACAGTCACTTATGGGAAAAAACTGTTTTTGGCTTTTTATTACCTTCACGTTAGCATTAAAGCATAAAAACAGATGAAAGCTGGATTTTAAACAGCCAAATTTTTCTATAAATTAGTTCCTCTGACTGGGAACCTTTGCCCCACATCATTACCGGGGGCACTGCCTCTTGACACCATTTCTTATATAAATAATCATCAGCTTTTGTCTAATTTACTTCACAATGCAAAGATCTAATAGTTTGAATGTTCATAAAATAACATTTCCTAAAGCATTTTTGAGATTTTACTGTTGTAAGAGGCTAAAAATCAGCTTTGGTCTCGGCCCGCAGAACAGATGTTAGCTTCAGAGTCCAAGTCCAACTAATCTGGATTAATACTTAATGAAGACGAGACTTAGCTGCAGCAGGTAAGATATTAAATCTTTCTGACATTTAACAGATCCTTGCTTCTGAAACCTTGGACTATTGCTTCAACAATTAGTCTAATTAGCTACAAGAACAGAAAGTGTGTGTTAAGTCTTTCAGGCCATGTTTTAAAAGTCGGAAAATGAGGATGAATGTCTTCATTTTACCATTCGACGTGTCGTCTTTATGCTGTTGCTCTGTCGAAGAGTTGAAAAGTGTTTAGCTTTTTTATTTTCTTTTTTACAACTTTGAAAGCAGTGTATGATTTATTTTTCTAAGGATGTCCAGTTGAACTTGTATTATATTTGTTAGATCACTGACATTATTGTACCTTGCAATGTAGATTTTACCAATTTCAACCACAGATTTTCATTATTTATAAGGCATAAAAAGTGTACAGATATACTGTAACAGTACCAGACATTGTTAATTATATTGTAACATAGTGTAGATGCATAAGCAAACCATGACAACTGTAAGATTTGCTGTGCAATATGAGGAAACAACTTGGGAATGTTTACATGTTCTTTTTTTTTTTTTTTTTGGCTCTTTGACTCTCTAAATACCATCACACTGAACATATGTTCAACATTGTTTATAGTGTCATTATGATCTTTGAACAGTTTTATGATTGTAATAAAAGTGCTATAGACATGATTCAGTTCTTGTACCGTTTACTTTAAAAACCAGGCTGTGTGCTGCAGTGGATTTGCTGCGACTTCAATTGGCCTTCTGGAAGACTTGCTTGGCAACGATGCCTAGAACTCTCATCTCCTGCAGAGAAGAGATGGAAGAGCGGGTAAGGAAGGTTGACGAATGGTCAGGACAGCAGCAGCTGCGTTTTCATTAACCACAGAACTGGACAGTTTAAAATTACGAAAATAAATTCGCTAAAAATAAAATATGAAAGAAAAGTTTTAGCGCCAGGATGAGATCGTTTTTCGGCCGCATTGAAAAAGAACTGCGATGGAAACACTTTTTTTTTTCACGTCACACGAGTCACGTGATCGACAGTGCCAAAACACCCGGACGTTACGACTGACGAGAAGGACGAAGAAGTCGACAGGAAGAAGCAGGGGGTGATGGTTTGTTTCTGCTTTGTGTTTTGAGGGAAGGGGGATAAAGTATCGAATCTCTTTAAAACCGCCGATTACAATTTCCCTCAAACGCCGCATACGTAGCGGCTTGTCACTCCGACGTCAACGGCTGTTGAGCGCTGCGGCGCCATCTTTGAATTCTGAATCACGGTACTCTTTACATCCGTCGCTGCCATGATTTTTAAGGGCTTATCACGTAAATTTAAGCTTATTTACGTGTGATTTTAATTGTATTTATTACTTAATAGAAAAACCGCAAATGCGAAACGGTGCTTTTTCATCAGCAGAATATCGACAAAGATTTGCGCACATTTGTAATGGAGACGCAGCTCCTTTGGCGCATTGAAGGGCAGCTAAATGAGCGATACTCCTCATTTTCTGAGCTCTTAATCCGTCACCCTCTCTTTCACCGCGCACTCTTTTGTTCCTCCCTCCCCCATCCCTTATTTTCCTAACAAATCGTCAGTCCCGCTGTTCCCCTCTCCTGCTGGGTTCAATCTCTAAAACCCAGCAACTTAAATCTTGATCCTCACCGGCATTTCTTTCCCAACTCTGCCGAGTTTAGCGTCAGCAACGCGTTGTTTTGTCCTAACCGCAACAAAGGCATTAGCAGAACAATGCTGATTGTTTGAAATTCTTCAGAAGATTTAAATCTATTTAAGGAATGAAACCCTGTTAGGAAACGATCATGCTGCAAAGACGGCAATGAATAACTCGCCTTGTTTGCATGACTTCCTTCATTATGCATATCAATTGCAGCATCATTTTTCTCTTCCAGGCTTCAACTTTCCTTGTTCCGGCTCTTTCCTCCGTCCCTCCCCCACATCTTCAGCCCCACACATCCTCACCAAATGGAGCTTGTTGCCTTCCAGCCAGTGGGTCCAGCCTCGTCCCTCTTTCTCTCCTTTCTGTACACAAACAAGTTTGTCTCCTTCCCAGTTCACTGTAGTCTGAAAAAGAACACAAGTTAGAGGAATCTCCTAAATTAATGCAGTTATTTACACATAAAGAGGGTTAAAAGTGTTTGATTCAAGTCCTTGTACTGCTTCCTGCAGCTGGTTGGCGGTTTGCAAATGTCAAAGTATTTAATTGTGTTTTTAACAACACAAATGAGAAGTGGACATAAAAGGATCTCAGTATTTGCTGAAAATCAAAACCTGATATGTTTGATACACATATCTACTACAGCTGCAAGTTTGGTATATCTACTAGCTTTGAACATTTAAAATATAATGCGTGGCATAAGAGATTATCTTAACCCTGGCAGTGGCAGCATCATGCTGTGGGAGTGATTTTCTGCAACAAGGACAGAGAAGCAGGTTAGCACGTAATGATTATTTTGGGAATCTATGAATCTTAAGATTATTCTGATGGTTAATTGGATACAGATTTTTCATTTAGCCGCTTAAACTTTTTTTATTCAATATTAGAATTACATTAACAAATAAATTCCTTATTGAAATAAGAAAATATGGGGGAAAATGTGGGATTTCTTAAAAATGTATGTTTCTCAATTCAATTTGTTTGAGCTTGAGCTACGGGGGAAAAGTTAGGATTTGTACAAATCCAACAGAGAGACACTTAAAAGACACTAAAGCTGTAATTCCAGCAAAAGGTAAGAAAATGTTGAAAACCATGTAACTTTTTGCTTCCACTCCTCAATGTTCTGTTGTTCTGTCGCACAAAAGATCAAGGAGTTTGAATAGAAGGAGCTGTAAATACCAGGCTGTGGTTACAGGTGGGATGATTATCCCGAGGAATTTCACACACAAAGCGACATTTCAGCAGCAGGTAACATTGACTCAAAGACACGCCCAGACACACACCTGGCAGGTACGGCCGTCCACGGGCCCCAGGTCCTCCGTGAACTCTTTCCCGATGGTGAAGTCCATGTTGAAGTTCTTGAAAGTGGTGAGGGTTCGGATCTTCATGGCCCCCGTGGCCACGTCGTGGGTGATCTCCTTAGTGGGTTTCAGCAGACACACAATCTTCCTCAGGGCGAAATTAATATCTGGGGACAGAAATGTTACCACAGCTTATTAGGGATAGAAAAATAAGGAGTATATCCCTGCCAAAGATAGTTCTATTTTATAGAAAAACATAAATTAGTTTGAAAATCAAAAATTTGCCAGAAAAAAAACTGAACTTTTGATACCAATCTAAAAAAAATACATTTCTGAGTTTCAAAAGGTGAAAATTTGTTTGAGAAAACTCAAGAATTCTGAGATTAATCTAACAAATTCCCATGTTTTTTACTAGCATGTTTACGAGATTAAATTTAAGATTTCTGAGATTTTCTAGCAAAATTTGACTTTTCAAATTAGTTTTGTCCAGAAAATTTCTCAGATTAATCTCAAACTGAGTTTTTTGAGAAAACTTTGAACTTTTCAGACTAAGTTTATAGACAATGTTTTACTTTTCGAACCCAGAAATTTCCTTGATTTCTCTAGAAAATTTCTTAGATTAATCTAAAAATCCATCCATCCATCCATCCATTTTCTGAACACCCTTGTCCCTCAGTGGGGTCGGGAGGGGTGCTGGTGCCTATCTCCAGCTAACGTTCCAGGCGAGAGGCGGGGTACATCCTGGACAGGTCGCCAGTCTGTCGCAGTAATCTAAAAATGTATAAGTTTTTTTCTAGCCATTTTTTTATACTTTTCAATGTAATAAATTCTTTCTGCAAAATTTCTGTGATTAACCTCAAAATTTTTGAATTTTTTTTCCCCCAGCAAACTTTTGACTACTCAAACTCAGACATTTCTTTTCTCTTCTCCTTTTTCTTCTCCTTCTTTTTCTTCTTCTTCAAGAACATTTTTGACATTAATCTAAAAGTTTTAAAGTTTTTTTTTCTAGCAAATGTTCAACTTTTCAAACTTTCTAAGTTTTTTGGAGAAAATTACTCTTCGTTTTTTTTTTAAGCTATCTAGAAAGGCCCCCAATGTGGATCACAGCATTTAAATTCAAATTGCATGTGTTAAAGAAGAGCTTTGTAAGTGAAGTGCACAAACACACACATCGTGAGTGTGTGAGTTTGGGGTCATGCAGAGGACAAGATGGTGATTTCATCCCACTAATGTGCTGCTTTCTGTGAATGAAGATGGTCCCCATCACCAAATCAGCCTTTAAACATTATCCCAACAGATTATCTCACATGCAACACGAAACACACACACCTGATTAAAATAAAAGCAGCAACAGTGTAGTGTCATCGTATCCGCTTTGTTTTATCTTTGATGTGAAAGTATTAATAAAAACATACCTAACGCTGAAAGATAGGTTTCCATGTTGTCCTGCTCCACCAGATGATACGTCCCGGTGTAATTGGGTTTAGACATTTTTCCTGTTGCTCCTTGTGAAACTTAAATATGTGCTCTTCTTTGTTCCCGTTTTTTTTTTTTTCTCCAATCGAGCCTCCCTAGTAGATATCACTTTCTCTTGCGTAACCTTTCGTAGAAGAACGCCCTTTGGGCGGATTTGTGCGTAAAAATTAAAACTTTTTTCCCCCTTGTTGAGCGGGATTTAAGGACGCGGCAATGTTCTCCGATGAACCAAAGCTAAAGGTCTGCAGCAACTCTAATCTGTTTTAAACCCGAGGAGAGCAGCGGTGAATAACACAGAGAGTTTAGGCTGGGAGTTATCTGCATGCAGTGGGAGGTTCATGCCCCCTTTTCTAACTAACGCAGGGATGATGCTGGGTTCAGGCGAGCTCGGAAATTCGATACCCGTCACAAACGGGTTGCTTGTTTTTACGTAGAAGTTAATGAAAACTGCTTAGTATCAAATAAACAGCGTTCATTGATAACAGCCACGTCATATAAATTGTTTATTACATCTTTACCACCACGTAGCTTCTGAAATTATCTTAAGCCTGAAATCGTTTCCCAGTCGGCTCTAAACGAGGCAGAGATGCGACTTAAGGACAGAAATTAGACAAATTAGATGATCCTTTAATTTACTTTTCTCATAAGGGAGCTCAGCTTTTCCGATTTCAATTGGCACACAGCTCCTCTGTGTGCGATAAACTAGATTTCTATTCATGAATAGGCTCAATAAATATGATAATTGTCTGTTTTATACTGTATAGAGCTTTATTACAATTGTTCCAAGTATTAATGACCAGGAAGCTGCTGTTTCTTTTAACTTTGACACGCACATGTGATATATTGTCTTTTTCAGGCAGGTGGATTCAAGAGATCAAAGTCCGTCAACAAACTGGTTATAAAACACTAATAAGGGAGATTTATGGCTGAAACAAACAACGTAAGGGAATTTAGTGCAGCATCAAGCAGTTTTCTGTTGAATTATTACTACTCAGATCAGACTGTAGGGTTTCTTTTTTTCTTTTGCTTTTTGGCATGAGCTGTCTTAGGAATCTGTAGATTTATGTCTATTTACTGGAGCACCACAATGTAGAAATACATACGATGGAAAAAAAAGTAATTATGTAAACTTCTAAATTTGGAGAAAGTAACCCATAAATGCCAAGGTGGAAAGATGTCAGCACTGATCTTGGGGAACCAAGATCAATGCTCTGTGATCCTCTTATTTAATAAGAGGATCACAGTTATAAAGGTAGTGTTTAAATTATCACTACCTTGGATGTCTGCTAAGGTCATGACCTTGCAACAGCTCCACATGAGACTTCATATGCTTCAGTCAGTATTTTAAATGTTGGTTTTAATGGCAGTCAAATTATAAAAAGACTCAACAAGGACGGGTTGTTTGGAAAGGTCACCGGAGTGGAATTTCTTCTCTTCTAAACAAATATGGCTGCATGGCACTGGTTTGCAAATCTAAAGAACACAACTATTAGAAAATGAACCAAAGAAAAAAACACAGAACCATCCCTTATCTCACCCGTTCAGCACGGTGGTGGAGGGGTGATGCTTTGGGCTTGTTGTGCAGCTGCAGAACCTCGTTGGTTTGTGGTTGAATCGATCGTGACCTCCTACGACTGCCATCACATTTTAGGTTCAAATGTCGGGTCAGTGTGTCTCGCAGATAAAGATTAAAGTCGAGATCGGGTCATCAGTAGGAAAACAGGAGAATGACTAAAAAAAGACGAGTTGCTGTGATTCAGAGTTTCCTTTACAGCTCAGCCTGCCTGCAGTGCCGTGGTGGGACAGAAACACAATCAAAACTCCACATTTTTGAGGTTTTTCTGAATTTATTTTTTATTATCTTTACATTCGTTTGTAAACTCCAGCATTAGAAACTGAACAGTAAATGATAAAAGGCGACTCTTTCTACGGGTCCCCATTACATCACAAGGAGCTTTATAAACAAACGTTATTCCTGATGCAGCGTTTCACATATTCTGCTTTTATTTTCAACAAACACAATCCAACCACTCGCTTGCTGTGGTTGAATTATCATTTTTAACAGTTAATTTATATTCAGTGGTCTCCACTTCCTTAACAAAAACATGCCTGCATAAATATGACACTAAGAAACCTCACTCCCGTGTCGTCTATTTTTTCTTCACCGATCCCGTTTTCTTCTCAGACTTTGATTTTTTCACATCTTTCTTTCCTTTCGACAGATTCTCGTAGACGTCCTCCTTGTTCCTGGCAAAACACACACAAAAAAAAACAAAAAACGTTGATTTCTTGAGGTGTTAAAAAAGAGAGGAGCTGGAGAATACTAACAAAACAAAACGGCAAACCATTCATGAAAAAAAATAAATCAACTCTGCCGGCCAACTACTGAGAGCTCCAACTGGGTCAGTGTGGACGTAGTGTGTGTTTATAATTGGATAATTGGAACTTTGCTCACTTGTTTATGAATAACTAAGCTGCTCAGAGGTCACAAAACCCTTTTCAGTCAATTGAACAAACAAACATGGTATCTGGTTTGTTTGCACAGCAAGGAATCTTGTTTGTCACCCATTAAGCTCATCCATCCCAAACTCTCTTTTAAATGTCCAGGAACGACCCAGAAGCACCGAGGCAGGCTTAATGAAAGCGTTCGCAGTAACACCTGTTTTATCTGACCCATAGACTAAACAGTCCAGACAGAGAAAAAAAGGCTTTTCTCCTAAATCAACACTTTCAAGGTCAAATAAACTGTTTTCTTAAAGATATCTTTTATTCAGCTTTTTGGGGTTTTCTGGCTACAGTGGTAGTTTTAAATTACCTAAAGTTGGTGAAGTTATGGAAAAAGCTATTTAACTTCCCCACAAATTAACATCAGTTTGCCTCTTGGCCAAATCTCCATTGACTTCCTGTTCAAATAATGGTTCAACGATTAACAGCTCAATGTCCAAATCTTGATTCATTAAGATAGATTAAGTAGTATGTATGGAAACTTGCCTTTTGAAAACTTATGTTAAACCCTGATGGCTAGAAGCATGTTGTCAGAGTGCAGCTTCCAGAAGAGTAGATAACTGTAAACTAGCTGATGTGTATCTGTGAGCCTGCATGTAAAATGTTAACATGTGTAGATGAGAAAAAAAAATCCACTGCAGCAACAAGGTTTTTTTTAAATCACTGAAATTATTTCCACCTTCAAAATAAGTTGTTCACATAAATCATTTAGAGCTGCAGAATATAACTTTTATAAATATGTTTTTATTTTTACATTTGTTTAAATTATCACTCTCCTCCACCTACAACCTGAACTGCTACTGTCGCCTGAAAAAATCAGAGCCAGGAGGCAGGTCTCAGCACCGTCAATCAATCTCATGTACATGCTGCTAAATTTGTTAATGGTGTAAAAACAACTTACAGGAAAACAGTTTATCTGCCGTTATAGGCCATGCTAACTCGCTTGAGCTATGCTAGTAGCAGCATAGCAGAGAACAAGCTGGGAGGGGGAAGAGAGTTGGGCAGCGTCACACAAGGTTGTGATTGACAGCGTTACGACCGCCCTTCTGGCTCTGGGAGCTCAAACTTTTCACAGATTATCTGTCTCATATTAAACAGTCACCACATGTTAACAGTTTCAACAAATATATAAAATTTATTTTTTAATAAAACGTACATACTGCAGCTTTAAAGGCCTAAGTTATGTACACAGAATATGATTTTAGCATCTGTACATACCTTCACCTGCAGAACAGGTCATAAAATCTTTCTAAACCTTTGAAACTTCACATTAATACACAGATGTTTCTATAAGTGCAAATGACACATTTAAACTAGTTTAAGGCGGAAACCTTCTTTTGAACGCAACAAAAACCCAGAACTACAATTGGCCCTTCTTCCCTTGACATACAAATGAAGCAACACATTAATGTGTTTAAACAAACTACATACTCTAAAAACAAAACAAAAAAAACTGGGCACAGAGGAGCAGAGCTGGCTTGTCTAATGAAAAGCAGCTTTATGAAGGACGGGGGCGCTGTGTGAAAGATCTGAACCCATTCAAGAAAGACGGGTGTGCTCGACTGCCCACCAAGCGTTTTAGCTCGACTGTAAACTGATGCAGCTTCTTTTAACTTCTGGTTCTCATAGTTCGCAGAGGAACAGCAGCTACAGGCAAGAGGAAGTAAAAGTACTGACTGCATGTTTTACCATTGCGGACAGAGTAAGCACTGCCCCAGTTTCTGGATGAAGGACATCAACTGAAAACAGTCACATTAGTGAATATGATGCAGCAGCGTAATGAGTGGCTCTGTGTTAGAAATGAGGAGGCGTTAGAAGCTAAAGTCTGAAAAATTCTCCTCAAAATGCGCTTTTCTATTACAAGTCTTTCTTTCAAAATGACAAATGGCTTTTTTGCTGCTCAGCTTTTTGTTGCTTTCAGTGAATCCTGCAGGTGAGTAACCTAAAGAACAGCAGAGAAGTTTTTGTATTACATAATTAAAGATTCTGTCAGCTAATGTGCTTTGACAGATTATTAAGGAGGAACATTAAGACGGGCCGACTTGCTCGTGACACGTGTGCAATGAAGACAACCTGAATTTATTTAGAAATTGCAGCTACAGATGCAAAATAAATAAGCACATGTTCAAAGGGTCAGTGCTTTCATCAACATTACACTTAAAAAGTGCAAACGACATCCAGTTTGACTTAATTTAATGGTAATAAGAGGATCACAGTTTTAAAGATAATCTAAATGTACGTTTTTCAGTCAAGATTTTCTTTCCTGTCGATGAAACTATTAAATTG
Organism: Poecilia formosa; assembly: GCF_000485575.1. NCBI lineage: Eukaryota > Metazoa > Chordata > Actinopteri > Cyprinodontiformes > Poeciliidae > Poecilia > Poecilia formosa. Next base: position 1,799,711 of record NW_006799973.1, read on the forward strand.
TATGAACTAGTGCAGCTGTTTTGGAAACAGATTGCATTCTGGGTCACAGAACCCGTCTCCTTCCAGAACGACATGATGGCTAAACGTTCGTGTTGAAACTAGCATCTCCAGTCCTCCAGTTCTACTGATGTGTGCCTCCTCCACATACCTGAACCAACACTAAATCCCCTCTTTGGCAGATTGTGTACTGAATTTGCAGGCCTGTGCTCTGGTTAGAGCCTAAAGTTGTAAATGAACCTATCAGAAGCTTACAAAGCCATGACATCATCATTTGTGTTGCTTAGGCCAAGTGATCTTAGTTTATATAAATGTCTGAATTTATAAGGAAGAAAAACAGGAAGGGTTTACACTGTTAACCTCACATATGGAGGAGAAAGAAGCTTAGACGTCCTTCTACGTGTTTGAAAATATGTGGGCGTAACTTTGAACATAGAAGATTTTATGAATGTCATGTACGAAAATATTTTTGCAATAACCTTTGTTGTTGTTTGTTTGGTAAATTTTAAATTAATTTACTGCTGTGTGACACATTTTGAATTTTTCTGGTTGCATTTTGAACCGAGTGAAGAGCGCAGACCGAATCTCCACGTATTGGTGACGTACAGATTAAAGTCACGTCTCAAATAAGTCTCTGCAGTAAGTCTCTTCAGAGACTTACTGCAGCTCACATACCTCTTTCTGTAAACATTATGTCACTATTATGCTTCCTTGAGGAGCTTAGGATAGCTCTATGGCCTATTCAAAACATGTTCATTACAGTTTTTTGCACAAAACCATTCTTAGATGATGAGATTTTAGTCTGATCAGTTCTGCCTATTTTGTGCGCCTGTTAGCTGAGCTGCTTCTCGTCCCCCCTTCCCCAATTCAACGTTTACACTCGCACATGAAAATGGCAGCAAACAGATGCGCAACTAAAGAACTGAACATCTTTAAAAAGCTGAAGTAGAGCCTTCTGCACACCAACAAGAATGCAGCAAGTTTCTGCAAGAAGTGCTTTCTGAATGTTAAGTCGACAACAAAACACCTGTCTTTTCCAGCAGCCATTGTACAGCGCATACAGCGGTAAAACCAGCTGACCAAATGTGCTGGAGCTCTTCTTTTGTTGGTAGGTGATGGCACAGTGCCTGCTGATTGTGACTTAACTTAGTAGCAAATAACAAGTGGGTAGTTGAAATCATAATGCAAGTATAAAAATTGTGCAAAATGTGAATTCTGAATAATAAATCCCCTTTAAGGTTTTAAAATGATTGTTTTCTCTACTTCTTATTACAAGCAGCATGTGTGGCATTGAAAACTGCTGCACTGTGGTTTTTAAAAAGAAGAAGAAAAGACCATATCAAAGTCCAGCTGCAGGCTCCCCTGCTGTTCCCCCACACAGTCTGCAGCTCAGCTCCTCCCACCAGCAGCAAACCTCAGCCTAAACACGCTCTGTCACGTTTTTAAATAAAACGGGGAGGCAGTGTGACATTTAGAGGACTGGTGTGAATGCTTTAAAGCCACTTGCTTCACTCACTTTGACACCTTCCTGCTGGCTGGCTGGTGTTTGAGCTGCAGATTTCCATACTCGGTGTCGGTTTCCTGAGGAAGAGACAAACATGGGTGTTTCACACACGTCCGTTACAGAATTAGTCAAACACAGAGAGGCTGCACCGCGGCTTCTGAATCTGTGGTCGATTGTTTTGTCTCAGTGGGTCAACGTTCAGCTCTTCTGATTGCGTATCGCTGTGCTGGCAGCGAACCAGTCGGCTCACGTAGAGGATGAAGGGGAGCGTTATCGCTCCTCCGTCCAGCTGTCTCACCTTTGAGGCGCTCTCTTTGGCCTTGGTGGTCTGTATGTACTCGGAAACAGCCAGGTAGATGAACTTATACTGAGCCTCGGTCTGCACCATGCCAGAGCGCTGCTCTCGCACCATCTGTATGTATTTGGGGATGTCTATGTCGCAGTCCAGACCTGCAGGAAAATCAAGGCGTCAGTCAGGAAGACAGTGAGACAAAATAAATAAACTGAAACGAGGATTATTTCCACTCTTTCTTTTTTTTACCTAGAGTATCAATAGTTTCGAGGATCATATCAATCACCACGATGGTACCCGTCCGACCGATTCCAGCACTGCACAGATTTACAGAGAGAAAAAAAAAATACTGAATGAAATGTGAATGCAACTGAGGAGAAAATGAAAATCAATACTTTATCTGATAACATGACAGAAATATCAGTCTGATATCGGCTACCTTTTACCAGTAACTGATATGAGCTTGATGTAATAATCAAACTGGAATGGAAGTGAATTTAGATTTATCTAAATGGTTCTCTCATCTTGTTAGAGTATTTTTAAAGTGAACATAAAAAAACTACAGTGCAAGCGACATTTAATATTTTAAATGTGGAGTATTTTACATCTATTCAGGGAAATACATTAGTTACACTTTATTTCCAGACTGTAAAAAGGAACCCTGTGCTGTGACTAAAACTTGATTACAACTAATAAAGTTAGAGGTGTTTGGATACATCAGTTAGTTAAAATGTTTTGATCAGGAGTCACTGATAAATGTTTTAACAGATGTAACCCAACATTTCACACCAAACGCGCTGCATTCATGAAAAACTCTTCTGATGCTTCATGTTTGACCCGCGTGCACTTTGAATCCAGACGCTTGACATTTTGCTCTACACCTAAGCGTTTTGTGGGTCAGGTTTACGTTTAAAGTCCATCTGGAGGCGATTTTGACACGTCAAAATCGCCTCCAGCCGCTGTTGTTCGTTGCCAGCCTATTTGTCAGGTGCGTTGGATGCGTTGGACGTGTCAAACGCTCCAAACTCTTCAAATTACGCTGCACTAGACACATGAAACGCGACGTGCCCTCAATGCGCCCTCAACTCGACCTCGACACGCCTCCACTTAGACTTTGAATGTAAACCAAACGCGCCTCAAAACGCGCTTGGTGTGAACGCATCTTAAGGTTCTAACTTTTCCCAACTTTGGTGATCTCCACATTGCTCATTTTGTTGATTTGCAGATCAACTCTTTAGCTGAGTAAGCACGTAAAGTCACGCTACATGCTGACAAAAATATATATAAAGTCATTATCACAACCTAAAACAGCCTAGTACCAGTGATTCTTGAGAATAGGGACAAAACAGGTCATATGGATAAAGCATGAAATTTGAATAAAATATACACAAAATATATTTTTTTCAAATATCTAACTAAACTAACCTGGGTCATGTGAGCACAACAATGTATATTTTTCTTTTTTTTGCTGAATATTTTTTTATTTTAAACATTGTAGTCGGTGGATGATGCCTGTAACAGCCCTTGTCCAGGATCAGAACTCAACACATTCTTATAGTTTAAAACAATTAAAGAAATACTAAAATTATATATTATGACAATTAAGTATAAGTAGACATATAAATAATTATAAAAGTATCGATAAATTGAATTAAAAATAATTTTTAGATATTTTCCAAGTCCGTTGAAATTTGTCCTTAGTTTTTGTCAACACCGTCAGAAATGAAAAGAATGTAAAAAAATCAGGCATTATTGGGGGCACCAGAACTTCTGAGGACCCCATGACGTTGTCTTTTCTCTTCCTTTGCTAGGAGGGCTAGTTAGCTCCGGTTAGCTTAAGTTATTCTTTAGTTTTTTCTTCTGTTTTATTCCTAAGTTGTTTGTCACAACCATGATGTGTCAACTCCATAACTGACAATTTACAAAACTTTGATGAAATTTTGCGAAATAAAAGCTTAATTTTGGTAAACTGTAAAGATTTCATGGACCTGACGAGCTACAATATGGCCTCCTTCAGAATAACATCCTATAAATTGAGGTAGTTTGGCATTTCGTCAACTCCGTCAGATGTCAACTCCGTCAGAGTTTTTCTGACTCTTTCAGTGAAATTGTTGTCAAATCTCACTTAATTGTGCAACTAATTCATTTTAATGTATTTTACATGAATTGCATTACTTCACATGTACCAAGTTTTTCATTTTACTCACTAGTTTGTCACCACCTTCAGTTCTGTGTCAACTCCGTCATGCACTGTCAACTCCATCAGATGGACTTTTTCTTGTTTTTTGTTTTAAATAATATTTATTTTATTTCTTGAGAAGCATTTGTCTGTAAATTGAGTAAAAATATCACTAATGGGGTATTTTAAAAATCATTTTAGATTTATTTTTGTCAGATGGTGATGACAAAGTTTTGGGTCAGGTCGATTAAAAATGTAATTTTTTTTTAAAAATTCGCAACTGGGAGCCTGTACCTTAGCATCTTCATATTTTCTAAACATTATTTGTCATATTTGCATACATAAGGTTGAGAAATAATTAAAAAAAAAATATGGGAAAATTAAAACCCATTTTGTCCCTATTCTCAAGAATCACTGTTTTTACGGTTTCTTTTGCTTTTTTGCAGCTGCACATAGCTGTACTGTTTTTCAATAAAATCTTCATGCTGTTGATTAGATGAATATGATACATTTTCCCAGTGGCTAGACAGACGTCTCCTAATCTGGGATCTATATCTGCTGTGAATTTAAAGCAGAAAAACATGATGACCCTTTATTTATTGCAAGTCATAGTGCTAATGCAAAATTCACCAGAATTGCCGCATGTTTTCCTAATAGTTTGCAGCCCTAATTCTAAGGCAATTCTTTCAATAAACACATTTTTTTCTGTGCTGCAAAATGAAACTGGCCTCAAATCCTATAGAAAACAAACTCCAAGACTTATAGCCGTACCAATCATAATCCCGGAAAAATGTTCTTCTTAATCTTAAAGCATTACCTGTTAGCGCAGGATTATGAAGCATGTGCTTTGCAACAAAACATGACGCCACGCTACGCTTTCGGGGTTTAGCCGGTGGGTACCTGCAGTGGATGATCATGGGGCCGGCATCGGGGTAGTCGGCCTGTTTAGCGTTGACTTGTGTGAGGAAGCTGAGGACGCCGCCCGGCTGCTGGGGGACGCCGTGGTCCGGCCAGCTGAGGTACTGGTAGTGCCAAATGGGACGGGAGAGCTTGGGCTGCGGATAAGACAAATAAAAAAGTCAGAATACAAAAAGAAACTAAAGATACGGTGTTAGAGGTTTGAAAGTTCATTCCTTCTGCTACTTTTACCATTATTAGTAAACGGTCATTGTTATTCTACCATCCTAATTAACATCATTAGTGTTTTTATTTATTTTATTTGTTATGTAACTCAGGTTATGCAGTATATTATTTGGTGTACATTGGCAAGGAGTTGGTAAATATTCTGATGCTAGTTGTCATTTTTACTATTATTATCGTGGGTCAGTTTGTAATTATCTTGTTTTATATAAAATAACTTATTTGTTGGTTCTTTAGCATATAAATTTAACAGGAATATAAACACCACGACGTAATTACTGAGTCGGTAGGCGACACATTTAATTTAATTGGGATGAAACAAACGTTCACTTTCAAACAGAAAAGTAGCGGTAAGCTAATTATTTTGTTCATACATGTGCTCTACTGGTGACTTGCATTATTTGTTTTTACAAACCACTTTTAAATAAATAAATAAATAAATAAATAAATACAAATACAAAATACCTGGTTCACAGGAGCAATATGCAAAAGTCGGACTTTGTAGTCCGTAGCTTCCAACTCCGACTCGCAGGAAACCACGTAGGCGCCGACCTCCTTGGGTTCTTGGCAATCAGGCCAGTATGGCACACATTTATTCTGCACAACGTTAGAGAGAACAAACACGTTTGCCAACGTTTCATTTGCTTCTTCTGCACTTCAGAAGTTCAAAGTTGTCACAAACATTTCATGACAATTACTAGATTTTAGCACCTTCCTCTTTTCATTCATGAACTATTAACTACCCCGGAACTTTTTTCCAACTCAGTCACATTAAAACCACAAACTTCACTGTATGTTATTGGGATTTCATGTAGCAAACTATCACAAAGGGTATAACTGTGAAATAGAAAAGAAATTACACTTGGATTTTTTTTAAACACAAATAAAATCTGAAAAGTGTGGCATGCACTTATGTTTAGCCTCACTCCCTTAATTTTCAAGTTTACAGATTTTGATTCTGAATTTAGCTTTTGCTCTGGTTGTGTGTTTAGTGTCTGTGTTGCCCATCCATCCATCTTTCCATCAACTCTGATCAACTTATCAACTTCTGCTGAAGAAAACTAGCCACACAGCATGCTGCTGCCACCGCCGTGTTTCACTGTGGTATATTCAGGGAGACGTGGTGTTCCATGTGTTTGCTACGTTTTACAATATAAACATGTGAGGTCATCTCAGAGTAGCTTTATTTATGCTGAGACTAAACTGCACAAAGTTTAATAATGAAGTAGTTGGTGAAGCAAATTGATTGCACTCGAGTTTATTTAGGGCCTTCAGAGTAAAGGACGTCTTCCCCCTTCGTCATTTTGAAACAAGAAAATGACAAAATGTATAAAAGCGTAGAGAGAGTAATTACTTTCCCACTGTATTCATGGTTTTCTTTCTATCTAAACTATAATAACTTATTCTTCTAATTAATCCTAATAACTTCTGTTTATCAGTCCAAATGTTTTTAATGATGCTTAATGAGAAGTTTGGCATAGTTTTTGATACCCACCCGGCCTTTCTCAACCTCTCGCGTCGTCATGACGATCACATGCGTTTTCTCTTGCCACACCATCTGCCAGAAGTCGTTCACAGTTGTTGCTAGGCAACCCTGGGTGGCGATGTAAACTTTCTGTCCTCCGGCCTCCCAGAGTTTGTCCTGCAAAGACGGATCAGAGAATCAACGCACAAACAAAGCAACGAGCCCGGTGCCGTTTGCCTTCGAGTCGGCAGCGACTTACTTTCACGTAGTTGGCGTTTATGTAATCTGAGCCGACAACGTTGGGATCAGCGTTCTGCAGGATGACTCTGGTGTCGTTGACTTGCGAGAGGAAACAAACGGCGTGAGGAAACGGAGTAATTGGTCGCATTCAGCGGCAGACTGCGTGGATCTTATTTACAGAATCAAACTCACATGGAAGGATGTTCTTGTATCTGTTTTTGCTCTTGTTCTCTGGTCTTTGACCTTCCTCTCTGCTCTTCTTCACCTTCGCCTCCATCTTCTGGAGAGCCTGTCGGCACAAGAAGTCACACAACTACGTTTAATATCAAAATTTAACATTAACCAGGTCAGATTTACACAAAAACAGAAATGCAACAAAGACGCAGCTTTACATTAAAGCCACCAGATTTTAAGCCAGTGGAATAAAATGGGCGGGATGGGAGGGATTAAACTACATTTACTAATATGGATTATTTCTACTCTATGCTGCTTCATAAGTATACTAAGCAACATTTCACAATTAAATATTGTTTTAAGTAAAATAAAATATTACTGCAATAATAATACATTTATGTTAATATTTACAGCTTGTTTACATTAACATAAACCATTATTTAATAACATTAATAACAATAAATTAGTTATTCTTAATATTTTATAATACATTCAGCACATTCACAGTAACTACTGCCATTATTTTTTTCCCAAGTGGGAGTTATGGGTGTTATCTCTACTACTACAATAATATTTGCAATATTTATGCAATAACCTGACGCAGGTTGAGACATACAGCAGTTTGATCGTTTCAGCAGAAAAGCCATGTGTTTGTTAATTAAGCTAAGTGATTTTAAACACATGTTCAAGGCAATGGATGAGCATCTTTTGATAGTTGTCCAGGTTTGTAATATTTTATTTAGAAATAAAAATATAAAATATATATGAAATATAAAAATGAAAACTCTAAACTTTTGCTTATAGATGAATAAAGCTATTTAATAAAAATAGGTGAGACTCTTGCAGTTTCTCACCAGTAAAACCCAACATAAAATCTGACTTTAATTTAAAAAGTCAGATTAAAAAGTCACTGCAACTCTCATGCAGTGTCACCTTTACCCAAATCATCTTACAAACATATATTTTTGTTTAAATTACTCATTTCAGCTTAAATGTTGGTCTGATAAGGCCGAAGTAGTCCTGAGTCCGTTTGAGTTTCTTCAGCTTCTCCAGCATTTGAGGCAGATTTTTTTGTTTGTTTTTTGGATGTTTCAGAAAAAAAAAAAAAAAAACCTTCGGCATGATGTGCAGTGTCAAAAAAAAAGAGGAAATTTAACAAGAAGAAGACAAAAGAAGAAGTGTGAGGCCATAAACCTTACAGCAGACAAGCAGCATCTGAAAGAGGTGATCTTATGAAACATTAAAAATTCTTGTAAACTTTTGACACGAGATCTGAACGATTTTTTTTTTTAATTAATGTTCTGGCAAAAACTCTTTAGCTTTGAATGTTATTGCAGAAAGAAAGTCTTTGTGACAGGCTGCTAGGAACAAAGGCATCAAAACTAAAATTTAAGGCTTTCTGTTTATTTGTTCTTGTTGTGGAGCTTAGCAACAAAAACTCCCCTCTAAAATAATGATAAAATGGGTGAGAAACCTGCCGGAAATACTTTGAGAGTGTAGAGGAAAATTCAGTAGACACCTTGAAAGATTAAAAAACTCCGAAGCAAAGAATGAAGAAATAAGAGAAAGTTGATATAATCTAAAATATAAAAGTCAAAAGATGCACCGTTTACATCTAAACCTTACATATTTTAATGAAGTCTTATTTGACTAATGTCTCTGAATGTTTCCTCCACTATTACCATGAAGTAACATTAATATGTGTGTAAATGACACGTGGTTGGTGGGTAATCTGAAACATCCTAATTTTAGTTTCCAGTTGTGAACTCTTGTTGCTTCTCTCAGAGTTTATGCTTCGTAAAATGAAGTTTGGTAACGCTCGCAGGTCAGAATAGCCATGTTTAGTAGCAACAGTGAGTTCATTTGCTAAAAATACATTCAGTTAAATCAGAAATGAAAAAGATGTCACTCATTTCACAAACCCTGCCGTTAACTCTGATCACAAATTGCTGACATCGTATGTCATCGTAAGCCCGTTAAGGCTGTAAAAATAAAAAAAAACGAGGCTCATCTTGTATATTACCCCCCACAAGAGAGTCGCACACAATGTCTGCCCTAGTTTCTGCCCTGTAATAATGAAGTGAAAGTAGAAACGCTGATGGAAAGTTTCTGAAAAGGCGACTGGTGTTTATTTTAATTTGGCCCACTTCAGGAGGTTCCTGTGTTTCACCCGTTAAAGAAGAAAAAAACCAAACACCAAATCGTTGATATAAATACAACTTAGGCCAGATTAATCTCACATCGAATTCTTCCCAGAAGCCAGCTTTGCTCTTTTCCCCTTCGCCCTCGAGCGGCTTGTCTGAGGTGAGGTCCAACTGCTTCACTCGGCTGTCGATGTCTGACGCGATCACCCTGGTGGAGAAGTAGGGCTGCAGGAAGAAGAAAAAGGACACGAGATCAAAGACACGCTAATGAAAGCGCCACACCACACCCCTTAAAGGCCAAATGCAAATGTGTGAGTTAATTTTTCCTATCCGTGTGGCCACGCTGTGAGCTGCGTTGCACACTCACTGCAGTTTCATAAACAAGTCAGACCTGTCTGAGATGGACCCAGTTTCCAGAAATCTCCTCGATGCCTTTGCGCTTGTAAAAATCCACCAGATCTGTCAGCGTGTCGAACATGTCTGAGCCTCCGACCGTGTACCGGTCATTCTGCACAAATCACAAAGAATTACACCGTTAATGTGTACTTGATCAAACATCAATTAAATAAACCTCATACAGATGAAGAAATGATTCAAAGAAAAGCCATGCAATTAAAATATCAAGTAATTAACGTTAAACAAACTATGCAAGGAGTATTTTTGACCTACAGCCATAAAACTGTAATACTGGACATAAAAACTTGACTCACTAACAACTCCAGTTTTCACTTTTTAAGACTTCGTTGTATTTATTTAAAATGTTAGTTAAGCTCAATTTCAGATGCTGTAACACCTTCAAACAAGAGATTTCATCAGTAATTATAGAAGAGTTTGAGTCAAATGCAGATTTTATACCAAACCTTGTTAAAAATTCTACATTTTCAAGAGAAATTTGTTGGTTGTAAATAAGATAAATTCCCACTGCCATGCCTCAATGCCTACTGTAGTTTAATTTTTTCAAACTGTGTTTCATGAAGATTTTATGCAAAAAGTAGCATAAAAGTAGTAAGTGGAGAGAATAAATCATTTAAAACTTTTTTCACACAAATAAAACTTTAAAAAAATGCACCATGCATGTTTATTCAACCCGCTTTAGCACAGTAACCCTAGATTAAAATCCAGTCATGCAGTCAAATGCCTTTAAAAGTTACACCAGTGAGATGCACAACTGTTCTGCAAAGGCATAAAATAGCCAGTAATCTAAAAACAGCAAACCTTCCAAGACATGGCCTTTTGTATCAACATTTTTAGTATAATTTTTTAATATAAATTTTTGATTAATATTTTCCCTCTAGCCAAATATTAATTGTTGGTGTGTTTTTGTTGTGACTTGCTGTAAAATTAATTGCCCATTGGGACAGAAATAAAGGTCTGAATCTGATTCTCTTACAAATGGTTTAACTGACAGGCAAGGACGAAGGGCAGAAAACACAGAAGCAGCCAAAAGGCCGTCGGTAACTCTGGAGGAGCTGCAGAGACCCGAAGCTCCGACAGGAGAATCTGGTCGATACCACAAGCCATGCAGGGGACACAACAAACACGTAGAAGACAGTTCTGTGGTCAGAAGAGACCAAAATGGAACGTTCTGTCTGACAAGCAAAAATGACACTGCACATAACGTGATGAAACAGAGCAGTGGCAGCATCATGCTGTGGGGACACTTTTCTTCAGCTGGTGTGAGTAGAAGTGGAAATGCATGGAGCTAAATGAAGGGCCGTTCTGGAAGAAAACCGGACTGGATCGAAACACACAGCTCTGCACATACAGTCGGTAGTTTATAATTTATTCATGAAAAATTTCCCATCATGATAATAATTTAGATTTAATGTCAAGAAAAATGTCAGTCAATGATGGTAAATAAAAAAAATTATATATATATATAATTATAATTATAATACATATAAATATGTATATAATATATATAATGCACGCCACACTTTTCAGGTAATTGTAAAAAAAAACAACAAAAAAAACATTATAAAGCCATGCAGGGGACACAACAAACACGTGGAAGTCATCTTTCAACGACACAATTGAGCACTACTTTGTGTGGGTGTGAAACAGAAAATCCAAATAAAACACATTGAAGTTTGTGGCTACAGCATGAAAAACCGTGAAAAGGTTTTAGAGATGTAAATACTTTGGCAATTCCCTGTCAGTGCATGGTGCCACATTCATCTGCTGCTTTTAACAGAAGCAAGCTCAGAGGATTAGAGCGCGATGGACCGGTGAAACTGCACCTGATCTGAGCTGCAAGCTTCTTAAAAATCACCTTTAAGAGCCTTAAGAGATCGTTTCCTCCGTAGCGCTGCACAGGAACAATAGCTTCCATTTAAACAGGCTAAATAGTGAATTCAGTGAGCTAAAAATGAAATCGCAACAGCAGATGATGACTTTGGAAGTGATTATTTACAAATTTCTTCTCATTTCTGCTTCCATAGAAATCAACACCTAATGAGGCCAGGAAATGGTTTCCTTTTCTTGACTTTTTACAGAAAGTTATTTTTAATACTTTAGCAGCCACAGAGAACAGATGGTCAACACCTGACAGTTGAATTAGGAACAAAAATCTGTTATTGCATAAGACAGGGAAATGAAATTGTATTTTAGCCCTCTCTGCACAACTCTGGGAATAACCCTCAGTATTGCTGCATGATGCGAGTCGGTTTTACGCCCTCCTATTTCTGTTTAGACACAGAAGAAGAAAAAAGACACACCTGGCACATTATCTTGATGTGAGAGACCCTCTTCGATCCGTTTTTGCTTATTTCATCCGTCAGGACAGAGAGGACGAAGTCTCCGGGTTTGGACAGCGACTCTCTGACCAGGAAGGTGCCCGGCTCGTCTCGGGCGGTGAGCAGCTTCTCTGCGTTTGGGCCAGACAGGTGACCATGGTACCACCTGAGGGGGAGGCAGAGGCACACTCATGATTCACATTTAAAATCTCTGGGGTAAATTAGTCGCGTTTGTGGTAAAGTTTCACAGCCTCATCCTGAGAAGACAAAGGCTGCAGCAGCTCTGGCCAAGGTGAGAAAACACCCGTGAATTTCACGGGTGTTGACTTTTTTAGATTAACCATCTAAAAAACATCTTTTTTAGATTAACCATCTAAAAAAGTCAGCGTTTTAACAAAGAAAGTTTAACTCTAACAAAATTTTAAAAGTTAGAAACCAATTGCAAACTTCCACAGGGACAAAATGACTAATGAGCGCCTGAGGAAGTGAGTTTTAGGACATTACTTTTGTGATTACCCTCGCAGTAACCATGGCAACACATTTATTAAATCAATTCCCTTCAGGATCTAAAGCTTTATAAAGACAGGGTGGGTATAGAGGTACAAGTTATTGATTAATGAGTTAATCTAAAGTTTAACCATTAATTGATAAGCCGCTGTTGTCTTAAAAACCGGAGTTTTCTCTTGTATCAACAGGACCAACCGTCCCCGTAACATAAACGGCTACATTTTTCACAATATGCTAAAGCTACTCCGCCATGCAGCACCTCGGCTGAATAAACGCTAATAAAATTAAACTTAAAGGAGCTGTCCACTGTTGACATTTCAACACAGAACCGCATAAAGAGCATTTTTTCCATGCTACACCGGGCTCTGAACCGTTTTTCTTTCCCCTTCTGGTAGGCGCCGCCATCTTTATTCCTGAATAAAGTGGCTCCGCTTAAGGAGCGGCGCACTCTGCTGGATGGCAGCAGAACTACAAAATAAAATGAAGGTCTAAAAGGATATTATTGGTTAATCGACTGTAAGTAATTTAATGTAATAAACCATTAATGATGAAAATTATGACTTTCTCTCAGATTTAAATGCATCAAGATAAAAGATGAGCTAAACTGCACATGCAAAACCTGAAATGTAGTTCCTCACACAAAAAAAGTTTCTGCAAACATCATGTTATGTCTTACTTTATTAGTCTATCTGACAGATACATTAGTTCATCACGATGCAAATTATCCAAATGCACAGCCCACATTTTTGCCACATTCTGGCTTCAGTGGTAGCTGTCCAAAATGCTAAAAGCTTCTTTTTTTTTCAGTTTCCTCCATCATGCCAAATAATAGCCTGTGTATGTCTTATAATTTTCTGCCGAGGTGTCCTATAATATCAAAATAGATTTAATGACATAATGCTGCCTACGCTGCAGTTCATTTCTGCCTCTTTGACCTTCAGAGGAAATCAAAGAAGAACAATCCTTAATCAAAATGTGACCTGAAATCTTGCACCGCCAAATATAACTTTTTTTAACCAGTGTGAAATTTCACAGAAGAGCTTTATTTCCTCTGCTGCACCACAAGTCCACACTAACGAAAACTTACTGGCACCATCTGAGACTTGACGTGGTATCTGAGTGTATGTTCTTTGCTCAGGTCCAAACTTGCAGCTCCTGCATGGGGAACTTCTGCTCAGTGATGTTATATGCTTATGTGAAGGCACATCTATCTTTATTTTCCCACTTCTTTAGCTTTTTGTGCAGCTTTTATGCAGGATAATCTCACGTTACCCAAGTGTTGATGTTCTTGTTCAGTGTTTAAAAGAAATAAAATTATTTTAGGTTAGGCAAGTCTGCTTTACCTCAAAATAAATGTCAACTAGGTTTGACGCAAACTGATAAAACACACGTTCACCGTTTTTACAGTATTTAAATGAATTTAATGATACTGATGAGATACCTACAATGTCTCTTTCTTTTTAAAGTAAACTGACTTTACCATCTGTTTTGCTTATTTTCGTTAGCCAGTACAAATAAAAAATGGTAAAGAAGAAATGTAAGAATGTAAATTTGAGGTTTTAAGTATTTTTGCGCATGCTTTGCATTGGGATGGGCTTTAATTTAGCATTCACAATGCACAGCATGTTGTTTTGAGTGCAAGTGGTCAGATGAAAATTATTTTAGAACCTGGCAAAGGTTACATCATCCAGGAACCCCTGGAACTGATCGAGGGTGTACTTACTTTTAAGCTTCGCTGTGTTCTTTGAGGCCAGGATATTTCCTCTGTGTTTGTTTTGCAGGCAGGGTAAACCACATTCTTTGTTTCACAAAGTCAGTTGTATAAATAACATTCCCACACTCTCAACAGTGAAATTACATTATATTTTTAGTTCCCTGAGAGGTTATGTAAGATGAAGACTAAATTTGTGTGGCAGGGTGAGGCTGTCGACTGGACATATTAAGTGAAATGCATGCTCTGAGTCTTGCATGTATTTTTATTCTGCAAGCTTTCTGTGAGAAAAGTTTATTATTATTTTTAGATTTCCCAGCCTCCTACAGACTCACAGGTGAGAAAAAGTCGAGGTTGTGACTCTTGTGCTAAGGTCAGCCATCGGTGCGTTCAAGGCTCTGCAGTGGTGTGGATCACTGCATCATGGATTGAGTATGACACTTTAAATCTGAAGCACTTATAAAATCAATTAAGAAAAACGAGCGTCTGAATTACAACAGCATGTGCAGCTGCTATAACCAGGTTGGATTTATTTTTGTCCGTAACTCTGCCGTGTATTTTTGAGTTCATGAATGTACAAATGCAGCTTGAGTCTGACTTAATTTTAGGCACAGTTCTCGATTTCTTTTTCTAAACTTCCTGCATTGCGGTCGGAAAATTTCTGATGACAGATTTCGTGGCTGAACAGGACAGAGTATTTTTAGCCTGCCCCCTTTCGATATGTTACATCCACTAATGCCCCTCCCTTTGCTTACCTTCTGCAGTAAATTAAGCTGCCTCTCGTTTTCTACTTAATTCTGTGCAAGCTTCAATTTTGTCTTTTTGCTTTTCCAGCTTGGAAAATTCTTCCAGATGAAATAAGATTCAAGAACCGCGTGCAACAACGCTCCAAAAAACCTCTTCTCATGCAGCTCTGCAGAAGCTGCAAACTAGCCTGATGCAGATCTCTTATATTAGTAACCAAAGTCAAATCTTTCTTAATGAGTTCACATCTTTTTGTCCTGATATTTTTTATATCAGGACAAGCGCACTGCAAGGTAACGTGAGGAAATGCATGCAGGCACACTTTTCTGAAACAACAGAAAGTTTGCGTTAGATGAGGAAGATAGCGAGTAAGCAAGAACATGATGGAGTGTGCAATAGAGGAAGGCAAGCAAGCGGGGTCTGGCCATTGCTTTCAAAAGTGTCAAAACTTAAAGTTTCCAACCGCAGAAACAAAAGGGAAGTTAGACAACTGTCAGAAAGAGAGAGAGAGAAGGATGAGGAGGGGTGGGGCGGTTAGAGGGCACAGCTTCCAGCTCGCAGTTGATTTTCACAAAATGCAGCAGAAACTAGTGTCCTTCACTCAGACTTAGCTGGACATCGGCATGCTTCATAAGAGCAGCTCCGTGTTTCCAGGTGGAAGGAAAACCTCCACCTCCAGCTGCAACATCATCGATTTATGTGCATTCTGCGCAAAAAACGCAAATACTGGTGCAAAGCTTAGCTAAGAATGCTTTAAAATGAACCTTGTAAAGGAGATCGTTGACCTCAAGGAGTTTTCTCCTGGCTAAATTAATGTTGCAGAGCGTTTCAATAAGGCGCCACTGCAGCAGGAAGAATCGTCTAGCACGCATGCAGACGTGAATTATCTGTATCATCTAGAGGCTATATTTAGCAACAGGCGCTAATGAGAGTTTTTCCGATAATAAAACAACTGAATAAAGGGCATTACTTGAAAATCTTACTGTATAATCCTGTTTCAGTTCAGCTTAAAGAGGTGCCAACACATTCAAACGTC
The DNA here is from genome assembly GCF_000485575.1 of Poecilia formosa. Lineage (NCBI taxonomy): Eukaryota > Metazoa > Chordata > Actinopteri > Cyprinodontiformes > Poeciliidae > Poecilia > Poecilia formosa. Next base: position 1,815,579 of record NW_006799973.1, read on the forward strand.
TCGGTTATTACAGATGGGTTTGAGTCAACTACTGACATTCTTGATTTTATGCCAAACCTTGATAAAGCTGCTCTATTTTCAAGACAAATTAGCTGGTTGAAAATAAACATCTAGCTTTAAACTCCTACTGTAGTTTTGTCAAAGAGTTATGAAACATTGTTTCATCAGTAAGAACTACAGTATTTAAGAAATAGCAAAGAATAAACAAATGTGCAAATTTAGGACGCCACCAAGGACTTTGAATGGAAAGTCTGAGTTCATAAACGCCCTGAAAATAAAAAGAATAATAATTCAAGACTTTTTAATGCCTTGCAGAAACTGGTAAATTAATTCAAGAGCACAACACATAAACTGAATATGTCGTAGAAAGTTAAATTAAAAATATTATTGCTTTATTTGGCTACTCAAATTCTTGTGAAATCTCCTCTTCAAGTGAAAAGAAATGCGTATATGTTCACAGCTCAGTCACAGTCCTTTTCAATAATCATGATTTTATCAAGGATTTTATCTTTAATCTGCCATATAAATTAAAGACAGACTAATAATTTAAGAATTATTTAACCAAATCATCCAAAGAAAGACTTTAGTGTATATTTTTTAAAAAAAAGTATGTTTTCACAGTTTGCTTTGTTCAATTTAAATATAAAACTGAAAGCTAAAGAAAAGCACTAAAGTTCATTTCAGAAACAGCTTCCTATGAAAACTGGCACTTAGGAAAAAGTGAACTGAAATAAAATTTGCAGCATACTTAAAATAATAACATATTTTAGTAATAGCAACGTTTTAAAGACAATTTATTGCAACTTTTATTTCTGGGATGATGATATTTCCTGCCACTGGTAATAACTATGGTAATACTTAAAATAAAAAAAACAAATAGAAGCCTGTGGGCGGAAACCAAACGAAGAAATAAATTTCGGTCTCAATCTAACTTCCTTTGCTCATAATTTCCATCGTTCTGTAGATTAATCGCATGCAAAATGTATAAAATGTAGATAAAATACAATTAATTCAATTTATCAATTAAAAAATAGTAAAGAATTTCACCCGTATGACATTAATACTGTTATTCTGAAATAACCAGGGCAGAACAATACTTTAGCTGAAATTTAACCTAAAAACAGAAAGATTCCAGCTTTCTTGAACAAATTAAATGCACCAGTTTCTTCATTTGCATTTCCCTGAGCTGCTCTAACCAGCTCTGACTCAAAAATTTATTTTGCTTATTGTCACTTAAGACCAATATCTCACCATCAGTCACAAAGTTTTCACAAAGGAACTAAAACTAGAACCCCACAATTAAAACTTTCTTTTTGCCATCACCCACAGGGTTTGGTTAGACCCAAACAAAGACGTGACAAAGACGATCACATTTCCCAAAAACGCAAGAACCGACAGGCGAGTTTCCTCAACGCGAAATCAAGTTTCTGATTCGTCCCGAGGTGAAAAAATGAAGCCAGACGTAGCTGTCAAAATGTCAAATTTATATTTAGTTTTTAGATGGATGCATTTTATTCGTTCTGAGGTTTTTATCCTTCTAAAGTGTCATTAAAGTTAGCAGAAAAGCAGGAAAATATGAAAACATGGATCTACATAGATTTTGTTCAGGATCTTTTTTAAAATCCTGAACAAAAATGCAACTAAACCGTGAGAAACTGAAGGTAGAAAAACAAGATGTTGAACAGATGTAGATATATTGGAGGAATAAACATCCAAGATTTAATTTTTTAATTTGTTTTAGTATTTAAAAGATAATAAATCATTCTGACGATCTTAAAAAAAAGATTCCTGCTGTAGGACAGCATGAAAAATAAATACAGATCTAATTTAAACTTTGGAAGAACATCTCAGGTCAAATCTTTTCCATCTATTTCACAGGAGTGAAAAAGCAGACAAAACGTTTTGAAATATAAGTCCATCTTCATAAATTAGAATATCACCGATAATAAATCTATTCACGTAATTCTGTCATAATAAACTCATATATAGGTAAATATGTCACACACAGAGATTTCAAGTGTGTATTTGATGATTGTGGTTTAGAGTTTATTAAAATGTAATTAGAAATTGACACCAGAAGCATTTTTTATCAGAGATTTTATGTTCTCGCCACTTTTGGGAAAGTTAGTGGAAGGAAAAAATGAGGCAGAAAAAAGTGCATTGAGGATTACGACGGATGTTTCCAGAAGATGAGCTACGTTACATGATTAAAGACATCAGGAATGTTTCATCTGGGCTGCAGAGAAAAGTAACTGGACTTTCTGCTCAGAGGTCCAAAGTCCTGCTTTCAGATGAGATTTTAGTTTGAATTTCATGTCTGGAAGTGAAGTGGAGAGACAAATGTTTCTAGAATTTAGGTTTTCACAGTCAGAGATGATTTGTTCTGGTCCAGTGTGGTTTTCGAGGTTCACAGTCGACGTCTACCAGGAAACTTCAGAGCACTTTGTACTTCCTTCTGCTAAAAGGTTTTATGGAGACCTGATTTCATTTCCCAGCAGGACCTGCCCACGACGCCAAAGGTACCAAAACTTGACCCGACCTCGACCCCGCTGATAATCCGTGAGCCCAGAGAGAAGTGAGAGGCACCAGAATAATAATCCAGATTACTAAAGAAACCTGGGCTGGTCGTCTCCATGCTACGCTGCTCTGATGCAGTAATTCATGCCAAAGTTTCAAATAAAAATGAAATTTTTATTTAAAAATTTTTAGTAAATGTAATTTTTTTGAGAGCAGCAGCAACATTAACAGATAAAAACACTTTAAATAATTTAATCTGTGTTCAATTTTGAGTTGAGTTTATGAAATAATCTAATCTAAATTTATTGAGTTGCACCTGTTAATAAGCAATAAATCATTGATAAATCAAAATTAACTCAATAATTTCCACTTGCATGATTTGTCATTTTTCTCTTTTTCTACTGAAAACTGGTTGATAAAAAGTCTTCAGTCTGGTGCCTTGGACTCAATTATCCCTTTTACTGAATGACTATTTTGTTTAAAGACATTTAATAATTAATTTTATTTGTTGTTTTGTTTATTTATTTAAAACATCTTCCAGTTCCAGCGTTAAATATTGATTAGAATTTAAATTTTATTGATCTTTGAGAATGTGCTTCTGCTTTATTATTACGCCTTTACCATTACATGACTTAAAAATGGTCTCAAAACAACAATATTATCGCTTATCGCAATAACTTCTGGGACAGTTTATCGCCCAGCTAAACTTGATGCCATGACAGGACTGTGTTTTCGCTGAATTATGTCGCCGATTATCTCTTGTTTCTTCTAATCCAGCAAACAGAACCAGATGTAGGAATAAATGCGCTGCAGCTCTTAAAGGTGGGCGTTTTATTACTGACTCACACTGTGATCAACAAAGATGCTGCAACACCTCAAATTTCCTTAAATGAGAGCTTATCCCCCGGAGGAAAAGACTGAATGAACATTAAAGAAACAGACAAATGACGCTTTTTGTCCTTGCAACATAACGGCTGCTGGAGGAAATGTAGCTGGTCACGGCGGACTATTTTTAGCCTAACCACCTAACCAAACGTCGTCTCAGCTAACCCGAAAGTGAAGGTGGAGACCCCACCAAAAAGGCCAACAGACAAAATGAGTCAAACACCGACTGCTGCTGCAGGCGCTGGACATCAAGGACACCACCGGGACCAGATATTGGTAATGAAAAAGCGGATTGGTGCATCCCTACATGAGATATATGAACGGACACGTCCAATACAGAGTCATGCCTTGTGAAAGCTTATTCTGCATGACTATATATATGCAAATGAATAAGTAAGGGAGGTCAGACCTTTCTGTGGTCGGGTCGGAGGAGTTCACGGGATATTTGAGCTCGATGATCGTCCCGTCTTTGTCCTGAAGGATGCCGTTCTCTGCAGTGTAATAATCCACCAGCTCCGACAGGGTGGCGAACTTCTCCCCGCCGTACAGGTCGTAGTAGTCTCCTGTGTTTTGGATGCGGATGTGGGTGACCTGTTCACTCACCCTGAAGAAAGAAAACCAGTCAAAAAACTAAACGCCTAAAGGAAAGGAAAGTGAGAAAGTTTTTCCAGCTCGTCAGGGTTTAATCTGGCATTTTTCACATCAGATAAAACTGAATTGATATGTTCAAATGGTAAAAGACACTTCAAGAAATTGCAAAAACGCCAAATTTGTCCAAATATTTGGTCTAGTTTCTACTGCAAATATCTTAGTTCACCTGAAATAAGACAAAACTAACTTACAAGTAGATATTCAGCAAAATATGGGAGATTGCTTTAAGTGAATAATTCCATAATATTGATAAAAAAGCAATAGTTCTGCTGGAAGATTATTTCACTTTTAAAAATACATTTACCCATGTTATAAGTCTAACACAAATTATATTTATAAGATCCAGTTAATTCTAATTCATCATCTAGTTACAGTCAGAGTTATCAATTTTATTGATCTGTAATACAAATTGGTAAAAATGTGTTTCAGGATTCCAAATCAGCTGCGTTTTTTACACTAACTTTGCGGAAATCATTGGTTTAAACATTCATCCTGCCGACAGGTTGTCCACTTTAAAATGCAAAGCGTGCACATGTTTCTATGTGTGGCTATTTATTTCACCTCAAATTCTCCTCAACATGCAAAAAAGTCCCAAATAATGAAACCAACGTTATTACTGAATGACCAAGTTTACTCCTGGCGCCTCTAGGAAACCTCCAACAACTTTTCTGTGGCGAAATGTGTCTGAAGCAGCGAAAGGCGCATTAATGAATCACCTGTTAGAGGGGAAAGCTCTACAACAGAGGATAATTTTACAATCAGTGAAACCCGGCTGAGTCTAAAGGGCAAAGGCTTCACAACGTCTGACATGCGGACAGCAGATTTATCAGCAATAGTTTCCCCTTTTAGAAACCTGCATCGCGAAGAATTTTATTTTTAGCCTTTCTCCGTCACATGACGTCCACACATTCATTAAATATCTCCACTTTTATTGTATTCAGCGACGTTTAAAGTCTACAGAGGAAATTAGGAAGTACATAAAGCAGCTGCGAGCGTAAAATCAGGATCCACAGGAGAGCGGCGGAGCTCAGTAAGCCCAGTTAGTACCTGACGGACAGGGAGAAATCGCCCACATTTTTCTTGCTGGGTCGAGCCAGAAAGCTGCCATGGATGCCTCGAGACTTCAGGATCTCCTCGGCCTGCAGACCAGTGATGTCTCTGTGGAACCACCTGCATCACATGCAGTGAGAGACAGAAAGCAAAAAAAAAGGGAGCATTTGTCTCCGATAAGAATGAAGAGGTTTAGACAACCAACCAACCATGGTTGTCAGCACCATTATACCACAAGACAGAGATTAAATAACAGACCCACAAGAACGGCTTGGTCGCTTTCTGAACATGAACTACAATAACTAAAACTAAGTATAAAACCAATGCTCTGATCAGATTAGGTTACTATAATCACATTTTGTGTTTTTGCTATTTTGCTCTTCATTCAGCATCGACTCCAACAGAAACATCCTCGTTGTAGAGAAAATGTTTTATTCTTTCTGCTAACTCTGAATCAGAAACACTTTTGATTATGAAACAATTTCAACATGTAAATTACATCAGCAGCTTCACTGAATTATGTTAAGAAAGATGAAGTTACGGCAATTCACTAGACCTCCCATCTAACATCCGTAACCCAGAAATCTGGCACGAAAGCTGAGCTCAGAAACATGAAAATGCAGCATATAAATATGTTCTTTTTAAATCAAAAACTTCATTTAAAGTGTTTGTGGCTGTGGTGTGAATGAGCCACAAATAAAAAGAAAACCAACCCGGTCGCTCAATTAATTTTGGGTCAGGTAGCATTTTAACCAGCTACCGTTTGCCGGTTTTCCTCATTTTTGAAAGAGATACTGATTCCTGAGATATTTTTCTTTTAACTTAATGCATCATGTAAGCCAGCTTTATTCTGCGTTTAACAGCAACATTAAAGCACAGATTACACAATTTAAACTTTAAAATTGTCTTTTACACAGAAACAAGAGATTCAAAGAACTCAAATCTTGAGGATACACAGATTTTAAACTTTAAAGCCTCCTTTTCGTCTAAAGCAGAGTGTTTCGCACAAAAAGTCTTGAGAAATCACATGATAGAGGAACAGAGCAGAGTCGGTGAACGTCTGGCGAAAGACGAGAAGGAGGAATGGAAACAGAGAAGTTGTCATCAAGCAAACACAAAAGAGACACGACCAGAGATGACTAACGGAGCGTTACAGAGTCCGGCGCAGGCTTTGACTCACCGAACCATGTTGTCTCCTCACTTTTTCTGGGACGAGAGAGAACAAGAGTCACTTGTACCTGTGCCACACGTGCAAACTCAAAAGCACAAGCCTTTTCTCTTTCCTTTTAGATCCTTAATCTCACAAAAACAGAGTAAAGACTAACTTTTTAGCTACTTCCTCTCTCCTTGTGCACTTTAATACGAGTTCTCCCTTTCTTGCACATCTGCTGCCGCAGACGCTAACCAGAAGACTTACACGTACGTCTTGCCACCTAACATCAAAACTGTCGCATCTATCTCTCGCTTTATTGCATCACATTCAAAAAACACTAATAAATGTTCCTCCTCTCAGCACCTTCCTGCAGTCTGACCTCTTCCTACCTCGACCCAGCGCCAACCAGAAGCAGGTAAACACTTACTCTTCTCAGCTGCTCCTGAAAACAACTGTCACTCGCCGGGACGTTCACACAGTATACGTCTGTCTCTTCCCCCTTCTGCGTCGTTCGCTCTCTTCCTTCCTTTTTACGTCTCCTTTCACAAAATAGTGAAAGCAACACAGGAACAAAAATAGCTGACAGGCCGGAATTCCTCCAGCAGATAGAGACGCAGCTTTTTTCTCTTCTTCTTCTCGCTCTTGTCTCTCGTTTCTTCTCGTTTCTTAATGACGACCACAACAAGACCTCATCGAATCTCAGAGCAGAGAAGGTTTCGGCTCCATCACTGGAGTTTCCTGTGCAGATCCATTCACTGGTGGATCCACCAGCTACTCCATCGTGCTTCACAGAAGTTCAGAAGTGAAAAAACTCTGACGTTTTCGTGTCTCAACCTTCCCACCTGTCTGCCACTGCTGCCGTTTATCCTTTACTTCCAGGTGTGTATGACTGTGTGTGCATGTAACACACAAAGGTCAGAGTCACTTCCTCATTTGCGATCTGACCCCCCCGTGCAAAGCGCGCCTGTGTGGGTGTGTTTGAGCTGCCAAAGTATTTGCAGGGGTAAACATTTCATCAAAATTAGTCATTTTGTACAGGATAATAGAAAAGGCTTCCTCGTAAAGCATCACAAACAAACAGTCTGCGTTTAATCCACTAATAGTTTCCATCCACATCCACGTTGAACCAGTTCCTCAGAGCCAACTTTAAAACTTTCAGAGTGACGAATTGTGGAGGAATACACATAAAGCACGGAGCGCTCCTCCCTGCCCCCAACGCGCGCTAGCACATTTTAGCACACATGCAGCCCTGCAGGTGTCGTCGTGGTTAACGCCGGCTGCTTGCATTTTATTCCTCTCATTTCACTGTGGCGCTCTGCAACAGTTATAAAGCTGCTTTGACTTTTTATCCCTCCTCCAGACACACACACACACACACACACACACATACACGCACACACACGTGCAGCGCTCATTCTGGTTGAGTTGTTGCAGCCGCAGAGTGACAACAACAATGTTTCCCCCGATTGTTTGGTCAATGCTCTGAGCGTTGCAACACATGAAGCTGCAGCAGAGCACCAGATTGTTGCCGCTTGCAGGAGTTTGATGCAGGTTTGCTTCTAATGCTCACACTGATTACACAACTTCTTCCGCGCATGAAGCCGTTCAGTTGTGTTCCTCTTTAGTGTATTAGCTGGTTAAAACCCGTCGACGATCCTTATCTGAGCACGTCTAGCATCAAACATGCACGTAACCATTTGACTATTTACTGGTAATGATGTGCGAAAAGATTTAAAAGTTTTATCAAACTCCATAGTCTGACTTTTATCATCTATAAATTCAACCAGAAATGTTTGGACATTTATTCAGTAGGGGAAAAAATACCTAATTAATGGATTTTTTTTCATCGGAGTTACAATAGTTTGTAATAAGCAAATATTTTCAATGAAATAAACGTAACTGAGGGACTTCAGCAATTTTACAGGGTTATTATAAATGTATTATTGTTAAATGTAATGTTATTATAAAAGGAAGGAAGGAAGGAAGGAAGGAAGGAAGGAAGGAAGGAAGGAAGGAAGGAAGGAAGGAACGAAGGAACGAAGGAAGGTGAGGAACGAAGGAAGATGAGGAAGGAGAGATGAAAAGAAAAAATGACAAGCAAGGAAGGAAGGATGGATATGAGGAGGAACGGCAGAAAGAAACTTAAAAAGACAAAGAAAGAAGGAACGAAAAATCTAGAAAATCGACTTTAGTTTAAATTTTATTGCTTTCTGAGTCTGACCCAAAGTGAAACAATTTCACATCAATTTCTCAGAGATTTTTTATCATCATCTTTGATCAAATGTAAAGCTGTTTGACCGTCAACGTATCGGTGTGATTTCATGTTTTAGATCCGTTTATCTTTTACTTTAAAACCAAAAGCTCAAAACAAAATGAGTAAATTTAAAAAAGCAAACTAAAAGCTAAGTGGTTTCACGTTTTTTCTCGTCTAATGAAATAACTTTTTACCAGCGTTCAATCAATAAGTCACATGTCTGAGACAATTTCCCAACAAACCACCAGATTCAACAACAGAAAAAAAAGAAAAGCAGCAAAGTGGAAAACAAGTGAAAGCAGGAGAAAAAAATTACAGCATCTTGTTGGAAATAAAAACAAAGGCATCGGTAAAATGTAAAACACTCACCCACAAGACATTGCTGGGGCTCCTGTTGGGATCTGCGCAGCGTTGGGTTTGTCCCAATCAGGAAGTGACGGCTGGAAATCAAGGTTTGAGTGAAAACTGTCATGGATTTTTCCATTCGCAGTTTATTTCCCCTCTTCTTCCTTTCTCCATTTTCTGGTGACTGATCAACAAGCAGCCCGACTCCAGCCAACAAGTCTTCCTACGATAAGCTATCAAAGCCACGCCGCCCTTCCCACCCTGTAATTTACTATAATTCTTCCTAATTATTTCACTATCTGCAGGAGGAAAATGTGTCTTTTCCTGCCCGCTTCGCCCCTGACCCTCCGCTCACAACCGGCTCCACGAGGAAGAGCGGTCCGGCTTTTATCACCACCCTGGATCTACATTTGCCTCCATGTAAATTTTGCCCCGTCTTTCGAGGCCTGCATGCAAACGATAAGAGAGCTCCTCACGCTCAGCGTTCAAATAAAAGAACATAATATCATTATCAGATAGACGAGACAGGACATCAAATTGTAGGAAAAAATTGACCAAAAAGAAGATTTGAAAAGCCAGTTCACACAAACTGCTGATTTACTGACATTTTTTTAAATAGACTGAAAGAGAGTAGTACATATTTGTGAGGAAAAGTGAAAAAAGTGTTGAGTGCATTTGCATTTTTTATTCTGGTACATCTAATTAAAATCTTGTGCAAATGAAGCGATTAATTGTATTAACTGTGATGAGTCGATTATTAAACTAAAAGTCAACTAATTTAGTAATCAAATTGTTAATTGGGCTGCACAGTGGTGCAGTTGGTAGATATGTTGCCTTGCAGCAACAAGGTTCTGGGTTCAATTCCCAGCCCCGGTCTTTCTGCATGGAGTTTGCATGTTCTCCCTGTGCATACCTGGGTTTTCTCCGGGTACTCTGGTTTCCTCTCACAGTCCAAAAACATGACTGTCTGGTTAATTGGTTTCTCTAAATTGTCCCTAGGTGTGTGTGCATGGTTGTTTGTCTCTGTGTTGCCCTGCAACAGACTGGCAACCTGTCCAGGGTGACCCCCACCTCTTGCCCGGAACGTTAGCTGGAGATGCACACCAGCAACCCTCCGGACCCCACTGAGGGACAAGAGTGTAAAGAAAATGGATGGATGAATTGTTAACTGGAGTATACAGACTCTAAAAAAAAAGGTAATTTTCTGAAATAACACATTCAGAGCTGTAATTAAATATTTTGTACAAGAATATTTACATTTTTCATTTAAGATAAAAAAAAAAACTATCAGAACTCAAGTAGTAACTGATTACTCCAATTATAACTCAGTAAAATCAATACTGATTATAAGACAAACAGAAAAAAGTATTTTTTGGGGCTGCAGATTCGTCCTTTGCTACACATGATCAAACCCAGCTGATCTTTGAAGGCCTCAGAGGTTTGTTAGAGAACATCGGTGAACAAAAAGCATCACGAAGACCAAAGAACACCGCAGACAGGTCAGGGATGAAACATAAACAAGAGAGCTGCTCAGCTACAAATATACCCAAACACCCAAACTGACAGGCTAAGCATCAACCAGAAAAGCAAACAAAAGGAGAGAATCTGTTGACGGGGCAACCAGTTGTTGTTCCCTCCACAAGTCTGACCTTTAAAGAAGAGCGTCAAAAAGGAAGCCATCGGTTAGGTGCAGCCATAAATAGTCCAGCAAGCCTCTAGAAGACGATGACACTAAAGTTAAACCTTTAGGCCTTCGCTCAAAATGCTGTCAGGAGAGAAACTGCTACTCAGGCCATCCTCACTGTGAGACACGGTGGTGGCAGCATCCTCCTGTGGAGATGTCACGATTATCATATCTGCCAATATTGTTAATTATTGATAAGTTTTTTGTTTTAAATATGTCAAATATGACCAAACTGTTTGTTTCCTTTCCTGTTTTATCCATAGTTTTCACTCCACGCTGTTTATTTTTATTTTTAAGCAGTTATGAGACAGTAATGAAACCTTTAACTCCTAATCCGCAAGTTACTCCAGAGATTGTTACTAGGTAACCACAAGTGACTCTACAAGTTGTTGCTAGGTAACCAAAGAACGACTGATTTAGTTGGTGCCACTCACTGAATTCAAAGTCAGAAATACTTTATTGATCCCAAAGGAAAATTAAATGTTGTAATTCATGTTAATTCAAATCCTTCAAAGAGTTGTTGTAGATAGTGGTGGATGTTGGCAGAAAAGATATCTTGTAATATAGTGAATTCAAAAAAGCCTCTGACTAAAGACACTCTGTTTCCCCAAGACAGTCTCATGAAGAGGATGGTCAGGGTTTTATATATATATATATATATATATATATATATGCTTTTCCTCTGACCACACCTGGTTAGGGCTCGAAGACGGCGGTAGTTAGCTTAGAAACTAACCCATACCTCCTCCCTCCTGACGTGTTGATCAAATTAGCGACTTTGCCTGGATTCACACCACATGATTTATATCACTGTCATAAACAGTGTTTCCCCTCACACTGGAGCAACAAGAAAACGCACAAAAGACGAGATGCTAACATACATAATGCTAGGCTACATGACGGTGCTGCATTGTCTCCATGGTTACTAATGATTATAAGCGTACCTTCTACATAATGCGATTTTTGATGTCTTCCTAATCATACTTACTTGTAATGTAAGTTTAAAAACGTTAGTTTTCTTACCTTCTAAAAAGTGTTTGCCGCAAATCTGCAATTTCACCGCTGCTATCCATCGCCGCCATCTTTTTTCATTAAAAGTTATAAAGTAAAATGAAAAATTTGGTTCGCATTCTTGTCCGTTTATGCAACCGACCGCGCAGCATGCTATGACCATATTAAGGAGAAATCAACGGAATAGAAGCAATATTAGATTACAGATATCCGATTTTAAGACTAGCTTTAAAAGAGCGCGTTAGTTGTTTTAACGTCCGTCATGGCGAAGTGGGCGGAGTTCTAGAGAGCGTGACGTCACATGGAAAGGTTCATGTTGGTTAGGCTGCCAGATATATCGTCTCTTGATAATGATCACGTGCCTATCGTGATATATATTGTTATTGATTTATTGTCCAGCCATGGTGGGGATTTTTCTTCTTCAGTAGGAACAGAAGAAGTTTAAACTCTTCTGAAGTTTAAACTTCAGAGAAGTAATTCATAACACTAACTAAACCCAACCGCACTCAGACTTCTGTGTGAACAGTTTACATCCCCAAAGCCAGACCAGAAGAACACAGACGTCACACAGCAGCGCTTTGTTTATGGGAGTAATAATGGAAATTATTACACATTTGAATAAAAGATGTTTGTGGATCTATTTTAAAGTTTACTCAGCAAGGGGAGCCGACAACAAGAGGGAAGTTAATAAAAAGAAAGCACAACTAATGGCAATGACCTTTTGCGGAGAATTCAGAGCAACTTCTGTAGAGAAGTGTTTGGATTGTAGACAGAGCCAAGAGTGGTGGGATTGTGATTTGATGCAGTAACAAACTTTTTTCATAAGTTCATAATTATAATTTTCAGTCATTGTTTACACCCTGATTTATAGCACCTGTCTTTTCAATAACATAAAAGTCATATAAAATGAGTAATATCCATTCAAATTGAAAACCAGTTTATTTCCACATATGGAAGTGGCACAGATCAGATTTTTTAGGGTGAAAAGATCAGAATTGGGCCGTTCAGACTGCAGTGAAAATGTTGGGTATATGTCACATATGGGCAAAAGAAGGCATTTACCTGCTGTGTGAACATAACCTTTGTGTGTTAAAATGGTCCAGTTAAAGTACCATGAAAGCCTAGTAAAATTACAGCATCTGGCTTTTTATGGTGCAGAATTATGACGCATGAACTTAGGACATAAAAGTCATACGTTTATAATTATAATTTCCGGTAGTTTAGAGAATTATGAATAAGGTTGAGGCATTTTGCAATAAAAAATGGGCAGAGTTCTGTCTCTAGATGTGCAAATCTGGTAGAGACGTACAAAATACTTCCAGCTGAAGAGCAAAATACACTCAATTCTTGTGTTGCAACATATGAGAAATGATTGTGGGATATAAATATTAATTATTAAAAATAGATGCAAAACATAAAGACCTTTAGGATGATGCTCATTCTCAGTGCGGAGTCGATGCTATACAGGTATAAATACCTGACAAGAAATGTAAAGTTTTTTCTTATAATTTGTCTCCTACAAAAGCACAAAAGTTACTTTATTTTGTAAAAAATTGAGACATTTTATCACGTACAGATTTGATTAAAGAAATGAAAGAATAGAAGGAATGAGAAACATTTGACTTTTTATTGTAGGTCATAAAAACAAACAGCGACAATAAAAACAACAAGGTTGTAACAATATTTTATAAGGTAAAACATAACAACAGACAATAAGAAAAATTAAATAAACTCAAAATCTTGTTATCTTTCCCAAAAACTGTCCAATGTACCAAAAAGCAAGTGGAGATGGTTTTATTTTATTTTATTTTTTTAGCATTTGAGCAAAATTCTCAGTTGAGTAAATCTGTGGTTCTGTTAGGAATGTAATGGTTCTGGTTGTGGTGTGTGCACAAAGAGCTGGTCCCAGTTCAGCTCACCTGATGGGCCAGCTGGGAGGACGGAAAGGAGAGGAGGTAACAGACCTGACGCATCGGCGGCGAGGCATTCTGCAGTAGAGACGCACGGTAACCCGCCCCGCCTGAAACACACTTACACCCATCAAACGTACCGGTACCGACTCAGAGACAACATGGCGGCTTCTAACAAAAACGCCGGGAGTTTCACAAGGTCCTACAGGTGAAAGTGACGCAGTAAAATCCCGCCGCGACCTAAAAGTTAATACAGAGAACCGGGACGCCTCAAACATGATCGGTTTAATGACACACACATATATATTACACGCGCTGAAGGCTGCTGTCGGGACAGGCGCTGCCTGCATGTCAGTGCTCAGGTGATCCCAGAAGGAAAAATGCTTGAATTTAGCTTCACGTCGTTTATCTACATTTCCAGTCCTTCTATAAACTCCGGCTGCTGTCCATAGGTGCAGAGCAACGACTGACCTGACTGTGCTGTACAAGGTGGGTAAAATAAACGACATCTGCTACATGGAGGTGAGGTGAGCGTGACTAGCCTCAGTCAGTGAGCGAGATGGAAAAAAGGTGCGATGGGATTGGTCAGCGCGGCACCTGCATTTGCTGTGAGGTCTGGGACTGGTTCTGGGCCGTGACGTCGGGCCCCCTGCTGGCCAGGCGGCTCAGGATGTTCCTCTCGGACATTTGCAGCCGCACGGCCACGGGGGGTATCCTGGCGATGGTGGCTGGCAGACGAGTGACGTCGGCCTTCATGTCGCTCAGCAGCTCCTCCAGCTGTTTGAGGACTGGAGACGAAGCAGAGCAACAGTGACGGCTTATTATCACAAATAACAAAACTAACAAGAACAAAATAAACAGATGCATATAGGGGGTATTATCTATTTTTCATGGGCATAATGCCATTTCATAAAACAACCAAGCTACACTGCAAAAACACAAAATCTTACAAAGTATTTTTGTCTAGTTTCTGTACAAATAAGACAAAACCTATAAGTAGCTTTTCTAAACGAAACAAGAGCTTGTTTTAAGTCAGTACCTCCTTAATGTTGATGAAAAAGTACAAGCTCCACTGGCAGATTATTTCACTTATAATATGGGAAAAATATCTCGTTATAAGTGAAATAATCTGCCAAGGGAACAGGTACTTATTAGTCAATATTAAAGAATTACTGACTTGAAACAATCTCCTATATCCTGATAAAGTTAGTTGTAAGTTAGTTTTGTCTTATTACTAGTTACTGGTTTCTATGATTTTCTGACTTTTTATTTTTGTGTTTTTATGATATAAAGCACTTTGAACTGCCTTGTTACTGAAACATTCTAAATAAACTCGATAAAGATTTAGTATTTTTGAAGTGTTGTAAACTGCCCTGAGATTTGCTTATCAGTTATTACTATTTAAACATATTTTATCTAAACCCTGACAAGCTGGAAAACTCTTTAGACTTTTCACTTCTCAGAAAGTTTAAATCAAAAACTAATTTCACTTATAACAAGACATTTTTCACTGTCTTAAATAAAATAACCTGCCAGTGGAACTAGAACAATTTTTTAAATCAATTTTATTAAATACTATTAGAATATATCTTGTTAAAAAGCTAATTGTGTGAGTTAATTTTGTCTTATTCAAAGTGAAGTAAGATATTTGCACAAGAAAGTAGAAACTAGGCAAAAATACTTGGTGACATTTTGGTTTTTTGTTGTCGTCATTGCTACAATGTTTCTGCAGATTTCACCAACTCAAACTTAAGGCTTTTTAAGAGCACTATGACTTAACTTTAATATCTGTATCATGACAGAAATTTACAAAATAATAATCTACAGCCAAAACGTTCTGATATGTTGTACAGCCGTGAATTGAGGTGAGACCTGGACTTGTCAGTGTTTCAGTTTCTGCTTCAGAAACTCTGACGCTGTTGTCACGCTCCATCCTTTATCGTTTTACTGCCATCAAATCTGAAAGTGCATCAGTGTTTTCTGGCATTTAAAAGGGTTCCTTTTTTAAAAAAAATATTTACAGTGAACATGATGCAAATGTATTATCATAATTTCTGCAATGCAGCCACACAGAATGGGGAAGTTGGTAATTACATCTACCCACGTTTTGTTACATGAGATCATTGTGACAACAGACACACCCTAATATTAATTTGTAACTGACCAAAATCTACAAAACAGAGCAGGATAGTTATTTCCTTTTTTCTTTTTGCTTTGCAGCATGTGACTTACACATCTGCACACACATTTCTGTAAACAGTTTACTTGATAGAAATAAAGGTCAGTATCAAAGAGGATTCTTCTTTGCATTCTGACATTTAGGGTGACATTTGTCAGTAATGAAAATTATTATCACATGCAACCTCCTCTTCTCTCTTTTCACGCCTCTGCATTGTTGCATTTCATTAAATTAGTACCGTCTTTCACTACAGCAGAAGTCATTTTGTGTCTACCTGCAGAGCCTTTCTGGCGTCGACGGCGTGCAAATTAAGCCGTACTGAATGGACAGCTTCCTGTATCTCTGTTCAGAAGTATTTAATGAATGGAAGTGAAGATAAAAGAAACATGAAAAAACAAGTTTGACACATTTAAACGACTCGTTTTTTCCAACAAGCTGATTAGATTCCTTTACAAAAAAAAAAGAATTAAATCTAAAGGTGATAAGATGTGAAGCTAGTGATTGCACACCTGTGAATTTTACCTGTAAGTTTTTTCATTTTCCCACGAATAAACACAGAAAATTAAAACAATGTCATCTGAAACAGAAATTTAAAAACATTTTTTCTCTATTTTGATACATTCAAATTCAAAATTTAAATTACTTAAGCTAGTTGAAACTGAACTGGGCAGTCTTTGCTTCACTAAAAAAAAAAATACAGTTTGTTCTTTGTGAAACTAATCATATTGATGGAAAAACACCAATATAATTATTTTTTTTTTCAAAATCTAAAAACTGGTTTTGATAGACTGGATTATTTTACACTTTATGATGTTTATCTGTTTTCATTGTGTGAATCACTTTGAACTGGCTTATTACTGAAATGTGCTGCACAAATAAACTTTATTGATTGATAGATTAGCTTGCGACAAGCAGCATGGGGTCTTTCTGCATTGATTTTCCATGTTTTGCATTTGTGGGACTTCTCCAGGTATTCCAGCTTCCTCCAAAAGTCCAAAAACATGATTAAAAACATGTTTTGTATGTATGTAATACAATCATACATATGTATGTAATACAATTATTCATACAAAGCATGTATTACTACATAAATGTTTTGTATGTAATAATGTTTTTGCCCTTACAGGTATCGGTGTGTGTGATTGTCTTGTATGTCTGTGTTTTCTAATGATCGCTGGAGAGAAACACCAACACCTCAGCATCCTTGCGAGAACAAGCAGGTACAAATGATGGATGAAACGGAGATCTGGCTTCCAGTAAAAATAATAGTAACACATTTGATTTATAAACGCTGTACAATAATAAAGATTAAAAACGACAATAATAATAAATCAGTAAAATATTACACATTAAAAGCGATTTTTAAAAAACCACTGTTCTAAAGAAACAACAAAGATTTTTGGATGCGTTTCTTGTTTATATTCAACACTTCTACTTTTGCTCTAATCTTGTTTACATCATTTATTTTTAATGATCCTAATAAAACCCGAGCTTGCGTGCTTGTTTTTGGTCAGTATTGATATTTTTCACCTAATCCATACTGTGTCTTCATACATTTTTATGCCTATTTGTTCTGTTCACATTGAGATTTTCTTTACTGAAAGCCTTTTGCCTCCTCTGGAGAAAAACTGAAGCATCAAAGCAGCACCTATTTAAGGTTTTAACAAATTTATTTATCTTCACTTCTTTCTTTTCTCTCAAATAGAATAAAAGCTTTCACAGAATGATGTGAGGATGTCTGAACAGGAAACACATATGTGTTCTATGCACCCTATTCACCTTTATGCAGCACTGCATTGGCAGGCTTGTTTCCAGACATGGACTCTTTGCTGAGGTGCTGATGGGACTCTGCCAGACACTCCACCTCGCTGAAGCGAGTGTTGAGGGCCATGGATGGGTGAGCCGGGTCCTCCGTCATGTTCAGGTAGGCCGCCCTGCGCAGCTGCTCCTCGATCACCAACGCCTGCTCCAGCAGCTTTAGGAGAAAACAAACCAGAAACACTCAGTGAGGCGTGACTCAAGCAGGCCTGAACTCTTTGCAGTTACTTAGAAAGTTTGTTTCACCTTGAACCTCCGGGCCAGAAACTTGTTCTTGATCTCCAGGAAGTTCCCTCTGCTCATTTCCCCTTTGAAGGGCTCGTTGATGATGGCAAACCTCACATCGTTCTGCACATCCTGCCATCGAGCGTAGCCGTGTCTGTGACATGAGAGTCAAGGGCAACGCAACAGCAACAACGCTGTAGTTTCTGGAGCAAAGACATTTTATGTGACTTTTAAGGACCATCTCTGAACCCAAATAAAATGGATAACTATTACCTCCTATAAATGTTCAAATAAAACTTTTCTTAATTACATGTTTAGTATAATTATTTAAAGGGGAAGTATTACGCAAAACTCACATTTTGCACATTTTTGTTTTTTCATTTGAGTCTCAAATACTCTTAAAAACAGCTCAAGCACTTAAAAATATAATAATAATAATAATAATAATAATAATAATAATAATAAAAACAGCCAGCTGTCTTTGGAAATAATGCTTTTTAGTGTCTGGAAAACAAGCCAGTTCAAAAACCTCCCGATTGTTGAGTCACACTGTACTGTTACCTAGCAACACTAGTAGAGCTCCAGCAAGTTTGGTCAGCTGGATTTACCGCTGTATTCGCTGTACAATGGCTGCTGGAAAAACAAGTGTTTCGTTGTTGATTCATCATTCAGATATCACTTCCTGCATTCTTGTTGGTTGTGCAGGAGGCTCCATTTCTGCTTTTCAAAGATGCACGGTTGTATAACTAGAATAGAATAGAATAGAATAGAATAGAATAGAATAGAATAGAATAGAATAGAATAGAATAGACTTTATTGATTGAGCATTTATTTGCAGCCATTTTCACGTGGGAGTGTTAACGTTGAGTTGGGGGGCGTGGCCAGCAGCAGCTTATTTGGATTTAAAGTGACAGAGACTTTAAAACAGTTCAGTCTGACAGGGGCTCAAAATAGGTAAAACTGACCAGACTCGAATCTCGTCATCTAAGAATGACTTTGTGCAAAAACCTTAACATAATATTTCTTCTAACCTGTTTATTGAAGCACAACAGGTCACCATTAAGACAAGAATTAGGTTTTTAAAATGCCAGCAATCACCCATAAAAACTGTTTTGCTAATAAATGTTTTTAAAGGATACTGTATGATCCCAGCCAACAGCCAGTAGTCATGGCGACGGTGCCAAATCTCATAAGTCTTCTTGGTGACGGTGGCGGCCCTCTCTTCATTCTGCCACAGGGAGTGAAGCTCTGGGAAGAAGGGCAGAAAGGTCAAAGAGACAGGCAGGAAACAGAAAAAAAAAAGAGGAAGGAAAGTGCGTCCACCTGTGAAACCACCGTCTGCGATGTTGAACATGAACCTCTGCTTGGAGGCTTTCTTCTTCTCCTCACTGATGTTAACCGCAGATGCAGCTGTTGCTCCCTCTTTGCCGTTCTCGCCATTCTGCAGTTTTCCAGAATCGTCTGTTTTCATCCCGTCTTTCTCCTCTTTTTGCTCTACAAAGTGTAAAGAACCCATCAGTACTCTTCAGGATCAAGATAGGCAACACATTTGGTTGCAAATACAAAGAAAAACAAAACAAGAAAATATATATATTTTTTTTATTTTTGGTTGAACTGGTGTCCCCAATAATTCACATCATTCCTGTGCAAAGGCATGAATGTTTTATTGTCCATAAAACACAAGAGTTAAGACTCCAGCTTCCACCTCGGCTGACCAGCTCAGATTTATTAGACTAGAACTATTGTAGTCGAGGTTCTGCTTGTACTTGGCAGAACTGCCAAAACAGTATTATGTCCATCTTCTCTATTTTGTCAAAAGCCTCCACACAACCACCCAGGCAATGACCCATGCAGACGGGATGACAAAAGACAATCTGAGACTATTAACCCTTAACAACAAAACACAGAACTATAGCGATGCAGAGACATAAGCTGGAATCCATCATGTCCTCCAGATTGATTGCATTTTTAATTTAAGAAACCTCTGGTATGTTTACACGAATCACATGGTTGTTGTGGGCGTCGCCCACCAGTGTAGGTGTATGTCCACCAAACTTTCACAATAAAAGCTTTGAAAGTTAAGGAGAACATTCTGTGTATGTTAGTGGGACAGTAGGCAAAGTAAAATAATGTAAAATAAACAGAAATAAAGATAAAGTTAACAGCAGTGGTGAATATTTGTGTCCAAACCTTTTTTGTCCTCTGCTGGAGACGTAGTGTCCATCTTCTCATCTTTGCTGTCTTCAGCTAAAATTAACAGAAGCAGAACGAGAAGCTTAAAAAGTAAAAGAGGAAGTCACAAGAGCGACATGAGGACACAGTTACGGTGAACACTCTTGTGTTGTTGCAATTGTGCATTTCTGCTCCGAGTTTGATATATTATAAATACAAACTGTCGAGCCTGAAGTTGTTGAAATCCTCCGATTTGAATACTTTTGTTTATGAAACCTGCAGCGTGAGCTGGAGAAAGCAGGTACTTCCCGTTCATTTACATGGATCTGCTAAAATGCAGCTTTTTGAACTGAACTTGAAATAACAAATACAGTATTATTCCAGGAACAGTGTGCATTGATAAATAATGACTTAGTTCAAGCAGGGGTCAGTGTAACAGGTAAGAAGCTCCCCACACTGTCTAAGGGGAAGCTTACTGAAAAGCTGAGTTATCTCAGAAATAATAAACATGAAAATCAAATCTTCTCCAATTTATCTAAGGGTTTGCCCAAAGCATTGATCGTGTAAATTATATAATAATTCTAATAATTGAATACCATAACATTGATCTTCATGCCACCTTGATGAAGTAAATTATGCAAAAGGAGCTGAGTAGAAGTCTGACATTTTACTTTAGCTATAAGCCATAATCATTAAAATTAACAAATGTGATTGCTTGAAATGTGTGCATGATTTGTTTAATGAGTTTATGCAAGTTTTGAACTGAATTACTGGTATAATTTTTTTTTATTCCTTTATTTAACCAGGTAAACCCCATTGAGATCCAGATCTCATTTTCAAGGGGGACCTGGGCTATGTGGAATAATGTCTCATATCTGTGAGTAAACAGTATTTTTTTTAACTTTAAAAGACTTTCGTATTTTCTAAGTTAAGTAAATGTTATAAATTGTAAATAAAATGACAGAGTAGTGTGATAAATAGTAAACATGCAAAGGTGCGGGTGGAAGTAGAAACTTATTAAAACCCATCAGCAACATCACAGTTATGATCTTTTCATATTTATGAGTAATACAGCAGGATAACTTAAGTCAGACTCTTGATTAATGCAATACATCCAATGATAAGCTTACAATATCCCCACAGGTAACAACAATAATAATGTTGCTACTGATGCGGATAATGCCATAATAACAACAATAACATAATAGATTATTCTTTAAACACAAGTTTGAACTGATTTTTTACATCCTGACCTTTTGACCTGTCCTCCTCGGAGTCCATCCTGCTGTCTGAACTGTCGCTCTTGTTGTTAGCAGAGGCCTCTTTCTCGGCTGCAGCCTTGCTCTTCTCTTCTTTCTCTTTGCTCGTGTTCTCACCATCTTTCTCCTTCCCTTCATCGCCTTCGTCTTTCACCCTCCTCTCTGCTCCCAGCTCGTCTTTCTTTTCAGAGGCAGGGGATTTTTCTGATTCATCTGGGATTTCAATAATCTGGTTGAAAATAAAAAACAGATAAAATTATTGTTATGTCAACTAAACTGCTGATTTGAGTACAAAATAATTCATACCTCAGGGTCGTCTCCCTTTTTAGTCACTTTGCTTTCTTCTCCTTCTTTTTTAATCTCATCCTTGTCCTCTGATTTAGATAAATCCTCTGGAAATCAGAAAATAAGTCAACACATCATGTATTTTAAATATTTAACAATAAACAGCATCATTCATATTAAGCTTTATTATGACTACTGCCACAAGAGGGCGCCAGCTCTTTGAGATAAAACCATCTTTCAGTGAAAAAGGTATAAATTTAATTAAGGCTTTATGAAATGCTAAAACTAAGGGAAATGACACTTATTACAGATGTGTTAGAACAAAATAAGCTGAGTGTAAAACATATTTACTGCAGAAACAGAGAAGTAAATCTCATCAAAACAAGCAGGCAGTGTGTGTTTACCTGGAATGGGAGTGTTGGGCTGTGTGTCTGCAGGCGTCCCAGTGGACGGGGTTTTCGGGTCTTCACCTGCAGCCAAAGCTGCCGCTCTTTTATTTTCCTCCAGCTCTGCCATCCAGGGCATCGACCACTGACCGTTCACATGTTCAAACTCCTGAACCTGTTCAGCCAGAACCACAAGTCAGCCAGGGAGTCTGTCTCTCCTTTAAGCCGCAGACAGCCTGGCCTGGAGGCGCGATCGTATCTGTGTGAAGCATACTTTTTTCCTTATAAGTGACATCACCCCGATGCGAGTGAGCACGTGCTGCCTCGACAGACCCTCACGTGGGACACCATCTGCGAAGGTTTCTGCTCCATCGGCTCCCGGCTCACAAAGATGTCGCATAAACAGAGACACATAAGCCCTGGAGGAGGTCAAAGTGTAAACAGCAGTGAAGACTAGAAGCAGATGCAGATTTCTGCATTATTCAGATTCATATATTCTCTAATATGGTTATTTTGCAAGTGCTGATTAGGATTTTTCATTTTAAATACTAATGGTAGTTATCCACCCCTTTAATCGCCGCTATGTTACAGCCGATTCATCACAGCGTAGTCTGTCATCAGTGCTAAGGCTGGTTAGCATAACCACCAGTGTCGGCAGATAAACAGTTTTCCTGTAAGGGTAAGTTGTTGCTCCACCATGAGAACATTGAGCAGGAAGTACACACACTTGATTGACAGCACTAAGGCCCTCCTCCTGGCTGTGATTGGTTGTTTTGATCAGGACCAGTGCGTTTTAGCAGACCGCACTGGGAGAAGAAAGAAGAGCTCATTTTTTATAATAAACTGCTAATTTAGGCAGCGTTCACACTGAAGCATGAAGTGACAATTCTGATTTTTTTCGACGTAATGCGACCTGTATCTGATCTTTTTATGACAATCTGAACAACACAAGTCAGATTCTTTTCAAATGCGACTCTTGGATATCTGACACGTATTCATTCTTCTCAAATGTGACCTGAATCCTAACGACCAGGCCTGAACTCAACATTCATTGACACTCGATAAACGTCATTATTCTGCGCCCTGATAGTCGCAAGCGGGAAGAAAAACAACAACCATGGAGGATAATAACGAGGATTAAGTTGTTGAAGTTCTGACTCCGGTCAGACAACAACTTAAAAATTGTAAGCTACGCTCCACCGTTAGTATCCATGTTTACTTCCACAAACACTGAGCACTTCTTCTTCTACTTTCTTATGGCGGTTGGCGAAACTGACCACGTGACGTTATTGCGCCATCTACTGTGCATGCAGGACACTTTCAGTTCACACTGAATGTCACATACAAGTTGCATCGACCATGGCAAAAAATAAAAAATAAAAAATCTAAATTGGGTCACTTCAGAATGCAGTGTGAATGCAGACATAGTGACAGTTATTTTAACAAATATGGATGAACCATATTTTTATGAAAGTTACAAACTGCAGGTCTAAGTTTTATGATTGTTTTCAGAGCCTGAACAGAACCAAACAAACTTACTTAAATTCCTTCTCAGATTTCCCTCGCAGGTCCCGGACCAGCCACTGGTTGGTGAAGGCATCCTGAGGAGGCATCCCATAACGCATCACTGCATTCAGGAACGCTTTCCTCTGCCGTGCGTTGAAGCCCAGCACCTGACAGGCAATTAAAGAGGTCAAAATAAAATAAAAATTGTAAATTCAACTCACAATATAAGTCAGTACGTGACATTGGGTTCACAAGGTTCAAGATTTTGTTTTTTAAAATAACTAAGAATGGCTTTTTTGTTATTTTCACAAAACAGTATAAGTTTCACTAATCATAAACTGTGTTTTTAATAAACTGTAATCCTGGTGAAATGATCCAGTCCAAGTTTGAATTCCCTACGGCGATCCTGCAAAATAACAGTAATGTTGCTGTTTTTCCTACCATTGAGAAAAGTATTACAGATTATTTACTGTTTAAAGATATATCTGTTTAGTGTAGATTTTCCCATTTAAGTATTTTCAAAATTTTGAAAACCTCTCAACATTTTTACTAAAGGTGTGAAATAAAATTTCAGCATCATTAGGCAGTTCTGATATACTTCAATGGTTCCTTATAGTTCTGAAATCACATAATTGTGTGGCACAGCATCACTATCTGCTTTGCAAGACACAAAAGTGTTCACAACTCACATTAAACCCCATGACAGTTGCATGTATAAAAAAAATTAAGAGACCACGTAAAATTATCAGTTTCTCTGGTTTTACTCTCTATAGTTATATGTTTGAGTAAAATGAACTTTGTTCTTTTATTCTATGAACTACTGACAGCATGTCTCTGAAGTTACAAGCAAAAATTTAGTATTTATAACAAAAACAATGCAGAGCTTTCAGACGTCAAATAATGCAAAGAAAACGAGTTCATATTCATTTAGAAACAACAATGCTGATGTTTTGACTCAGGAAGAGCTCAGAAATCAGTATTTGGTGGAAAAACCAGGAGGTTTTCAATGGGGTTCAGAGCAGTGGGCTGTATATAAAAAAATTAAATAAATTACATTAATAATAAATAAATGTAAAATAAAAACTAATTAAATATTTTTAAAAATTAAAAAGAAAGTTTTTAAAAACTAATGGATTTTAAAAATACATTAAAATATTAAATAAATAAATAAACACTGCACTTATTTTAACCCTTATCGATCATGATGATAGCGGTGTTTTCTCTTTCCACTGACTGACATGTAAGCCTTCTGGAGGTAAAAGTTAATTAAATAAAATCATGTAACTTTTCAGATCTCTTTTTCCCCTTTCATTAGAGTTCAGAGTGAACTTACCTCAATGTTGCCCCCCACCCTGGCCAGCAAAGGAGGCAGAGGCTTGTCTCTGTCGTTCCTCAAGCCTTTGCGGTTCGGTCTGCGGGCGTTAGCTACCGAGGGGAGAACACAGTTAGCGTCTTTGAAATGAACGACCGATTTCAAGGAACACGCAGACAAATGAAGCGATGTAAATAATGAACATGAGCACTTTCATCAACCTACAGTGTCTCTGTGAAGACGCTCCACTTACGGCTCTGTGCTGATCCTGACGAAGCTGTCCCTTTTCAAATTTCCTCCAACCTTTACTTTAACTGCTCCTTACCCTAAAGACGGTTGATTATTTCATAATATCTACAACTGATTCCAGTTTTGGGTTAAGTTTTATTTAAGAACACTGAGGTAGCCTTAATCAATTCAAAATCACATTCAGTACAAATAAGAACACTAACAATCACATAAAGTGCATCAATTAAATCAATCCAAAAGACTCATAAATACAAGAAATGTCTGTACATTTTTAACAAATATTCAACAGTCAATTTAAACAAGATAGGACGCAGTTCAGCTCGCTGATAAATCGTTGATTGCTTGATTGTTTCCCTTTCCTTTCTTGTTGTCTTTCCTTCTCACTCTACGCTCAACGCAGATGATGCACTGACAAGTGTTGTTTCGTGAGTTGTTGTTGAGATTGTCGAGGAGGACATCGTAGGTGTCGTCTGAATCTGTATAAGTATCTGCAGACGGGGCGGTGGGAAGGCTGTTAGTCAACGATCCAGAGATGTTCCTTAAAACTCTACGACTGGAGCGCCAGCATCAAACTTTAAACACCGTTAACGTTAACACCGTACGGCTTGGAGAACGGACTCAGACGTTTCAGGAATGCACATACAACCCACCTCTTCACATCAGCAACCTTCAGAGACAGAGCCATACCTTCAGAGCGTTCGTCAAAGTCCTCGTCTCCCTCCTCTGAGGCCACTGAGTAATCAGACTGGTTGTCAGACTGATCCTCCTGCCAGTCTACACAGAACAGAGAAACCTTTATGAATGAGAACTTAAACAGGACAAAACCTTTGACCACCTGATGACAAGCTGATAAGACTAAGAAACGACTAACATCGAGCTATCAGCTAGTTTTTCTCCCAAAGAGAAAAGACGTTTTCAGATTTTTCTTAGAATCCTTTAGTTTTGGTTGCAAAGATAAACAAACCAAAACTGAAATACAGTAATAAAAATATTACACTTTTATTGGCATTACAATTTTTGTATTAATTTGATTGTATAGATTTTAGTACTTTTATGTAGCTTGTAATAATTTGGTATTTTGATGTGAGATGAATCTCATTTTCTCTGGGCCTCATTAAAAACGGCTGAAACAAAGTCAAGAAACAAAATGGATGCAAAAAACGTCTCTAACTGTCCTAAAACTCTGACTTATGTTTAAAATCAGAAACAGGAAATTTTGGAAACAGCTGCTACAATTTGATTAGTTGATCATATTTCTCCTAACAGCTGCTCTATTAGGCAAAGAAACTAATTTTATTGTCCTACTTTTAAAAGGAGGTGAAAACTACAATAAGAAAGGTGAAAATGTTTTATAAATGTTTTATTTCACACACCTCCAAAATGCAGAGTAAACATAAATAATAGAGATGTTTACAATTAATCTAATTAGTGTTTTTCTGTTTAAATCTATGTCTAACTGAATGAAGAGAAGTAATTAATTTCCACTTTTGTAATTAAAAAAAAACAATTTTATGACTGACACTACATCATTCTAGGTTTTATGAGATTAAATATCATGCAAAGTTCTACTTAGCTCTCCTAACATGACCACACAGACACAAACAGCACACACACAGAGAAGAGGTTGCATTATATATTGTTCTGTACCCTGTCTTATACCTCGGTCCTCCTGGGAGCCGTCATTGTAGTTGACCGGCTTTCGAGTACGTTTGCCTTTGCCCAAATTGCGGGCGAGATCTTCCTGTTGCTGCTCATAATGGTGTCGAAGCAGTTTCTCCCAGTAGTCGGGATCAACGCTTTCCTCCTGCTTGATCACCTCTCTTTCTACCTCCTCCTCCTCAAAGAAAGAAGACATGTGTGGCTCACATACAACATAAACCTCCTTAACCTGTTTTATCCAGTCAACATGCTTTAAGAGTACTGGAGTAATAAGACGCATGTTGACTGTCAACAAGATAAACTAACAAGTCCTACACTTTACCTCATCGTCCTCATCTTTGACAACATACTGGGCCACTTTAAAGGAGCTGAGGTATTCGTTCATGCTCTGCAGCTCCGTGTCCTCCGTGGCATCCTGGTTCCTGTCCAGCAAGCGGTCAATTGCCTGGTCGTCATAGTGAATCACGCTGCTGTCATCCTCCTTGTTGTCTCCTGAAGGCGAGGCAAGGAAAAAGGCGAGGAAATGAGACAATTTATACCCAAGACATCAGTCATCTGCTATTCAGGAAAGCCAATTAATCTCAACCTCTTATGAAAATCTCCCAGGACAAAGTTTCAGTGTCAGTGTTTCCAAGCCAAACATCATTAAATATGCACTTCTTCATGACATGGAGCCTATTAGTGGATACTGTATCAGGAATGGTTGGGTTTTAATTGGACATGCGAACAATAAGTCAGTTTCAGAAGCACAATACTTTTGTGGGTTTGCTGGAAGGGCTGAATGTCTGGAGGGTAAATTGCTTTCAACAGGACTTATGGTATTCATGGGATTTGTAGTTTTTCCACAGCCAATACCACAAATCACAGGAAAACAAAGCACACACAACAGAAACCATGAATAAATTAGATAATGATGTCTCTAAACAAAAAATATTAATAATCAGAATGGAAATTATTGAGCTCCTTTTTTTATTGCGACAGGCTTAGACACAACTAAATGGACTCCAAGAACATGAGTGGAAAATCAGCTTGTAAAAACTTAAGTTAAGATCATTGGATCTGAGACTTTTTTTCCCCCGACCGTCCACATAACCCTGGATTTCTTTTTGCTAAATATTCTCTCACCTTCTCCAACTTCATCCTTGAACAGCTCTTCGGTTCCAAACTTGAGAATGTCGTCAAGTTCCTGCTTTGACATGGAGCCCGTCTTGGACCCAAGTCCGGGCCGCACCACCAGGTGAGTCAACATCATCTTCTTCTTCGCCACCTGACAACGAAAACACAAAATAAACATCTAGGTGCGTAAAATCCTTTTCTTTTTTAAATAATCACTGTTTCTTTTTTCCGAACCTGTGTGATCCTCTCCTCAACAGATGCTTTGGTAACAAACCGATAGATCATCACTTTCCTGTTCTGGCCAATACGATGAGCTCTGCTGAAAGCCTGCGAGTAACACACGATGATCAACCAGAACCCAAACATGGCTGCCTACAAGCACATTTAAGACAGCGTTGGCCTACCTGGATGTCATTGTGGGGGTTCCAGTCAGAGTCGTAGATGATGACCGTGTCAGCAGAGGCGAGATTAATCCCCAAGCCACCGGCCCGGGTTGAGAGGAGGAAAGCAAACTGCTGAGCTCCTGGAGCTGTTGGGGCAAAGGGCAGACTTCAAATGAGAAAAGCAAATATCAACTATCAAGTGAGGCAAAGATAAATATGCAAACACACATCTCACCATTAAAGCGATCGATGGCTTCTTGTCTCATGTTGCCGGTGACTCCGCCATCAATCCTCTCATATTTGTAGCCTTCGTTCTCCAGGAAGTCCTCCAGCAGGTCGAGCATCTTGGTCATCTGGGAGAAAACCAGAACCCTGTGGCCTCCCTCTTTCAGCTTCTTCATCATCTTGTGAAGAAGCATCAGCTTCCCTGAAGCTTTGGTCAGGGCAGTACCTTCATACATGCCATTTGGAAGTTTGGGAGCCTCCTGAAAAAGGAGAAGAACTTGCATGAAATTTAAGGTTTGTCCACTTTTCCCACAGTAAAATTCAAGCAGTAACAAGCATTTTTAAGGTGAATTTTCACCAGACTTTGGAGATGAAAGCAATACAAATGAATTTTAAAAAGACAGCTTCAATTAATCATTATATGACACAATTTGATACTGTTATTCATAATCTCTTCTGACAGTATTATACATTCAACAGTAGGGACAAAATAAACTAAAAGAACAAAATGTTATGTTTTGAAATGTCTCTCTCTCTCTCACACACACGCACGCNTAAAAGAACAAAATGTTATGTTTTGAAATGTCTCTCTCTCTCTCACACACACACACACACACACACACACACACACACACACACACACACACACACACACCTATACACCTTAGTGGAGAACAAAACACAAACCAAAAAAAAAAATCCCCCAATTTCAATAACTGTGTGCTTAAACACATTATACAAAGAAATTACAAAATAAAATCTCCAAAACACACTCCTGCTAAGTGTTATATTTAGCAAATATAAATAATTTTGTTAACCTAAAAAGAGAAACACTTAGTTTGGTTTAAATTCAGACAGTGAAGAAAAAATGTGTCTGTTTTTTTAGGTGTGATTCTAACTGTAAATGTTTTCCAAATGTAGGCTTTTAATCAAGTGTTAAATTGCACTTCATAACAAAACTATGAGGTTAGAATATTAAGCACTTTCAAAGACTTTATACAGAAATCAAGCATTTTCCAAAGTAATGGCTTTACATAAAAGCCATTAATTTTGAGCTATTAATGAGGAATTTAAACTATTTTTAAAACCCAGTCTTGAGAAAATATTTTAAGCCTTGTATTTAATAAAAAAATCAAATGTAATTCATTGCTGTGAAGAGTGTATGTAAGAGTGCAGGACTGCATGTCTCAGTGACCAAAGTTAATTGAATGAAGCATAAAACGTACTGTTGCAGCGGCTGGAAAGAGGTAGGGATGATTGCAGCACTTTTTAAGGTCCATGACGACGTTGAGCAGAGACACTTGGTTCCCACCTCCTCGAGTGTTCAACGCCTCAAAGTTGCGTGTCAGAATAAACTTGTAGTATTTCCTGTATTAGCAAATCCAAATTAATATATGGGAAAAGTTAGAACAAAAGCAAAATCAGATGGGAGTACAGGAGCAGAACTCATAGCAAGCAATAGTTTGGGGTTTAAAGTTTCCACAATAAATAATAAAAAGACTCTTTCAAAGTAAGTTTTTAAAGCAGTTACATTTAAAAGTGCTGCTTACTTCTGCATGGGGCTCAGCTCCACCCGGACAATGAGCTCCGTCTTCGAAGGCATGTGTTTAAACACATCAGCCTTCAGCCTCCTGAGCATGTGTGGTCCCAGCATGTCATGGAGTTTCTTGATCTGGTCCTCTTTGGCAATGTCTGCAAATTCCTCCAGAAACCCTTCAAGGTTGCTGCAGAAAATAAATCCAACATTACCACTCTTTGCAGGTGGACGCCCCAAGAAAAACAGCCACGATCACGACGGCTGCAGAGCTACTGACTTGAATCTCTCCGGGGTTAAGAAGTTCAACAAGTGGAAAAGCTCCTCCAGGTTGTTCTGAAGAGGAGTCCCAGTCAGCAGAAGCTTATGTTGCAGCGAGTAGTTGTTCAGCACTCTGAAGAACTGAAAGAATAAAAACAAAACATCTTTTTAAATTATCCTTATGAATAAAAACAGTACTGTAAAGAAAAAAGTAGCAATGAAGCCTTAAGGTGTTTCCACACCTGACAGTCTGGCAGACTCAACTGGGGACCAAAATTGAAACATTTGTTACATTTGCTTTCACACTGCACTGTGTTAAACAAGCCAAGCTTTTGAAAAACCTGTTCCACTCCTCGCCTGTGGGTGGCACTGGACCAAGAACTACTGATGGAAACAATGCAAAAAACCTCTGAAGAAGACATTGAGCGCAACTTCCTTCTTTACAAAATGTAAACAAAAATGGAGTAGTGTCAGATTTTATCGGTTTTAGGATTTCTCTTTTGTCTTTAAGAAAACACCACAAGCTATTTATTTCTCCCTCTAGAATTAGATTCTTGTGTTTGTTTTGGTTGTATTTACCCAGAATGCCCTGCACGAGACTGCTTGAAAAGCTCCCTGCTTTTCAAGCAGTCTCTGTCTGCTTAGCTAACATATATGCATTCGAACCAGAGTTCACTTTAATCAAACCAAGTCCAAGGTTTTTAGACAAACCAGAGTTTGCTCCAGAGTCTGGCCCACATCAGTTAGATTGCACATTCACACCTCCCTAAATGAACTGGACTTTCTTAGCAAATGAGCTAAAGTTCGATTAAAGTGGACTAAACATGGCTGGTGTGAATGCACTCTTAGTATCAATCTTTATTTGCATAACATCTTTCATACAATGTTGGGAAATACAAAGTGCTTCACAGGATTAAAAACAGGACAACACAAAGTGGTTAAAAGCATTCCAAAAGAGGCTGAAAAAAATTAAAAAAATCTGTCAGTAGTGAAGCAGAAGCAAGAAGCAAGAAGCACCAAACAAGAGAGCATTGCAGTAATACAATTAGCAAGTCATAAGAGGATGGGCTAATGTCTTAGCTTGAGAAAGACGATGTCTTATTACAGAAATATTTTTGGGAAGATAAAATCCACCCGCTCTAATGGTGCCATTAATGGATCATTCAGGATTTATTATTACCTTGGACTGGTTGTTTTTGAGTCTGTGTGCCTCATCAACGACCAGGCAAGCCCATTCGATGGACCCCAGTACAGCCTGGTCGATGGTGATCAGCTCATAGGACGTCAGCAGAACGTGGAACTTCACTGTCGAGTCTTTCTGTTGAGTGCAGAGGTTGGGCGAAACTTCAGTTGGATTTCAATAAACAAATCAATCTGTTCTGTAACTCTTACTCTTTTATCACCTCCCTACCTTCATCTTGGAGGCCTTCTTCCCTCCCCTTATGGCATTTCCCTCGAACGAGAACTCGTTCTCTCTGATAACAGCCCTGCTGTCTTTGTCCCCAACATAAGTAACCACGTACATATCGGGGGCCCACATCTCAAACTCTCTTTCCCAGTTAATAATGGTGGACAGAGGAGCGCTGACCAGGAAGGGACCTTTGGAGTGACCCTGTGACAGCAGAATGCAGGATTAGACCAATTTAAAAAGTTCAAATCAATACATAAAAACGCATGTCTTGCCCTGCCATTAGAATAGAGATTCGAACTTTGGACTCATCCCCTTTTTTGGGCAAAGTTAGTGTGTGTCGCATGTCTGAGAACCCGACCACCTTCACTGAATGACAGAGAAGGGCAGACTGGACAGGAAAAGTTCTCCAGATTTAAAATATTCTAAAAGAATGTAATTTTGCTGGCATACAACTGTTCTTAATGCAAGAATAAAACACATAAAACCTAGAACTGGACAATAAATTAATAATACATATCGTGACAGACGCATCATCAACAACAATATATAGAATATTGAGTACAAAGAATATTCACTGAATTCTGAGCTGCTCATTTTATGATGCATTCTTCAAAAATCAAGAAAATTATTGACAACCCTCACCATCCTCTTCATGAAACTGAGTGTTTCCCCAAGATAGACAGACCGCTACAAAAGATCTTTCCTGCCTACAGCCGACACTATCTACAATAACTCTCTAAAGAATTTTAATTAATATGAGTTTCAACAACATTTAATTTCCCTTTTGGGTATTTCTGAATTTGAATTTGAACTTCTCATGGCCAAGGTTGGTGGAATCAACTGACTAACTCTTTGGTTACCTAGCAACTCACTCACTCTATGGTTACCTAGCAACAGTCTGCTGAGTAACTTGTGCAGCAGCAGTTTTAGGTTTCACCACTGCGGCTCATAACTGCTTAAGAATAAAAAATGGCGCAGAGTGAAAACTATTGATAAAACAGAAAAGGTAACACCACCAGTTTGGCAGTATTTCACATATCGATGTTGACAATTATCAATATCATAAAATTTCGTACCATTTTTTCAGTTATATTGTCCAACCTTAATAAAACCTCACTTATCACAAATAATACCAAGGATTCTCACTCTGGATTCTCACCTCCTTATACAGAGAATACAGGAAGACAGCCGTTTGAACTGTTTTGCCTAAACCCATCTCATCAGCCAGGATGGTGTCGGTGGCCTGGGCCCATGAGAACCGGAGCCAGTTCAAGCCCTCCAGCTGGTAGGGATGCAGCGTGCCGCCTGTACTGTCCAGGTAGTCGGGCTGGCGATCAAACTTGATGGTGGGCTGGTAGGAAGAAAATATTCAGAGAACAGTTTTTTATACTGCCAACAAATAAAATAGAATACACCAAAGTACAAATGTTTAATTTAATTTAATGGTAGATAGAACAGACTTACATCTACAACTGGATTAGCAGGTGGCCGTTCCGCCTTTTTGACTTTGACCGTTTTCTTCAGTTTTTTGCCGGGTCTCCCCTCCTCGCCCATCATCAGCTCTCTATTTAGTCCAGAAAATAAATGTCTAAATTAAGATAAACATTTCCCCCTCATAGACACTTGGCTCCATTTATATTAAACTGTTTCCTTAGATATAATGAACCCCTCCATACCTGTGATTCCAGTATATTTGTTTGTACGTATCATACTCAGGTATGTCCATGTCTTCACTTTCCCAGGTTGACTGGTCATAGGGCAGATCTCTCCATTTGATTAAGTAATGAACGTTGTTCTTCTTGTCAACACTAGCATTAAAAAACACATAGGAAACATGAAGCTTAATGTTTTAAAATGATCAGTATTACATTATAGCTTCTAAAAACAGCCCAAGTGCGAAAAAAATGTTGTGGCGATAACAATGTTTCAAAAAACTCTTTATTAAGTCACAATTGACAGGCACTGGCCCATTGCCTAGCAACCCAAGCAGAGCTCCAGCATGTTTGGTCAGCTGGTTTTACCGCACCATGCACTGTACAATGGCTGCTGGAAAAGACAAGTTTTTCGTTGCTCACTTACTATCCAGAGATCACTTGCTGCATTTCAGTTGGTTATGCAGGAGGCTCTACTAATGCTTTTCAAAAATGTATGGATGTACAATTGCAAATCTGTTTGCAGCAGTGTAAATGTTGAATTAGAGCTTGGGGGGTGGCCAGCAGCAGCTTATTTGGATTTAAAGTGACAGAGACCCTAAAAAGCTTATTAACCTGATCAAGAAACCATAATAGGTCACTTTAAGAAACACCTAAAGTTATAGCAACCGCCAAACCAATAAAAATGTTAGATATGAAACAAAATAAGAGTTAAAACAACTTGTTTTTTAGGTTACATGCTTGGTCTCCACTTTGCATATTTCCCCTACCTGTGGTTAAGGACGCGGTGGATCATCAGCCACTCTATCTTAACCCCAAAGCGTCCAAAGTCTTCCTCCATATGAACAAACAGAGGATCTTTGTTTTTTCTCTTTGTGCTCTTGTCATCATCGCCTTCGCCTCCAAAATCCACAGGTGGAGGTTCGTCCATGTCGGTCTTCCTCTGGTAGTTACGGAACATCACCTGGCAGTTCAGCTCCAGCTGCAGGGAAGCAGCAGAACGGTTTATGGTACCGTTATATTAAATGTTGGGGTAAAAGCTTAGTTAACTCCCACATTAGAGAATAACTGTTCAAATTAGTAAGATGTTTGATACAATTTTCACACATTTTTAAGGGACGATAAGTACCTGCAGCTCCAGCACCCAGGAGCAGTGCCAGTAGGACATATTGCACCATTTGACAAAGAACTCCCTCTCCCGACGGCCGGCCAAAGGAGGGGGATCAGGAGCATCAGCAGGCAGGTCAGCAGGCCGAGGGACAGGCATGGAGGCCGGAGGTTCCCCCCAACGCCACGTTAAAACCTTCTGCACTTTTCCTTTCATTGGGGGACACTGGACGAAGGGACGTTGATGTGAGTCAGGAGGATAACAACAAAGAAATGAGGAGTGGCTTAAAAGGTTTGCACTGAACTGCTTTTATAATTGTCATGTAGGCCTGTCGCAATAAGCATTAAATCAATTAATCACGATTAGCATGATTTATCATTTTTCATATTTCTCTCTTTCTACCAAAAACTGGATGACAAAGGTCCTCAGTCTGGTGATTTGGTCTCAAAGAGCCATTTTTTGAAGGGCGGTTTTGTTTACTGAGTATTCAGAATCCATTTTATTTGTTGTGTCTGTTGTTTTGTTTATTTATTTTGGATATTGAAAATGTCTTCCAGTTCCAGTGCTGAATATTCAATGGAATTTACAGTTTACTGATCTTTGAGAATATATTCCTGCATTGTTTTGTAATTATATCACTTGAAAATGCTCTCAAAACAACAATATTATCGTTTATCGCAGTAACTTCTGGTACAATTAATCATCCAGGAAAATATGGTTGTGGTGAAAGAATCTTAATCAGAGGTGCAAGACAGGCAAAGTTTGTCTGTAGTACAATATGTAAACTTATCCTGATCGGGAGGATCAGCTGTATCTGCAGTAGAAAGCTGCATTTGCAATCCAGATTCAGAACCTCCAGAGCATGCGCAGATGCAGACTCGGTGCTCACCTTGCAGCGGGGGCAGATCCACTCTCCGTTGGGAATCTCGGGGAGAGGAGGGTTCAGGCAGTGGATGTGGTAGGAGGAGGGGCAGGTGTCACAGCAGAGCAGCTCTCCACCGTCCTTACACACTCTGCAGAACTCAATGTGGTGGTCGTCTTCCTCCTCCATGCCATCATCTCTCCTGTCGTCATCGTCCTCTCCTTCAGCCTCGGACAGATCATCTCTAGCCTCCCACTGGATCCCCTCCTTCTCCTTGGTGTTGCAATCAGACACATGAGGAGGAGGTGGTGCGTGTTGAGGGGGGGAGGGAGGTATGCGGAATGGCATGAAAGGAAAAAGGGAGAGGTGGGGGGATTTGGGAGCGAGAGCGGTGGAGGGTGTGGAGCGTGCATTGAATGCGTGTGCATGTGGAGTCAGAAGGAGGGAGTGGGAGAGGGGGGACAGGAGGAAATAGAAGATGGAGGGTGGGATGTATGGAGGAGAAATGAGAGACGACAGACAGAGAAATGTAATGTTAGGAGAGACAGAACTAAAGTGCCAAAGCTAAAAAGTAAATTTTGCTTCTTGTTTTCCAGAAATTCTCTAAAGTAGTTCACAACATTTTAGAAGCAAGCTCAAAATACTCAAACCTCCAACCTGGGTGGCTCTGATTAGGGTGCTCCAATAAATGAGCCCTGAGAACAGTGATCAGCCGATACTTACATGTGAAACCGATCTTATCTGCCTCGGAAAAGGTCTAAAAATCAACCAATGTTCTATTTTGCTCTGCTGTGAGAGATGACGGTCGTCCAGCAGCCCACTGTATTTTGGAGCTAAACATTTTTTTAAATTTGACAGGAAATTTGAAACCATCACTTGATTGTTATGTGTTGTGGGAAGACATTGTTAACAACATCTAAACACCAACTATAAATTCTTTAAAAAGGCAAACATTAAGAAAAAATACAATTACAATAAATATGTTTAATCCTAATTAAAGTGGCAAACAGTTTTTGATCAATTATTCGTGACTTGTCACTCAATCTGCTGAAGTTTTTAGTTTGTAGACCGGTAAAGACAGACAGTGGTTACAGAGTTCAGGTGAATTAGAAAAAAGAAGAAAAAAAAACACCTCTGTCTCACTATGTGTTCACATACTGAGCATACTATGTTGCCAGTGTGCTTCCCATATTTCCACCAGAGATTCTTTAAACCATCTTTGCTGTCACTGTTATTGGTGTATAAAAAAACTGGAATACGTAAACAAACAATGTTTAGCCTGGTGGGGGTGTAAGTAAAGCCTGGTGGCCCGCCAGGCTTAAACACGCTGGAAGAAACCCTGCAGACCGGCCCATCAGGTCACCCCACTGTTACCAACTCAGCAACTTTCTTACTATATTTACCAACATTTCAGACAAAAATAATCACAATCTGCCAAAATCAGAATCAGCAGGTTTGGTTTTTAAAGAGTGTTAATAGGTGATCGGCCAGAAAACTGCAATCGGTGCAGCCCTAGTTCTGATGATTTGTACTCACACAGTGTGGACAGCTCCACTTGCCCTCTGGAGCCTTCTCCATGTCTGGGTCCAGACACACCATGTGATAAGCTCTGGGACAGGTGTCACACAAAATAATCTCTCCTCCCTGCTGGCACACCTCGCAGTAGTCCTGGTGGTCGGTCTCATAGCCATCGCCATCTTCTGTCTCCACTGACAAAAAAAGAAAGAGTCCCAGAAATAAACATGTCCGTGAAAACAGGAAGCAGCTCAGCATAAACTTGAATGACGTAGTGGATCTTCCTATACTAGACTGAAGTTTGTTCTTAAAGAGGCTTGTACATTTTTCACAAAGTGAAATTCAAACATTTTCAAGACAAATTTTCAAACTTTTCCAGCACAACACAATACAGATGAACTAAAGAAGACGGTTTAAATTCTCTAGTATATGACATAATTTCTTCCTGTTAATTAATAATGTCTTGTGATAATATTCAACATTCTTCAGCAGGGACAATGTAAAATGAAATATAACAAAATGTTATGGTTTGAAATGTCTCTCACATACAACTGACTGGTCCAAGAACAAAACACTTAACAAAAATAAATAAAATTTTTATAACATTGTTTAATGCACAAAATATAAGACCTGTATCTCAACTATATAGATCAATAACTTATTAAGATATAAGGAATAATAAATATTCTATGCACTGAAACAATCCAAATGAATAATGTTAAAGTAAATGACCTCCCTGCTCAAATTAAAAGCTTAAACACAAAATACAAAGTAGTACCAAAGAAAGGCTCTAAAAAATGTTTTTACCAAGTTTTGAGGATTTAGCAAATAGAAATCATTTTGGTCACTGTAACTAACCTAAAACAAGAAAAATTTTAGTCTGCTTTAACATCAGAAAGTGAGAAAAAATGTGACATTTTATTAGATGGATGAAAATATCTAGTTTCAACTGTAAATAATGTTTATACTGAAATCAAGCTCTTTCCAAATCTTAAATTGTAATTCAAGGTTTTTCTACATTTAGAGTGAAAAAAGCATTTTTTTCAAAACCTTTCTTCTTCTTTTTCGTATTTTTGGATTTCTTCTTAGGACGGCTGCTGCGGTTGGAGCCGTCGGACACTGAGAAACTGCCGTCTTCAAAGTCGCTGTCGCCATCAGGCTCGTCTTCATCGCTCTGATCGGGCGCAAAGGTAAAAGACAATTCCTAAAATAAAGTCTCTACACATTTTCCATCTTAAAATGTTTTGCTTTTTGTTTTCTAAGTGCAAACATTTAAGTAGTTCACCCTAATCTCTAATTTACTCTACATTAATATGACATTATTATTATCAATATAATATAAGATGTTAAAATAAAACGTAAATTTAATTTTTACTAGTTTCTCCACTGTTTGTTCCATGACCACATCAATAAATATCACTAAATTTGAAAATATGATTAAATACAGTTACAATATGCAGTTTAAATCGCCTTTATTTAAGTAAGTGGCGTTCTTAAGTAGATCGTTTCAAACAGGGATGTTTTTCAAGATCTGTATTTGTTGTTGTGGCGCTATAATTGCTGTACCATATAGTCAAAGCCACAAAGTTACCTAAAAAAGAAGTATTACATAGTTTTTTTATCATCACCATTATCACAATAGTACCACAAAATATTGCGATAAAATTCTGAGTCTATATCGCCCAACGCTGGTTGAATCTAACTTCTTTATGTTCATGTTTTTTATTTGTTTTGTATCTTTCTGATGCACCAAAGAACAATCCCCCCCCAAACATCCTTAAACATAAACCAGCTGTAGAAAATGAATAAATATCTTACAGAGGAGCGCTTTCTCTTGCTGTTGAGGCCCCCTAGTTTGATTTTAAGTGGGGCCACCTTCTTGGGTTTTGGCTTAGGGGGAGGCTTCGGTGTAGGTTTTGACCTTTTGCGAGCATTTGGACCTAAATAACAGAAGCAAAAATTTATTTTAAATTTTAAAATTACCATTATTCTCAGTTTTAGATCAAAAACAGTATCTCTAGCTTTGGATATCTGCTGTACCTTTTCCCTCTTTGGTCTTGGCCTTGCGGAGTGGGGGAGCTGGAGCCGGCGCTGGGGGCGGTGCAGGTGTTGGAGCGGCAGCAGCAACAGAGGCAGGGGCAGGAGAGGGAGTAGTCACAGGGGAGGCAGCAGGGGCAGCCTCCACGCCTCCGTCAGTCCCCACAGCCACCATGTTCTCCACTGCTGCAGCCACATTGGCAGCTGCAAGGGCTGCATTGGCTGTGGCGCAACCCTGGGAGGAGGGAACGGCACAGAGTGAGAGTTTTTGCTCATTTCAAGCAGAGAATAACAGAGAATAATTATTAGGGAGTTGTAATACCTTCAGCGGGTTGTTGGTGCTGAATTCTCTCCACTTAGCCATCATTAAGGTCATCATCTTGGATACGGGAATTTTGGGATTCTTTGCTGCAATTAAAGGCCTAAAAACGACAAAGTTTATTGTTTCTTTTTAGAAGTTTATTTACATATTTACTACTGGGAACAAGAAAGAAACAAGATATGTTGTTGTCCCGATTCACTTTTTTCTCTCCCAATGCCAATACCGATATCTGAGGTCTCGTATCGGCTGATACCGATCCGATACAGAGAAACAGAGCTGAATTAAAACATTTCTTTTTATAAACACAGACATAAATGTACATAATTACAAATTTATTTGATAATTTAAATGCATGAATTTCTTCACTAGCTTGGTCAGCCATGTAAAATCAACAAAACTTTAATTTGTTCAGTCAGTCCAGTTAGGAGTAAAACAGCCGATGCAAAATAAATAATAAACTCAAACTAATAAACTGTTTTGATCAAAAAGCTAAAAATTAACTGCATCAAACCTTCTTTCAAATGGTTCAGAAAGTGAAATTAGAAATTCTAAATATGATGTAAAATAAATCATAAAGTATAGAATTAGAATGCATAGATCTGGCCTTACGTATCAAGCATCCTGTCATTGATACCCAATGTATTATTTTTTTCAATGTCAGTACAGATATTAATGTCAGATCGGTGCACCTCTAGTTTTCCCCTCACCTAACAAACTGGCTGAAAGCCTTGTAGTTGGTGAGAGAGCTGTAGTCTTCCTGAGTAAAGACATGATCGATGTCCTTCATGCCCCAGGCCTCCAGCAGCTGGGCGGAGCTTTTCGGCTGTGGTGGGAGCAGAGAAGTTGGAAAACAAAGCCAGTCAGAGGAACTTCATTCCTCCAGGAGCTGCATTTGCTCCTTCCGCAGGGAGTAAACAATAAAACTTTACCTGGCAGTCATCGTCGTCGTCATCGTCGTCTTCTGGTTCCGGATCTTTGCGTTTGCTCTTAGAGCCTCCTTTCTCTCCGGCCCCACCTCCTTTCTTCTTGTCTTTTGCAGAGCTTGAGCGTTTCTTCTTTTTTCTCCCAGGGGCATAATCACTCCCTTCACTCTCTGACCGCATACCTCCTTCATCTGCATCCCTCTCTGCCGCCTCCATTCCCATCAGGTGCTCTGGGGAGCTGACCGGCAGTTCCTACAAAATACAGACCCACTTTACTAATTACAAGAGGGCACGACTCCTTACCAGGTTTTATTTTTTCCATTTGTCGCTTGCAGAGGTTATGATACTCCTTTAGGCTCATTAGTGAAAATTTGATGGATTCTGCTCTGTTATGCATGAAACACAAAGTATGACTCTTCCCATTCTTTAAATTAAGTTATTTTAATGCATCACAAATTTTATAGGTACAAAAATGTGTCTTTTGTAATGTTTTAAGCATTTACAAGAATACATTAACATAAAGGTAAGTTTACTAATGAAAGATTCTGGTGTTTTCCTAGTTGTAATATTGCAAACTAAAAGTTATGATTTTTAACTGCTGGTTTGACAAAACAACCACTTTTGTTGTGAGGGATCTGAAATGTTTTCATAGTTCCATTTATCAAATATTTCATAATACTGTACAGTAAATATAACCAGGTCACTTGAGACTCAAATAGTAAACCTATTTCATATTCAGCATAAACCCAAGCTTCTGTTTATATGATTTACTTTAACGCTTACTGTTCAATGCATTGCACAAATATATTGTTCATTCTTTGTTTTTACAATTTGAAGATGTTTGCACGTAAAAAAAAAAAACGCTACATAAAACATCCATAATTATTTTATCGTTATTCAAGACAAAAAAAAAAATCCCTTATTCTGGAATCTTGTCGCATCGTGCACAAAAGTTCAATTATTATTCAAATTAAAATGAGAAATTACAGAAAGTATTTTTTTCTAGTGCCATAATGGGTGGCAGTAAGAGCTATTTTAGGAAATAACATTGAGATATTATTGCTGAATATTGTAATGATCATTTAAATTATGATTAACTCATATTTTCCTTTCATTGAAGCACTTTCATTTTCACCATCACAATGTTCACAACTACTCTACCCAAGAGTACTGAATTTGGTCACTAAGATTGATACCCTTAAAAAACTGAGTTTAAAAAGTTTTTAAACTTATTACATCAACGTCAGCAAGGTTTGGATGATCTGTAAGTTTCTTTACAAGCCACAGATGGAAAATTGATCAATGCATGAGAGGCTGAAGCTCAGCGTGAGCTTCTCATGGCCAATTCCTAAATAATACAAACAGTTAATAGATGCAAGTAATTTAAAAGCTTCTGTCTATATTATTGGTGAAAATTCAATTTAATGTAATCATATTTGAGGTTTTTACATTTTTAATTTGTAGAAATATGAACAATAAGGGTTTTATTTTTATTCTTCCTATGCTAGAGCTGGCAATTTCTAAATATAATTTATATGTTAAAGATGCGGTATGCAACTTTCATAAAAAATATTTTTTCTTCTCATTAGTGCATTTAGCAGCACTGATTGACAGCGCTAAGACCTGCCTCCTGGCTCTGATTGGTTGTTTTTGGTGGGTGCATTTCTTCAGATGGGAAGAGCTGGAGGAGATTGATGTTTATCTGTCTCAAACTATGCTGTCATGACACAGAGACAGTTGTAACAAATATGTAAAAAAAAACATTATTTTTAAAAGTTGCATACTGCAACTTTAAAGGGAAAACCTTATATCTTATTTGTACCTATATTTTATATTTCTTATATAACAATGACAACCAGGAATAGGTGTAAGTCAAATAAATATTTAGAATAGCTGAAAATATTTTTTTACAATAATTGGGGGAAAAACATCAGTATTATTATGTAATTTGTGACTCCATAATGTTTAAAATTACTCCAACTGAGTGTGGATCATATTTTAGCACAGCTGTGGGTGGAATTAATTTCCCTAATTTTTAATGGGGAAAGTTATTTGCATTTGCATTGACTTTTTCCAAGACACAAACTGCCTGTTTCCTTGCTGGATTGAAACCCTCAAGGAACCTGCTGCAAAATCAAGGAATTTAAAAAAAAAAAGTTTTTCTAAGCTCCCTCACAAATAAATACATCAATTTAAATATCCAGCATGCAAACTTTGACAGAAGCAGCGAGCTCACCTCCCGGATGGGTCTTTGCCTCTTGCTGCTCCGGCTCTCTCTGCTGCTCTTCTTGGCTTTCTTCTTCTTCTTCGACTTGGGTACCTCGTCCAGGTCGGAGACAACATCCTCCGGCTCTTCTTCATCTGCAAAGGAGACATGCTCGCATTATTATTAGTTTCAGGAGAGAAAACACGACTGCAGGCCGGAGGGGGAGAAGACCACGAACGAACGCGCGCGCTGCTCCATCTGGCACGACTGGGCAAACGGCTGTGCACGCGCGCACACACGAATGCGTCCGTGAATGCCACAACAGCACAGGTTTAAACTTACCCGATTTCCTAACGCTAAAAATAAAATAAAATAAAACTTTAACAGGCCACACTCT
The DNA here is from genome assembly GCF_000485575.1 of Poecilia formosa. Classification (NCBI taxonomy): domain Eukaryota; kingdom Metazoa; phylum Chordata; class Actinopteri; order Cyprinodontiformes; family Poeciliidae; genus Poecilia; species Poecilia formosa. Next base: position 1,858,041 of record NW_006799973.1, read on the forward strand.
TATTAACACATTAGCGATGTTTCTTTTAAAAAATATTAAATAAATAAATAACGAAAAGTGTGAACACTTGCTTCTCAAGTTAGCTAACTAATCTGTCATGGCGAGTGACCCGAGCCGAGCCTAGCCGAATACTCCCGGCTAGCTTCAGCTAGCATCGCGGAGAAGCTCAAGTTACACAGAGATGGACCTTTCTTCGGGGAAAGGAGGGCGAGAGAGAAAGGGGGGCAAACGCCGAGCTTACCGTGAAGAACTGAATGCTCCTCTGGCGCTCCAAAGTCGTCCCTCTCATCTTCGCTACACGACATTTTCCCCCTACGAAAGGTTTAAATTTATTTCTTTGCAGGGCGAATTAATCCCCCGTAAAACCTCGCTCCTCGGTCGGCGAGGGAGGAGGGAAAATGACGTGGGACTGGTGGAGAATGGACCGGGGGTGTCCAGGAAGGGAGGGTAGCGTGTGAGTAGGGGGGAGTGAGGAGTGGTGGTTGGGCGCTTGGTGCTGGAAAAAAACAAATAATGATACATATGATTGGCTCGAAGCCTGCCCAGTTGGAATTGTAAACACACACTATTAAATTGTCCACCTGTCAAAACAAACAAGTTATTATGCAGGTAGATCCCAACAAAGGAGTGGATCAACTTACAGGTGACATTTATCCATGTTATTAAAAAATAAAACAATAAATGCACAGCCTCTTATGAGAAAGGTGCATCAGAGAAAAGTTTAAGCTTTAAAAATTCCTGCCTTCACATATTGGAAACTTACTGTAGTGTGCGTGTTGTCCGGTTCGAGGTGTGCTCCCTCTTTCGGAGCGACAAATAAAAACCAATCACACTGCTTCAGCTCCAGATGTTGTTCTACGGTGCTCACCCATTAAATCCCCGAGTGATATTTCTGTTTCTTTTCGTAATGACCCCAAACACGCGGCTCCGTCCCCCACTTCTTGTTTCCCCCTTACCTTACAGGCAGCGCTTAGCTAACATCCTCACAAACACACAAAGGGGGCAGACATCCCATAATAATCCCCCCTCTCCCTCCCACACGCACGCAGGACTCTGCATAGTTACCTCGCAACGGACAGACCATAATACTCCGGCTGCCCCCACCCCCTCCAACATGCACGCGCACATGCATGCACTATGCACATGCACACTTCTTCCCCTTTCCACTGGAAGTCCCAGCCCCCTTAGCAACCCCGTTGTCATAGTGACACCCCCCCTCCCTTGCTCCAATGGACAGACCATAATACTCCAGCAGTGGCAGCATACATCCCATAATAATATACAACACCTAAAAAGAGAAGAAGGTAAAAAAAATAAAAAAATAAAAAAACACAGATGGTCCTTGGAGGAGATCAGGTCCTCTAGTGACAGACCATAATACTCACCGGGCGTCCAGCTGGTGTTAAAACTATGCAATAAATAAATAAAAATAAGAGAATAAAGTGATGGATTTTGTTGTTAGTGGTGCTCACTCAGGTGGACGGCATGCCGGCAGTGTGTGGGTCAAACACCCTGCAGAGGTTCAGTGTTTACCCGAGGCCTTCTCTCTCAAATATTACCCCTGATTCTCCATCAGGAAAATCAAAACGGTCCCACGCCAACAGGTGCGCAACTGCACCAACACAACCAGCAGAGCTGCTGCTGCTGCTGCTGCTGCTGGTCGGAAGCAGTTCCATAAACCACTTCATTAAAAGAAACCACAACGTGCAGTTTCAGTGAGAAAAAGTAGTAAACAATTTAAGCTGCGCTCAAATCAGACAGCATGCAAGGAAAGCTGTTTAAACTGTTTATCTGTAAAGATTTATCCACCATCTTGTCACACATTCATCTGGTGCCAGAAACTATTCATATTATGATTCTATGTGAGTTTTGGCTGCTGGTTTCGTAAAAAGTAAACCAGCAGTGCTACTGAACAGTGATTTATGTTGGCAGTGTTTATTGTTAGAAAGTAAAACAAACTTTAATGTGCAACAAGTCGACAGGAGAACAAAGCAGGAGCACATCTGGATTTCATAATTCTGGTATAGTTTAGCTTCTATGAAAATGATGTTAGTGACCCTGTTTGGGCCTGAGGCCGCCTTGCTTCTCCAACACATCTGTCCCACATCTGTTATCTCAAGAAACATAGTCACAATCCATAAATTTAAAGGACCAGTATCATGTAAAATCAACTTTTTTTTAGCTTTACATGATGTTATAGTGCTATTTCTGAAGTGTTGCTTTTATTCCTTCATCCATTTTTTGAGAAATCCCTTTCATCTCCATGGCAACCATTTAGCTGTTCAAAACACCTGGGTGGATCTAGCTCCACCCCCAAACCACAGCTCCTCCTTGGAGCTGCTTTTTGCAAGCTTTCATGTTACTCCCTCATTCTGCTCCTTCAGAGCAGAGTGAGGATTTTGTTGTTAGTGGTGCTCACTCAGGTGGACGGCACCTGAGTGAGCACCACTCAGGTGCGTGGTTTGCTAATTGCAGCAGCAATTAGCAAACCCCTCAGTGAGCTTCGGCACTGAGCTACTTCTCAGTGAAACTGTGGTAAAAATATATATATATATTATTAGAGGATAAATAGAGGGGAGATGTGATAACTTCCTAAACGCAGGAATTTTTAAAGAGACAGAGGGCCAATTTCAGGAAGCTAAATTACAATGTCAAATTTATTTTAAGTCATATTTGATATGGTATTTTTTATAACAACTGAAGTTAACACAACTGTGTTAACTGAAGTTATAAAATTGCCATTTTTGCTACAAAATTATTATTTTATAGCAATTGATTATGCTATGAAATGGCACTATGTGCCTGCCACTTTAAGAGATTTATAACAACATTCACAATGTTGAAGATTCCCAATCAGCCTATGCAGCTCCACAATTTCAGTAACAATTTTAAAGATAAAATGGTTTTTATCACCTTAAAATAGCTGACTTACTTTTATCATTAATTCTTAAAAATTAAGCATCCTAATGGTAAGCATATCGTAACTGGAAAACAAATTGAATTTTATAAACATAAAGGCACTTCAGACATCTTCATCCACAGATAATGAGGAATAAGAATTAATCTCTACCTCTTTCACAGATTTTGAGATAAATAGTAATTGTTTGACCATTAAAAAGAGTGAATCGGAATTGTTTACATGTACTTAAAGCTGCAGTATGTCACTTTTATAAATATTTTATTACATATTTGTTAAAAGTTGTGACAGTATGGATGGTATGAGACAAATAATCTGTGAAAAAGTCAAGCTCCTCTGCCTTCTCCCAGTGCTAAATAGAAACAACCAATCAGAGCCAAGAGGCGGGTCTTAGCGCTGTCAATCACAATCTCTTGTGTTGCTCCCCCTGACCCTTTGCTCTCTGCTACGCTGCAGCTAGCATAGCATGTTGTGAAAGCTAAGGCTAGTTAGCATAAACTGTTTTCCAGTAATGGGAAGTTGTTTCTCTTTAGCGAGAGTACACGAAGTTGATTGACAGCACTAAGTCCAGCCTCCTGGCTCTGATTGGTTGATATTTGGATGGGAGCGGAGCATTTCTTCAGACAGCAATAGCAGCTCAGGAAGGAGGCGGAGGAGATCAATCTTTTCACAGATTATTGTCTCAAAAACTGTCACAACATGGTGACAGTTTCAACAAATGAGAAAAAAGAAATTCTTTATAAACGATACAGACTGTAGGTTTAGAGATTTATTGCTGCTTTTCCATGTAAAGGTCAAAGTTAACTGTATTAAACTCGGCTTAGACAGTAATGTGCTTTGTGATTGTTGAATTCAAGCACAGTGTTTTAGAGTATTAAACTTCTTGAGTTACATTCAAGCAATGATTATATGAAGGTAAAATATAATAACAGTTAATTTAATTACACTATTTTTCAGGGTATTTACTGGTCAATATGCAACCACTTGGAGTGTGCAGCAAATGTTAGCAAAATTAACACACAATCAGTAGAAATTCTTAAATCAACTTTAAATTATTTAAATTGCTGACTTTCTGATAGTTTTCCTGAATAAGTGTAAAATTAAGTAATTTGTCAAGTGAGACTGTATGACCCCAGGTGACCTTCAGCAGTCGCAAAATCCTCTTACATCTGCAGGTGCACCTCGGTTTGTAAAATAATTGTCAAAAAATGTACTTATTCATTCAAAAAAATACAACTCACATAGTTTATATTCATTATAAAAGGTGGGATATATATTTTCAGACATTTGTTTTTGTTAATTGTCATAAGTTTAAGAAAACCTTAAAATTTTAACGGAAAATTTAAACTTTACATGTCTACTAAAATATATGTTATTAAACAATGTATCTACTCAGTAGTTGAGTTAGCCTTCTTTTAGTGCATTGGTGTGTCATGAAGGTGACAGAATTTCTTCCCTCCACACAACTTTCCAGTGATATGCTTCAGTGCAGCACTCATTGACCACCTGTTTTTATCTAAGACTGTAAAGTCGACATTTTACCCAGGACTGTGTAGGCCATGGACCTAGCACAACATTTTGTTTATTGTCTCATGTAACTTTCTAATTTTCAGAGAAAAATAATTTCTGGGTTTAAAATATATCACTCTGTAAGCAATTCTCAAATCAAATTGAGTTACTTCAATTAATTAAGTGTCCAAAGACGTCATAATTTATTGAGAAAAACATGAACTTTTAATGCAAATATGAAACAGATATAAGTTGAACGTGTTTGCTAGTATTACTGAACGTGAATTTTAGATGTGCACAGATCATTTTAAATATCTCTTTTTAAATTATATACACTTGATTTTATGCAGCTCACTTGTGGCGAACATACAGCAAAGCCATTGTTATATATTTATGTTGAATAAAGACAGTGTTTGCCTTTTGAGGATGTATTTCAGATCTTCCTTAATCTCGTTATTACATCCCTCACTGAGGTTCACATTTCCGTGCTGTTTGTTTTATTAGAAACTATAATTATAAGGGCTTTGCCTGTAATAACACAAAGTGACATAAGGCATCAATCTGGAAACACTGAATCAGTAAAAGTCTGCAAGAAAACAAATATATATTACATGGAGTTTTTTCTGCTACAAATCAGTCCATCTATCTGTAACAGCTGCAAATATCTGTTGAGAATTAGGTTTAAAGTAATATTTTTACCAATATGTTTATTCTGACTGGAAGTAATATTTTTGAGCTGCACGGCGAAAGTCCCTAAAGATTAGGGTGATGGCGAGGAGGTTTTCCAACCTCAAAGACTTACAGCTCACCAACAGAAAAGGCGAAAATACCAGTGAATATTTAATATTTGTTATAGCAATTATAACAAATATTTGATGTTTTAATAATCCCTGTTGTTAGAAAGGTTTGAATGTTTTTCTTGGATAAATGTAAATTAAATCATATTTTTATTTCACAATTGATACTGCTGTATTTCAGTTTTAGATAAGATCACTTTGTAATTGTACACTGCACTTTAATTTGGTATGCTGTCTACTATCTGTCAGAGCTTCTGATGTTATTTTTAGTAGGAGTAATCCAGCTTCACTCATATTCCCCTCTTGATACGCTAGATGTGTAATCGATAAATGACTCTGCATCCCACACTTTTTGAAGTCATGACTTCTCCCTCTAAAGGTCACATATACACTCACAGACACCAGCAGATGAAATTCCCTTTAACAATGTAAATACAAGCTCCTTTTATTCCCCATTCACAGTAAATAACGTGGCATACTCTTCGTAAAAATGAAGATCTGAGCCAAAAAAAACAAAGGCCTTTCTCCTCACTCCAATGGCCACTAGTATTCCCTGTGGTACGGTGCATGCAGATCGCATAGCAACAAAGCCTTATGCCTGGCTATTGTCTGTTACTGTTGCTTGAATGCCCCTTAGACAGGCATGTGTGCGCGTGCACAGGGCTCACGTGCGACACCGTCACTAACACCTCATCCCGCTATCTGCTCCCTCTATCCCGTGTGTGCAGGCCGCAGCCGGGCCCCCTCCCCTCTCAACGCCACCATATTTCCATAACATTCATGGGTCATCCATTCCCCTCCCTCTCTGCCACCCCCACTTCCCTGCCTGACAACACCACCGCCCGCCATCCCATAATATTAATGCACACACACACACACACATACACACAGCAGTGCATTCAGCCCTTTGTTGGCAGGGATGCCTGAGCAATGCAAGCGTGCTCATGCACAGCGATCATGTGCACGCCTCAGATGATTTCTGCATCTGCACTCAAACTGCTGAGGCAGGTGGGCCTCCAGTAATGCAGGAGCTAAAGGTGAGAGGTCACGTTTCGAGGGGGAACATGCCCGTGAAGTCCAGAGGCACCCTGAGGCAGCCATCCTGAATGAGGTCAATCATCCCCTCCGTGCAACCATGAGAGCATGGAGGAAGATCAGTTTAGATGTGCCCCATCTATCCAGCAGACACTCTCAAAGTCCACTGCTTCTCTCTTTAATAGGAGGAAATGCAAGTCATCTCCATGTACATGTCACGACTGAAGCTTTAACAAGCGTCTCTTGGCTACAGTCAATCACCACCAGACCATGTCAGCATGATAAAACGTCTACAAAATGGGGTAACGATAAAGATAAAAAAAAAAAAAGAAGGCAAGTTATTTACGAGAGGGGGTGAAGGGACGAGCATAACAGAGGCGCTGGACGTGACGGTGGCCAAGCTCATCACCATGGTGTTGCTGTGGGAGACAACAGAGGACGTCACTTGGAGAGACGGGGGACACAAAGGAGGAATACGACATGAGGAGGACCGAGAGAAGGAGGCAAGGAGTCGCCCGTCTCAGCAGATAAAGACAGGGGAGAGTGAGCAGAGAAATTTGGGGGAATGAGAAAGTGTGCAGACGGATCTGTCAGCAGAAAGTCTGCGGTGACGTTTTGAGTTTTCCAGCAGCAAAACACACACAAAAAAATGATGTCTGAATCACCAAGTTTAGCTGTTGTGAATTTCATCTGAAAAGTTAAATATAAATAAATTATTCTATAACAAATGCAAACACATTACAACCATTGACAAAGTTCCAGCTGCCAAAAGGTCAATTTAAAGATCTGTGCTGACTATGAGGGAAAAGTTTTTAATCAAACTGTATCGATTTTTGTAATTGTTTCTTTCTTGTGAAGGAGCATCAAAAGCTGAAAATATGTTTTACTGCAAAAAAAAAAAAAAAACTATTTTCCCACATATTGATTTCTTCTGTTTTTGTCATACATTAATGTTTACGATCTTCAAACTAATTATAAGGGAAAGACAACCTGAGTAAATACAAAATGTAACTTTCAAATGATTTAATTCATGAGAAAAAACATTTGCAATAACAGGTAACAGGTTTTTTACATCAGTGTGGAGGAACTTTGGCCCAGTCTTTGTAAAATTGTTTTAGTTCAGCCACATTTGGGGGGTTTTGAGTAAGAAGTCAGTTTAAGGGACATCATCTCAATCAGGTTTGAGTAGAAACTTTGACTATGCCGCTCCCAGATCTTCACTTAAATGTTTGCAAAGGTCAGAAACTGATGGCTGGATATTCTCTTTCAGGATTTTCTGCAGGAGAGAGAAAGTTGTGGTTCCATCAATTACAGCAGGACAAGCAGGCAAATCAGCCCCAGACCATCATACTGCCACCACCATGCTTTACTGTCACTGTAATGATATTTTCCATAAATAATTTTCTTATTGTTGAATCATAAACATTGACTTTCACTGAGGCAAGTGAGCCCTGCAAAGGCTTATGCACAGCTAATTCACGATTTGATCACCTTTTTTTAGAGCCAGTTTAGTTTGGAAAATAAATTAAATAATAATTTAGAAATTACATTTTGTATTTACTCATGTTTACTCAAAACCAGACAAAATCTGTTAGTTCACACTGTAGCTATGCTACCAAAACAACTACAGAGAAATAAACAGAACATAAGCAATTAAAACTGTAATTAAGTGAAGGCCGTAAGAGGCTTTATATTGTCATAAAATGTGTGATAAATCTGGGTATTTTTTTCAAACAGGAGCACAGATAACACCTTTGAATCCCAGCAATATCAACAATATCCTGTGAGAATTATTCTGTCATCAGAAGTGTCTGTTTTATTACCTCCTTATTTATGAACATCCCAATCTGAGCAAACAGGCCGAGACAGACGGAGGGGAAACTACTGCATAAATTTTAAGGAAGTGCAGCTACACCGACTGCTGAAGCTCAAATATTTGTAAACAATAAAAAAAGAAGTTACTAATGCATTGTTTAAGACAGAATATTTGATTCCACCAAGATGTTTTATTTTCAGATTTGTGACAAACTCTTCTCTTCTGCTGGTGCGACTATCTGCGCTCTCCTTATGCCCTCTCTGCCTACTACCTTGTGATTTATTTGCCTCAGTTCCAATATTTGTCGGCAGTGTGTTTTCCTCCCCTTGTCTAAATGTCACCCCTTCTTCTAAGACAATATAGGGAGTGGGAGAGAAGGAGAACCAGGGGGCAGATGTGGGGAACACGGAGGAAGAGGAGGGGGAAACTCGTAAAATGAGCGACAAAGTTTGGGAAAATTAAACATTAGGTAAGACACTTTCTCACATGCAAACATGTACTGTATGAAAATGCAAAATGCTGCGTTGTATTTTCTGATCAGAGGAGTTTGGAGGGAAACGGAATAAAAATCAGACAGCTCAGTTATAGTTGAGTGTTTCTGTGGTCAGACAAACATGCAAGGATGCTGAAAGAAACTCCGCATGCACAGAAATCCACATGTAGTCGTACTTTAGTGGGATTTTGTTGATCTGCCTTAGATTTAGGCCCAGATTTCAGGTCTACTAACATATTCTACATGCAAGTAGAATATTTTACAGCTTTAATACTCACAATTATCACGTTTTTCAAACATTTCCTCCTCCTCCTCCTGTCTGCATCACTCCACACCCTGGATGACGCCAGCCCTCCGTCTCCACCCGTACTGTCTTCCTCCTTTAAAACCAATCACTCCCATCTGCTTTGCTCTCACACATCACAGCTGTCTCAACTCAGCATGTTTTCATGGGACAACACAGACAAAACAATGAAAAATGACACTCTTTTTGTTTAAAGTCTTCCTTTGAATGAAAACAAAAACCCTGCAGTTATTCATCAAAACCTTGTGGATTACATTTTTTCTCCTTATTTCAGGTGAATTTTTCTAACTTGAAATTTCAACTGGGACATGTGGACATATTTTGATTTTTCTAAAGATGAGTTTGCAGTTTCTGGAACAACCCTGTAAGTATTTTTGTTTGCTGACTTTAAAAAACACACACACACACATACAAAATGTGCAGAATTGGATTGCAGGGTCAGATTATGATAATTTCTAAAACACAAAGTTAGTTTGAAGCACAAATTTAGTAAATTTATTTTTTATTTATAACCTTTTGACTAAAACTGAATTCATTTTCAGTCACAATTTATCAATCTCTAATTTTAGTTTTAGTCTAGTTTGAGTTTACAAAGTCTGACAAGATTTTAGTTTTTGATTTAGTTCTGGTCACACACTTATATTATGTTTCACTATTTCAAGGAAAGTTCCCATTGAAATAAAGTTTTCAGTGAGTAAAATTTAATGTAATTGTATTTTATTTTTAACACTTTTCACAGAAAATATTGGCCAGTTTCATTGTAATTCAAATGCTTCATGAATTATTTTTTTTTACTATTTTGTACAAAAATAAAAAGTGATTCAGGTTTTCTATTTAGTTTTCATCCGGTGTTTGCCACAAATTCTTTTAAACAATAAAATAAACAGTTTGCAATCACAAACTTTCATCTTGAAAGCCTAACGACAAATGTTCACCTTGTTTTCCAGCCACAGTATAGTTCGAAAAGTGATGAGATTAATCTACAACAGATGTGACTTTATAACCAAAAGAAATAATCAGATATTCGTTACAGCTGAGAATAACCAAAATAAAAGCATATCTGACTCTAGTGGATTGTTATTTATCTTTATCTGCTCCTCTCTATACAAAATACAAGATCTTCACAATACTTAACATGATTTTTTTATTGTACATCTCTTTTTAGGTGTAAGTATGTTCACTTAGCTACAGGTTTGCCAATAGTTTTTCATAATTTTTTTACACATTATTCTGATTTACACACTTATTCCACATAACACAGTGGCTTCGATTATATGCAGAGCATAAATTAAGCAAAGTGCACTTAAATAAAGATGACCCTCAGTTTGAGCAAACCTACCACCAGATTTTCAATCCACTTGTGAAATCTAATTTTAAAAACACTTTTAAAACAACATGAATTTCAAATGTTGTGAAACTTTTTATATTCTTGCTGTTATGAATTAAAAAATGTCAGAGAAAATTGTCTTATTAGACTTTAGGATCTTGTCCTGCACAGCTGTTTTTGTTTTTATTGTTTTTATACGCAAATTAAACTAAAATCTGATAGCAATGAGCACCAGCATACAGCGTTTGCTATTCACTAACAAGAAAAATTACATATAACAATAAATAAATACTAATCACAACATCCTGTAGTTTGATCACCTTTTATGATAGAAAAGACACTAATTTATCTTGTTTCTGAGCAGACATGCAGGGCTCGTCCCCTGACTCGGGATCAGAACCATAAACCCTCACTGCCACACAGACAGGACAGAGCACTTCCACGGTGGAGCCGGACAGCCTTCAGTCCAACGACCCAGCCTGAAGCACGGAGACGGACAGACGGACAGACAGTCTGATGCCAACTGTCTCACCTGTCAATCTCTCGGCACCACTCCTCCTCCTGCTGCTGCTGCTGCTGCTGCTGCTATGCACCACCCACACCACCATGGCAACCAACTGGCTGTAAGTGTAGCGTGAACTGGGAGGGACAGAAAGAAAGAGTTTGTTTGTCATGCTATAACTTTTAAAAGACGGTGACATGTCTCTAAATCTCTTTCAGGAGCTCCCCTCTCTTTCTTTGTCTCTCTCAGTTGGTGACCTTTTCTCTTTTCTCTCTCTCTGCCGTCATCTCTGTCCACTCTGCCTCTCCTTTTTTTAGTTTAACCCCCTCCATCTTCCCTGTCTGCAACTCACACCTGTGGGGAATCGCAGCCACATTCACCGCCTTTGTGTTGCAGCTCCCTGGCGAGGCTGCCTCGCTCCAGAGCCGTGTCTGGTGCCGCTCCATGCGCCCGGCTGAGGGGGCTGACCCCGGGGCAGGTGGGGGTGTGCAGGGCGAGAGGGGAGGTCATGGAGTCCGTACGCAAAGCAGCAGAAATGGTCATAGAAGAGGTATTACAGCAGAGATTAGAGATGTCAGGCGTCTTGTGAGAAATTCACCCTGTCGCTTTGTGTCAGTGTCAGCATCAGTTCAGGAATCGCCGCTGGAACTGCTCCACCACGCCACGTGGGATCAACGTGTTCGGAAGAGTCATGAATCAAGGTGCGTCCCTCGCTGAGATGACACGGAGGAGCAGGCATTCACTGAGTTTTAAAACATGCGATCCCTGTTTCCTTTTCTTCTTCTTTTGTGTTGCTGTTGTGGTGCCAGGCACTCGTGAGGCGGCCTTTGTGCACGCTCTGTCTTCAGCAGCAGTGGCGGTGGCCGTGACCCGAGCCTGCACCCGTGGCGAGCTGGAGAGGTGTGGCTGCGACAGGAAGGTCAGAGGCGTCAGCCCTGAAGGTGAGCTTGATTTCTGTTGGGAAATATCTCCACTGTGAGTCACACAGAGCATCAAACGGCAGAGGAGCTGCTGGTTTGATTTATTTAATTTTAACAGTTTGGTTCCTCATCATCTACCGTCCATTCAGCAGAGTTGGGTAGTAACTAGTTACAAAAAAGTTACTTGAGTAACTTTTTTTAAGGTATTTTTTGCCACACTGTACTTTTTATTTTTTCTTGAGTAATTTTATTTTGAAATATTGTTACACTTTACTTAAGTAATATTTGAGATGATAAGATAACATAATTATACTTTATTGATCACCTAAGGGGGGGAAATGTTTGTCCCAGCATAGTACACAATGAAAATTAAAATAAATAAAGTAATAAGAATAATCATACAACAATAATAAATAACAATGAGCAATAAATTTGTGGATTCTCTATCCACTGGCAGAATAACAAACATGTTTTGAATAAAAATTCACCAGATAGAGACACACACTGCAGTTTTTGTTAAAGTTTCAAAAGTTTATTAGTAAAAGAAACTGATCTTATTTTTTGTTACTTGCATGAATTATTGTAATTTTGGTCCTTAAAATGCCAAAATGTTAACTTAAATTAATATTTTTGGTCTGTCTGATTATGTAATTTTTAAATATTGACTGATTGATAATTTGATCAGTTACTCTTACTTGAGTACAATTTTCAGGTCCAACTCTGAACATAAGTCAGTGTTTCTCAATTCTGGTCTCCTACATATGTTAGATTTATCTCTCTTCCAGAACACCTGATTCAAATGATTAGATCAATCAATCAACAGTAAATATTTTACTCTTGTTTTATCAAATCAGTCTTAAAGGGTTGATATTATGTGTTTTATTATGTGCCACTTTAAGCATAATTAAGTAACTACGATACATTCAGTTGTCAAAAAAAATGCAATTTATTTAACTATCAAACATGACTAAAAGAAATGTTACTTTATAATTTAATGCTTTGAAATTGCGTCTTTGTCCCTTTAAAAAAAACCTGAGTGAAACGCCGCCTTCAGGAAGTCATCACAGCGGATCTCCTCTATTAACCCTTTAACAACATTTTCGCCAGCGTTTCATTGGGAAGCAGCTGGTATAATGAGCTGAGCAGATGCACAGTTCTACCAGGTGTTTGCTAATTGCTGCTGGCTAGTCTGAAGGAGCTGAGAGGGGGAGTTGAGGGAGAGGACACCTCTATGTTGTTCAGCAGATTTGGGAATAAACTTTTAGTGCCGTTTTCTCAGAAATCCTACTTTCCAAGTACCAACAATCATATTTCCATATCTCATTCATTTATTTGTTCATTTTCATATGTTTGACATCACTGGAAAGCGTAGAATCCACACTTTAAGAATCTGTATGTAAATAACTCAAAACGTCGCTGGAGAGACTTGTCCACGGTTTTGTCTTCCCACAGGCTTCCAATGGTCAGGGTGCAGTGACAACCTGTCCTATGGGGTGGCGTTTTCTCAAACCTTTGTGGATGAACCTGAGCGGGCCAAGGGGCTGTCAGCGGGACGCCCACTCATGAACCTCCACAACAACGAGGCCGGTCGAAAGGTTTGCAGTGTTGAAGTCCGTTTTAACTCCCCATTTTGGTAGTTAATGGTGCACCAAGTAAGACTTTACATACCCTGATCCACAGGCCATCCTGCACAACATGCAGGTAGAGTGTAAATGTCATGGTGTCTCTGGCTCCTGTGAGCTAAAAACCTGCTGGAAAGTCATGCCCCCATTCAGACGTGTTGGAGTTGTACTCAAGGAACGCTTTGATGGAGCCACTGAGGTATCAGAACATGATTTCTGCTCATGTTTTTGTAGCTCGATACACAAAAAGCTTATGTTTCAGCATTAAGATCTGATTTAGTTTAAATATTGACTAAATATTTGCTTGAGAGGCTGAGGAGAGAGTCTAACACGGCAGAGGTGTAAGGTAAAAGGATCTTAGAGTGAAGAAATTTACAACCTGTCCCACTGTTACTGTTCTTTTATTGTTAAAATCTGAGAACCGCCAGAAGCAGTATTATATTTTAGTCATCCTGATGTCTAAGCTGAAAGGTGAATTCAACCAAACAGTGATCTGTGCCACTGAACCGCCATCTTGGTAGGCAAGCACAACGCAAAGACGAACCGTGGCTTCTAGACCAAAAAAAGAAAACATATTGATACTTTTGACCAGTGTCCAAAAGAGAGACACATAAACAAAGTTACTGCTGTTGGGATCGACCCACATGAGACAGAGAATGTGGCTTGTTTATCGTTGTCATAGCAACTGTCATGACAGTTAGTTACAGATACCTACCAAGATGGTCGTCAGCTACAAAGCTCCAGGAACGCTGACGTCACATTTGAACTATGTATTTGGAAAGAAATAATGAGTGTTGTTGTACTTTTGCTCTAACACTGCAAGACAACGATGTGTGTGGACATATATTTATTCATTTGAAAGTAAATAAAAATGTAAAAAATAATAATAAACCCTCCCTCTTCTAGGTCCGATTGACTCGTATTGGGTCCAGGCCAGCTTTGCTCCCTCGTGACCCCTACGTCAAACCCCCTGCTGCCAGAGACCTCGTGTATGTGGCACCTTCCCCAGACTTCTGCCACCTTGACCCAGATAACGGCATCCCAGGGACTGCTGGAAGAAGATGCAACGGTAAATCCAAGAAACAAACAATCCAAGTTGTGAAGCATCAGTTTGTGGCATTGCACTCTAAAGCTGGATGATATGGCTGAAAGCATGTCACAGTTTTAACATCTCATATTGGTCAATATTGATAATTATTATTGATGAGTTTTTTTGTTTTAAATATCTGAAATGTCGCCAAACTATTCCTTTCCTGTTTTATCCAGTTTTCATTCCATCTCGTTGTTTTTTACTTTTAAGCAGTCATGAGGCACAGTGGCGAAAACTTAAACTGCTGGAGTTACTTAACAGGTTGTTGCTTGGTAACCACAAGTTACTCAACAAATTGTTGCTAGGTAACCAAAGAATGAGTTAGTTGATGCCAACGACCTTTCTTAGCTTGCTGACAAACCCTTTCCTCTGCCTACATCTCCCAGAATGCTGTGCGGTTCTGAATCGGAGTTCAGGGAATGTTCTATATATTGAATATTGAAGATTCAATCAGACGTATTATCAATTGATATTGATCACGTCATCTCGATATACAGTTGAAGCCATAAGTTTTCATACACTAAATGTATTTTTTTCACAGTGCCTGATGTAATATCAGAATAAACTTTTCCTGTTTTAGGTCAGTTAGGATTACCAATTCTTTTTCTATTTTCAATAATAAGAAAGAGAATGCTTAAAGGCAATTTTTATTACTTTCTTCAAAGTCAAAAATTGAAGTACACTTTATAAGTATTTGGTACCACTGATTTCCCTTAAACTCTATGATTTGGGTCAAATGTCTTGGATATCCTCTCACAAGCTTTTCACGACAGTTGGCAGGAATTTTGGTCCATACATCTCGACAGAACTGGTGTAACTGAGCCACCGAAGAAAGCAATGAGTATCACCTTAAAAAATTCTCTCATTATTCTGGCACTTAGCAAATAGAAAAAAAAATGTAATCCCAGTTGACATAAAACAGGAAAAGTTTGTGTAGATTTCATGTCAGTGAAAAAAATGCATATAGTGAATGTAAACAACTGTATCTTGCTATTCATTTATTGTCCACCACCACTAAAAACCAACATGGCCGCTATTTTTAAATCCTCCTCAGGAACGTCCCGGCTGGCTCCAGACGGCTGTGAGCTGGTGTGCTGCGGGCCCGGCTACAGAGCGGGCCGGGCCGAGGTGGTGCAGCGCTGCTCCTGCAAGTTTTCCTGGTGCTGCTCAGTCCGCTGCCAGCAGTGCAAGAATACAGTCACCATTCACACCTGCAGAGTTTGAAACGGCTCAAACAAAAGCAGACTGAAGTCAATTAAAGACCCAAATAATCCAGCAGAGAGGCGCCGCAGAGTAAATACGTCAGATAATTATATGAACTTTCTGGCACTTCTAATTTGAAAGCTGCAGCAAACAAATCTGTAACTATGAGAGTTTTGTGGAACAGCATTGCAAAACTGCAAAGGAGGGCAGATTCACAACAGCAACCTAAACCTTCACCTGACAAAGCTTTTAAAGCTGAAATTAACTAAAACTAACAGAAACATTGCAGGAGTGTTTTTCATGCTTATACATTATGTCTTACCCTAGCAGGTCTTTGAACGTGTTCTGTATTTATGTTTCCTTCTTTGTTCCTGGTTTATTTATTTTTTACAGTTGTGTTCAAAGTAATGCAGTCTAAGATCACTAACTGGATCAAACAACGGTTTTGGTCAAAATTATATTTATATGTAGTAGCTGCTGTAGTACAGTAACAAAAACCGAACAGAGCCCACAGTCGAGACATGTCGTTTACTGTTTCTGTGTAATTAATTAAAATTGACCTGTTCAAAATAAAACATGGTCATGGAGCTTTCCTGTCAAATCTGAGTGAAATGCAGTCAGAAGAACAAAATGGTGTGAATAGAAAGTTGATTCAACAATGGAAAACTAATAAATAATATATTTTCATATTGATGAGGTTAATTGACAGCGCTAAGACCCGCCTCCTGGTTCTGATTGGTTGTTACTGGTGAGCACTGGGGAAGGCAGAGAGGTTAATTATTTTTTCACAGATTATCTGTTTTATATTGAACTGTTACACCATAGTGATAATGTCAACAAATACATGAGAGAATATTTCAAACTGCAGCTTTAAAGAGACCTCTGTACAGTTCAATGGAAAACTGGAAAAATATTGCATTTCCACACCAAAATACAAAGAGAACCTGATGTATGAAGTCCAAGTATCCTGGAATACGTGGAAAAGTTTGATGAAAGTTGGTAGAATCCACACAACACAGATTTATAAAAACAAAACCTGGCTTTTATAACTTAAGTATTATTTCAATAACTAACAGCAAAGCTCAGTCTAAGTATTTCTAGGTTTACACAGTAAATGAGAAGATGCAAACACTGCTCTTTTATTGAACTTCCTCATTCTCTTTCTATCACTTTCTGTATAGACGGAGGACAAATTTGATCCATTTGTTGTCGTTCTGAATAGAATGGGCCACGTTGCCGATGCATTTGCATTGACAGGAATAAACGCTTGTAAAAGCATTCAGAGCTTATTTGACTCTTTTCCCGCACAGTTATATTATTTTGAACACAACTGTGTATCAGAGTGTTTCCTTCAGTTAATTTTCCAGCAGCAGAAATAGCTTCTGCTTACCTTAGTGTCTGTAATGTTGCATGTTACATTTCTGTACGCTCCAGCACACCAGGTTTGTCCAAGACATCTAACAAAAATACAGTAGTTTACCTGAAACACAAACCTGTTCGAGTTACTGTTTCAGTTTTTTCCTATGGTTGCAAAACGGAGCAGTACTGAATGTGCTTCTGCCCCGATCAGTTCCCGGCTTAAAAGCGAGAACCACAACTGTTTTCGAGCAAAGTAAAAAAAAATAAAATAAAAATCAACACATAAACTCAGCTAAATTTGATCATTTCCTTGTCAAAAATCCCTCTGCCAACTGAGATTAAAGTCTGCAACCTAGGGTTGGGTCTCAGAGTGGTTAGCAGTGATTTTGCTCAGATTTGTAAAACTCTCTTTATGGGTTTAATTTTAAATCTCTGCGGCTGGTTTTGGATTTTTATTGGACCACATGTTGGATCTTGAAGTGCAACAGCGCTGCCACTGCCATTTAATCTGCTTCTACCAAAAACTACAGTTCTGCATTACAACTGAGGAGCAGATCTAATTAATGCTGACCTGTCATGTTTACTAAAAGTGCATTCAAAGGGAAAGGTTGTTTTTAAAGAATGTATTTTTACCTTGATGATGTTCTACAAAGTAACTTTCACATTAATGGAGTCTATTTATACACTCAAAAATCAAAGGAAACGGGAAGTAAACATCACATGCTCCCTCAAATGCACCATCCCCATGGTGACACATGGTGGTGGCAGCATCATCCTGTGTGGATGTTGGGGGT
This sequence comes from Poecilia formosa, assembly GCF_000485575.1. Classification (NCBI taxonomy): domain Eukaryota; kingdom Metazoa; phylum Chordata; class Actinopteri; order Cyprinodontiformes; family Poeciliidae; genus Poecilia; species Poecilia formosa. Next base: position 1,875,729 of record NW_006799973.1, read on the forward strand.
TTTTTTTGGAACAAAGAAGATGGCAGTAAATACAGGCCAATGCTGAAAGGATTTCAAAATATTTTAGGGAAATGACTCAAAACATTTTATGAAAAAGAGCATAATTATGTGTTAGAGTGGCCTAGTTAAAGTCTGTTTCTGTGATATCCATGGAAACAGGCTGAGCTTGAGGCAGAAAAGCAAAAATATGTCAGAAGAAAAACACCAAAAGACCTGCGGCTGTGATTCCAACAAAATGATTCTTTGGAAATGTAGACTAATATGAGGGTGGAAACAATTGTCACATATTTCTAATTATTTTTTAAAATGCCTGGATTTTAAAAATCCTTTCCCTTCACAATAATGCTCTATTATTTTCATCTACTCCTTAAAATTTCAATAAAATGCATGTAGGTTTGAAGCTGTGATGTGACAAAATCTGAAAATGTTCATTTAAAAGTGCTCTGTATTCACAATTAATTTAACACACAAGACAGAAGTCCTTTTCACTTTTGATAAAAAAAAGGATTTTATTAAAAATATCCTCTGATTTCTTAAACCCTGAACATTTCTAAAAAGATTCATCACCTTATATCAAGGTTGACTTTTATCAAAAATATTACATCTTAATATTTTCAAAAATCAATCAAATCATTGTTGGTCATCTAGCAAATTTTAAAAATCATCTGGACAAAATAAATTCAAGTTAAAATCAAAAAAGACTATGAAGATTTCCCAGAACTCGCATATATTAAAAAAACAAAAAAACAAAAACAGGAATTCACTTAGCTTTGAGGGAGGTAAACATGACAGATTTGTTTGGATTGACGTTAAATCCTTTGGCTTTTCATTAGCTAATTCAATAAGGGCAGAAAAAAATAAAATAAAAAGTACCACTTAACATTTCAGTGCCTCTTTAAACGTCTTACCATGTTGCTTCAGTAAAGCACATTGAGGAACTTTATAAAGGAATATCTCCTTTAACACATAAAATGCAGCATAGAACCGTTACAGTAAGCAGTAAGGGAAAAGGGAGAGGGGACACCTGAAGGAGAATACAGTAGTTTCTAAAAGCTTTCAGTAAAGGACAAATATTGCATGTTGGAGGCAATATTCTCCAATTTCAGAAGGTACAATCATTGAGCTCGTGTTCAAAAGAAAAATAAAATAAAATCTCTATGGCACAGTTCTTCCCTCCCCTCTTGTGTGTCCGTATCTCCTTCCTACCAAATGGATGTTTCGGCTGAATTTTCCCTGCGGTTTCGTCTCGTCTGCGTTTCTTTATAGGAGAACACATTTCCTCTTCGTTTTGATCTCAGGAGGTTCCAGTGCTGCCAGTATGGCCTCATCAAACACGTTCTTCAGCCCTCGCTGGTTCACAGGAAGAAGAAAGCAGAGAGCAAAGTGAAGCTGACTGGTTATATACCAGACCAACCACGTGGTGGTGAATTAGCTCCATACCTGCGTGAGCGCAGAGCACTCCACGTATTTGACAGCTTTGAGCTCCCGAGCCAGCTTCTCCCCGCTCTCAGGGAACAGGGGGCGCTGCTTGTTTTTGGCCAGCTTCTCCACGGTGTTGCTGTCTTCCCGCAGGTCCACTTGCGTTCCCACTAACAGGAAAGGTGTGCTTGGACAGTGGTGAGAAATCTCCGGAACCCACTGGGACGAGAAAGATACAAACAATGAAAATAGATTTTTTTTTTCTATGAACAATCAGCATTTATCGTATCGTTTACCAATCGTCGTGAAAAATTTTTATTTACCGAGATAAAAACATCAATAAATACCATTAAATTTAATTAAATGCTGCTGCTGTGTGCAGATTAGTGATATAAATCACACATTTTTTAAGTAACTTGCATCCTGAAGAAGAACATTTTAAATGGAAATGCTTTTCAGGAGCAGTATTTCTGTTTGTGGTGCTATGACATAAATTCACAGCCAGTTAACAAAAAAGTAGTAACTTTTCACTATAATAAAATAATAAAATTCTAAGTCCATATCGCCCACCTCTATTTTTTCTAATATTACTCCTCTTACTATTATTATAATTTATTAATACTTCTATTATTACTTAAACGGTGGCAGATAAAATCACAAACGGTCAGAAAATGCCAACAATCCTGATTTCATTTGGAGAATAAAAAACAATAATTATCCAATTATTGTAATGATTCCCAATTTTTAAACTAAAACCTAAATATTGCGTACTGTATATATACATATATATATATATATATA
>NW_006799973.1:1879005-1895172 GCF_000485575.1 Poecilia formosa
TGGCCCAAAATGAGTTTGAGACCGCTGCTGTAGACCAACAGGGTTAATTGTGAAAACTCAACCCCAGCACAGGCTGTGGCATATTTAGCTCTTTAGCAAGTGTAGCTGTTTCTAATCAGAGGTTATGGGTTTACTTCCACCACCAACAAGAGTCAGAGTGTAAATGAGCAAGACAGTGATCTGCTTTTTTGAATGTGGGTCAATAACTTGTACTTTAAAGGCACTTTGAGAGGCTAGAAAATGGGTAAATATTTCTACACATCTTCAATGTGTAAATCTCTCACATTTCCACAGTTTTCAGTCGCTATGAGCCAGTTTTATAGTACAAATACAAAACATTTCCATGAATTTATGGAAGATTTTTCTTTCTGGCTGATGTTCCCAGGAATCCCATACTTACAGTAGGTCTTCTATATAAGAAAACATAGCACTTCTGATTTCAGCAACACAATGACACTGCACTTTCTGCAACATTTACAACAGTAACTGGTTAGCCTATAAATAACATCCAGCTTGCTGTGAGGAAAATAGCGACAACAATAAAAAGACCGCTTGAAACTGCGTAATAACCAAAACCCTCCAGTTTACACATTTCAGCAGCTGGTCTGCTCAGTTCCTCCCTACTTACAGTAATAAGGAGAGGTGATAAAACATGGCTGTGAACAAACCACACAATCCTGTTTCTTGTTTTTATGGTTTAACATATTGTCTTTGAATTTCCTCAGCTGGATAATGGGTTCAACCAGATTTTGTCTTAATTACCATTTTACGCTCTAACACCGACCTTTTCTTTGACGTTTTCAAATGACGACGGGGAGACGACTGAGAAACATACGAGGAAAACGTCTGTTTGTGGGTAGCTGAGAGGACGCAGCCTGTCGTAATCCTCCTGACCTGAGAGCATCAAAAACAACAAACAAGACTTATTTTAGTTTGAGCCAAAGAAAACTTACAGAAGCCAAACTTTCCAGAGATAATTACCTGCTGTATCAAAGAGGCCCAGCGTGTAGGGCTCCCCCCCAATCATCACCGTCACTGCATAATTATCAAAAACCTTAGAAAGAAAACAGAGCAGGTTGAGAAATCCCACTGCAGGGCCAGAGGTTAATGAGTTTAAAACATACATGAAGAGGCGCTCTAAAGCTGTGTTTACAGGATGAGTCATTGTTAAAATGTCTTACTGTGGGCACATATTCTGAGGGAAACTTGTTGGTTGTGTAGGAAATCAACAAGCAGGTTTTTCCGACTGCACCGTCCCCTACAACTACACATTTTATAGTCTGCATCTGCAATGAAACAGAAGAGCAACAAGTCAGCAAGACGCTTCATGACGGATTTCTGTTTTAATAAGCTTAACAATGGCATTCGTGCCCTCACATGAAGGCAGCACATCAACTTACATTCAACTATTGTCCCAAAAAAGTTAGTGATAAACAATAAGGTTGTTGTTTTGAGACAATTTTCAAGTGATGTATTCATATTGTTCACCCTCCCAAAGACCAAAAGATTTTAATTTTGTAATTAACACTCAACACTGGTACTGGGATATATTTTAAATATCCAAAATAATACACAAAAACCAAAACAAATAAAAATAAATAAAACCCACTTACAATTCAATTCAGTTTTTCTATATAGCGCCAATTTAACGCCGTATCAAGGATCTTTACAGAAGAAAAAATGATTTCAATTCAAACAAAACCATCAGTAAAAAGCAAAATTACCCTTCAGAACTATGGCAATGTTCAGCTCATTTTAATTTATCATGCGATTAATTACTAAATTGCTTATTGTGACAGGCTTACATTCAACCATAAAAAGTGACAACTTCTAAATAAACAAAAATAAATTAAGGATTTGTTTAAATCGACGGTTCTTGTTTTTTAGAACCATCTCCGTAAATCCACTTGTTACACATTTTGAGAAACACTTTTAAATTGTTTCCGTCCTGTACACACCTGATGTTCTCAAAAACAAACTGGAGGAAAAAAAATCGTTAGTGGTGGAACATTTTTTCTAAAACAGAATACTAAGAGTAATTTCCTCCACTAACTAATCAACTAGTGGTAAAAAGAGCATCGTCGTGGCGCCACTCCTAAGGAGTGTGAATAATTACAGCAAGGCACTTACAATTGTTTGTTTCACAATTTTATACCTTTTCCAGACAGTAAGTTTTTCCAGCAGTCATGCGAGTATCTGAACCTCCAAGTATAAAACTATGTAATGACAGGAACGCTCAGGAAATAAACTCTTTGCACACATTTCACTCTTTTGATCAGATCATTTGAAAAACACTTCATTGTGACAGACCAGACAGAAATAATCAGCTATATGGAAAAGGATTAATAATCGGTTATTTCAAAAACTAATCTCCAGATCAGGTCTACGCTGTATTGATGTTAAATCAAGAAGAAAGAGCAGAGCTTTCCGCATGTTTATGTAAGAAATAAAACTCGTCTGGCTGAAAGATGGACGAATCTGTTAGAATCCAGACCTGAAACCCAAAAATTGTCGGCAGTCTAAACCACAAGAATCAACTCCTGTTTGTGGCGGTTCTGTGTGGAAGCAGACGGACCCGAAGGGCTTCCTCATTTTTTCTTTTCCAAACTATACCCACACATTTAAGTCAGGTGAAATAACTCAAAATTATGCGTCACTGTGAGCTTGTGATCTAACTTAGACACATTTCCTTTGACATTTCTCTTTTAGTTTCTCGTTTCACATTTACTTATCTTAGAATTTATTTCAATCATTAAAATGTGTTATTTTGTATTATTTTTTCCATTTTAGTCTGTAAAATTACAAAATTCTATAATGATCAGATCATTGTAAATTATAAAAACAGTCGTTAAAATCAGATACTCAGTATTAGCAAATACTTTTTCAATCATTCTGGAGTCATTACTTGCATGACTACTTTTTACTTTTACTTGAGTAAAAATACGCCGACGATGTTGGGGTGCTCTGCACACACCTCTGTGTAAAACTTAAGATCAAAGAAATCACTACAGCGGTTTTTCTAAATTTAATATCTCTTTTGAATAACATAACCCTGTGAAAAACATAAAACCCTAAAGTATAAATGGTGTATTTCTTTCTACCGTAATACTTCCAATACATTTTCTTGTGACAGTTCAATATTTATGCCTTTTATCAGTTGCTTCATTTGACTTAAGTAAATTATAAACGTCTTCAATCAGTAAAAGTAAGAAAATAAGCCTAATCACCCTGACTAGACTTGTTAATGCATGTGGGAACAAACTCTACTAATGTCAGAGAGCGGCTTCCGCATATGCTGCATACCAAAGATGTAAAAAAAAAAAAAAAATGGGGGGAGACTGTAGAAAGACTGCTTATTAGCTGAATGTGATTTAGAAGCGGATACTGCAAACACTTCCGCTAAATGAGCAAAGCTCCGAGATCAGAAACCAACTAAAACGTGAAGCCTAAACAGGCGATATTTAGAAGTCATATCGTATAAAAACAAACAAACAAACAAAAAAACATAAAACCGACCAGCTATGGATAATAAAACTGAGTATGGCTTTACAGTGACTTAAAATTACAATAATTAGATTTAAAATATAATTTTTAGTATCTTTCTTCCACTAAACCATAAAACAAACCTACTAATGAAAAAAAACATAGTTAACAAAAACAGAGGTGACAATAGCTTACCCAAGGTGACAGAAGTATTATAATTAATAAGAACACAAGGTAAAGCTAACATACAGGAAACTTTAACAAACTCAAAAACTGCTTCACTAATGTACACACGCTTCATCTCCGTAAATACTTTATATTTCTGGGAGTTGTTTATTCATACATCCCAGACTGCGGCAACCAATAAACAACCTATTTAAACAACCTATTTTTAACTCTTTATTTTTTTGTTCAGCTTACCGTTTTTCTACCGACAAGTTAGGCGTTGGTTTCATCCGGGTTTGAGGGTAGAACTATTTTCTGCGCAGCCGCAAACCACACAAGATTTAGTTCTTTAGAGGAACTGACATACTGCCTCCTGCTGGACATGAAGTGTATTACAATGTACAAATGAAAACGTTTTAATAATTTATGTACGAGTGCGTATATAAATATTTTTCCTTCTAGTGGAGTCTTGTGTTTACCTGTGTAGTGCTTAGTGATTTTTATTTATTGCTTTTTTTATGTTGTTCTTTAAGTTTCTGTCTCAGTCACTATCTTAACTTGAAATATAGCAACTGAAAAATAGTCTTTTCAGAGACATTTACCTGCTTGGTTATAGGACATTTCCCCAGTCATCACAGTCATCGTTTCACTCAGAAACATTAGAACAGATAAAAGCTAACTAAAACATCAGAATACACTATCTGAGAGTAATCTAAACATTTTTACATTTTAAGTTACAACCACATTCAAAATGTGATTTTATTCATTCTTTCAAAACTTTTAAGCTTGGCCTCCCCCCCTGCCCCTCCACCACCACCACCACCACCATAGCATTTCGCATTATATGCTTCATTACGTGTCTTTCCTATTTTAAATGAGGAAATAACCACATTTCGTCTTTTCTTAGCGTCATATTTACTTTTTTTTTAACTTCATGCATGCAAACGGTACTTTTTCAGTCCTTTAAAAATGTTCTGTGTGCACAATTTCCACATTTCTTCATTGATTATTTTATTACATATTTTAGTAATATTAGATGTAACCACTTTATTTGATCCAAAAATAACTTCAGTCTTTACATTACTCGGTTGATTGGTGTTTGGACCTATAAAACGTCCTGTCACATTTTTTCCAGATGTACTCACCTTGATCGTTTCCGGCAGGTGACACCTGGGTTTAAGGCTCGAACTTTGTGCGCAATCCGGACTGTAAACAAACATTTATTACTCCTGTTATGACGCAGCCTCGCATCACACAAGAGCAGAAACACCTCCCTTGGTGTCCAGCAGGAGGAGGTGTTTCAACATGGAATTCACTAGTTAGAGTTAGTATTTTTAATTTACTTTAAAATAAGAAAAACTTAATTTTTAGGTTTCAGAACAAAAAAAAGCACTTTCTCGAACAGAAAGGCCTAAAGAGTCATTTTCATATTTACAAAAGGTGCTTACAAAAACAAAAATAAAAGCATAATATAGTTTCCTATTTTTCCCACATTTAATGCATCATTTTTCAAATCCAAGTAAAATATAATTCTTAGAGAGCAGAATTTTTGGTAACACTTTATTTGAAGGGGGGGTGAATAAGACTGTCATGACACTTTCATTAACATGACATAACACCTGTCATGAACATGAATAAGCCTTCATGAATATTTATGACTGTTGTCATAAAGTGTCATTCGGTAAATTATGACACTTTTAATACAAAGTTGATATTATTCAAAATGTCTTTGTTATGACAACTTGACATTAACCAAGAAATCATTACTGATATAAATTTGTTATAAAAGAATTAATGATTGCACTTTAAAAATTAGGTATCTTTATATTATTAAAGGTAAAGTTTAAACAGTAATGATTTCTTAATGTCAAGTTGTCATAAAGATATTTTGAATAATGTCAACTTCGTATTAACAGTGTCATAATTTACTGAATGACGCTTTATGACAACAGTCACAAATATTCATGAAGGCTTATTCATGTTCATGACAGGTGTTATGTCATTTTTATGAAAGTGTCATGACAGTCTTATTCAACCCCCTTCAAATAAAGTGTTACCAATTTTTTTTTTTTTAAAGTGGATGACCCATACAAGTGTGCACCTTTACTCTAATTATACCTGAATTATAGGTATACAATTGTAGAGAGGACAAACTTCTAATTTGTCCTCACTACAATTGTGTAGCCTACTGATCCATTTAGAGCAGTGCTGTCCAAACCTTTTGCCATGGTGTCATATTTTAAATTACAATTATAGAAAATTTTATTCATTAAATTTTTATCTGCTCAACAATTAAATAAACTAAATATGTTGTGCAACATGCTCTAGTTTGTGTGGAAAAGGGATCAGTAAATCATTTTAGAGCTGAAACAAAGTCTCAAGTTTGAAGAAAACAAAACAAAAAACGGCAAACAATGTCAAATTCTTCAGGTTGAAAATATTTGTCTATTTTTTTCTGAATAGGATGACTCGCTCTTCAAGTTTAATAAATGGACATACCCAAATCTTTTAGTAAAAGTCATTGGATATTTGTAGTCCCATTTGCTATTAAATTAAATTTAATAAAACAACAACCAGCAAACAAGGTTGCAATTGAGGGCTGTGCAAAATCATCTTCAGGGCCTTAAATGGCCCCTGGACCTCACTTTGGACACCCCTAATTTAGAGGCTCTGGAAACCTTTGCAGGTGTTTTGAGTTAATTAACTGATCAGGGTGTGATATAAGGAGCTTCCAATGTTTAACTTATTCACAATATCCTTTATTAAATTAAAGTAATTTAATAATGCCTAAAAGACTTGCAGTAGCCGCTGGCGACACAAAAGGGCAGAGCAGAGGTTGATGTAACAATCCAACAGGGAACAATAACACAGGTGAGAACATGTATACACACCGGGGTAATTAAGGAACAGCTGGAAATAATTACAGAGGAAGGAGGTGACACAGAGACAGCAGTAATGCACCTTAAGTTGTTTTCCAACCACCATAAAAATAAAAGAAGGCGGTGACACATGAGACAAAGGGTGAAAAAAAACAAAAACCAACAGATGAAACCCAAACTGTCACACTCATAACCCTACATTCAAACTGAATAAATATTAACTCATATGAAGTAATTTATTCAAAAGTAGTGGCTGTAATAAAAATATCAAATAGAAACCTTCTTCTTCTGTCTTCTGTTTTTTTTTTTTCTCCAGAAAGAAAACACTGATGTGATCACCCGCTTCGGATGTTGGTTTACAACGTCACATGTCAATCAGGCACATTTGGATTAAAGTTCCTCACAGGCGTTTCTGCAAACAGAAACAGCAGCTAAGGTGCACATTTATCACATCCCAGTTGGGAAATTTGATTTCATAACTTCCTCCAGTTCAGAAGTCCCACCAAATGTGTGCAGCATTTCATCTCATACTGTTGGCCTTGCTTCATATAGCAACACACAACCTCTTCTTTTTGACTTTAGGAACCTCCAGGGCTGCCAGTAAGGCCTCGTCAAAAACCGTCTTAACGCTTTCCTTTTCAAAGAGCAAGAAAAACAACAAAAAGAACAAAACGTGTTTGTGATCCATCAAAAAAGTACAGAAGAGGAATAGGGCCACTAAAAAAAACAACTTATTTTTTATGTCAAAAAAAAGAAAAAAGACAAAATTCTGAAAAAAAGTCAAAGTTTTGAAGAAAAGAGATTTCTTAAATTAAAATCCGAATTCTGAGATTAAACTCAGAATTATGAGAAAAGTCAACATTTTGAAGAAAAAAAAAAGAATCTTGGAGAAAAGTCAAAATTCTGGAAAAATGTCAGAATTCTGAGAAAAAAAGTCAGAATTTTGAGAAGTCGGATTTCTGAAATTAAAATCAGAATTCTGAGATTAGACTCAAAATTCTGATTTAGAAATTTGAAAACTCAGACATTTGAGAACGTCTGAGTTCTCAGGATTCTAATCTAATCTCAGGATTCTAATCTCAGAATCCTGAGATTAGACTCAGAATTCTGGAGAAAAGTCAAAATTCTGAGAAAAAAAAAAGTCAATTCATCTGGGATTTTTTTTTTTTTTTTTTTGTGTGGCCATATTCTTTTTCCATAGAAATATGATTTGTTGCTGTAAAAATTAATCTCTGTACCTGTGTGCTCATGGAGCACTCCACATATTTGACCGCTCTGAGCGCTCTGGCCAGCTTCTCTCCATCCTGGGGGGAGACGGGGCAATGTTTGGTCTTCGCCAGCTCCTGGACTGTGTGGCTGTCGCCTCGCAGGTGTGTCTGTGTGCCCACTAACAGGAACGGTGTGCCAGGACAGTGGTGAGAAATCTCAGGAACCCACTAGAAACAAAAAAAATAAATAATGCAAGACAATGTTGGAGTAATCACTGCAAAATGAAGGCATCAACCTCTTGTTGCTGCTAATCACCACCTCATTATTTATCTAATTGGAGGAAATAAACTTTTTCCTCTTAATTGCAAACACTGGTCTGAAGATCCTTTTTAATTTAAATTCCCTTTGAGATTAATAATGTATTTTTATTTGAATTGTCAATAAGAAAAAAATGGGGCAAAATAGACCAAAATAAAGATTCTTTTGATATAGATTCTTTAACCTGTGCTTACAATTTATGCAGATATGTTGAAAATATAATTCTGAAATGTGAAATTTAAAGTAAAAAATGGGATTCTGTTCACTTTATTTTAAAGTCTTTGTGGGGTTAGATTAAATTAAAAATGGCTTTGCCAGATTTAAATTAAGTTACTTTTCATTCAACAAAGAAGCTGGCATTTTGCACAGCTGAATGGTTACCATGGAGATTAAAAGATGTTTGTTCACATCAGGGGTAGTGAATCAACAATTACATTTTTGTTTCATTTGAAATCCTCAACAACTTCAGACATACTCATTAACATCAAATATAAGATGGTAAGTTGGTGGTACATTTTTGGTGCACATCTAAAATTAAAAGATTCAACTTTGCCAGTGGTATGAATAATTTTAGACTTCTGGAAACATTTTGAATCAGCAACAACAAAACTAAACATTAACAACATTCAGTGTTCAAAAGACAGCGACCTTTGTTTTGACGCTTTCAACAGATGTTGGGTGAACAACGGAGAAGCACACAAGAAACACGTCTGTTTTCGGGTAACTTAATGGTCGCAGTCTGTCATAGTCATTCTGACCTGAAAGCATCAACAAGAGATAATTTTACAAAGAGATGTATAAAACTGAAACAAAAACAAACAAAAAAAACTTTTAAGGACAATTACCTGCTGTGTCAAACAGGCCAAGAATATAGGGCTGTCCACCAATCATTACTGTGACTGCATAGTCGGTAAAAACCTTAGAGCACAAACAAAAACAAAATAGAAAATCACATTTTATATTGCTAACTAAATAATAAATTAATTTTACAACACATTGCTTACTTTTGGCACATATTCTGAAGGATTGCAGCCTCTTGTGTAGGCGATCAATAAGGCCGTTTTTTCAGCTTCACTGTCTCCCACCGCTACACATTTCACTACCGGCATCTATGAGAAAACAAACAGAATATGAATGTGCTCGAGCAAAAACAGACGCGAACACATCAATATTCCAACCAAAACGGTTAAAAACATCTTCATGCTGCAATAAACTAAAATAAATCGTCTTGTGTGCTTCTGAGACCATTCAAATGCAACTTTGATAAAATCTGGAAAACATTTTGGAAAGTTAATCTCTTGTGACTGCAGGTTAAATTAATGCTGGATGACTGTTTCTGTCTGAAAAGAAAAAAAATGTTAGCATTCTGTCTTAGCCGTAATTTGTTTTCATTTAAGATTTGGTTATTTATTTAGACTTTTCCAGTTCAGATTATTTCCCATCTCAGTTAATTTATTCTTTCTTTGTTTCCTTAGATTGGTGCTTCTTTCTTCTTCTTCTTAGATTCTGTTTTGTCATTTTCCTCCTTTTCATCTTTGTCAGCCTGCTCCTCTTCCCAGCTGTTCTCTATTTTCTCCTCTGCCTGCGCTTTCCCTCCAGCTGTTCCTCATTTCTTGATTAAGCCTTCTGTATAAAGACCCGTCAGTTCTCTGTTACCTTGTTGGTTCCTTTCTGTTCTGTATCATCTGGTTTTCTGTAAGTTATTCATTCTCCTCTCTGTTAAACATTACAGTCATGAGGCTACTGCAGACTTCTGTCTGCATTCTGGTCTGATTTCTGCACATATCATGACATAAACATTTTAAACTTCAGTATGAAGCAGAATTAACAGTTTAATTTAAAAGTAGCTCTCGTCTCTAAGCAAATTAAAATCAACCTCGGAGCCTCTTGGTATCTCTTTTTTTTTTAAATTGATTTTTTTTAAAGTTCTTTCTGTTACATTATGATTTTCTTTACATCCAAAATAAAAAAAATTCAATTATTTAATAAAAAAAATTAATTCATATGGATTCATTACAAAGAATGACATGTGAAGACTATTTCTGTTTATTTTTGTAGAGGATAGGCTATAATCTTAGTACATGATTTAGGAAGACTTTGACCTTTCATCTATAATCATATCAATATTTACAGGATTTTGGTAATAATTTCTTATATAAATAAGCATTTAATCTCTGAAAACTTCATAATGTTCCAGAATATAATAATTTTGTAACCAGCAGTTCTTTTCAGCTTTACTTACTGTAGTTTTTCCTTGACGAGTCAGACACAGGCTACTTTCCCACTGAAGGCTTGAACTTTGTGCTCTAGTTTATGGAAAATATTATCTTACGTTATCCGTGGCGTAGCTGCACATCATAAAAGAAACGAACACTCCATGTCTCATATCCTGCAGGAGGAGGTGTTTGTTTTCCAGTAATAAAATTGTAATTTACTGATTCAGTTTAGTAGCTGTGAATTTATGCAATGCATAAAGTATTTACTGATTTCTTCTGCTTTGGGTAGAATTCATCTATTCATCAATTAGAGCAAATTATGAAGGTCCTGAAGCAACAAATCAGACCCAGACCATCGCATGGAGTGTGGTTAGAGAAAACTGAACTCAGCTGCCAAATATGGGGTTAATTTAATTCCTGATTTATCAACAAAGAACTGAATTAATCTGTACAAGAGCAAACACTTATATTCATTACAAAGATGAAAAAGGAAAAATTAAAAACAACATGAACGAGAGAGAAAGCAGAGACGGCGCTTTAAACTAGGACTGTTCATCAACTGATCAAGAGTTTTGACAAACTTTGTTGTAATTCTTCTCTGCCAATTTTCTCAAAACATTTTCAGTGTGTTTTAGGTAAGGGGAGCATGCAGCTTGATCCAAAAGAAAGAAGTTATCCTTTGTTAAGTTGTAGTGTCTGGGTCATCATGCAACATTTACAGAGAGCAGTTGCAGCTCAACGCCTCTCCAACACCGTCTGAAGCTTCATGAAACATCAGCCAGATCTCCTCCATTGTCCCACTATAAAACAGACTTTATTGAGGGTAGTGTAAGAAAAGAATAAACGTTATTTACAACTAAAACAAATGTAAAACAACAGAAAAACACACAAAGGAACAGTAAAGTATATCTGCATGTTCAAAGGAGTGGGTAGAAGTATGAATGTATTTTTACACTCACTCTTACATCTTGCTAACATGGCAGTAACGCTGAAAATGATCACGACCATTTCTTAAAAATTGTCTTTTTAATCCATGTTTTCACTTTGGACTCTATTCAAGTTGGTTTTTCTTTTTGTCGTTTTTGTAGCTAACTTTAAAGTCCTAAAGTTAGCTACTTTCCCTTGCTAACAAGATATAATTTGCTTTCATAAGAAAAGAACATCCTGTTTCCATTCTCAGACCCAGTCAGTAAATTTGAATATTATTGAAGTTTATTTTAGTAACTCAGTCCATTAAGTGAAATACATTAAATAGACTAATTACTTAGACAGGATGTTGTCACGCCTTTATTTCTGTTAATTATGATAATTTTGTGCTTAGAGCAAATGAAAACATAACATTTAAAAATAGAAATACTACCTCAGACCAATAAAACATTTTAATACGTTTTTTTAAAAACATTTTTAACATGTCAACTTCAGACGTAAATCTGAAGTTGTCATATTCAGGTGTAATTGTGTGGTATTGAGGGTAAACTGTAATTCTTATAATTGCATTTAAATGATTAGTATTTTCTGTTTAGTGCATTGACATAGCTTTATTGTTATGGACTAGCAATATGTAAACAACAAACTGAAACGAGCTTCTAGTTTGAGTAAATTAGTTTTTATAGAGCATATACGACCTTTTTCTATAATATATAGCAAACTTGTCTGAATAATGAATAATTATTGTGAAAAGTTTATTCGGAAATGGTGTATTTTGAAAAGCAAAGGAAGTCACCTTCGTTAGCTTCGATGCTAGCTTGTTAGCAGCGGTGTTTTCCTTTGTTACGGGACGGACTTCCGTTTTCAATGTTTGCTCCAGGTTTCTGGAATTTACTGTCTAGTGACAGTTTCAGCTAGAAACCTCGTTGAGAAAGAGATACAGCTGCTGTGTCGTTTTCTCCGGGAAGCTGCCGGGCTAAAAGTCCAACATTTCAGCCCGACCTGAAAGTGAGACTGTCACTCTTTCTCTACATCTCTTTAACTCAAGTTAGCTGGCTAGCATCAGCCAGCTGAGTTAAACCGCTTAGCATGTTTCGCTTCTTGAATGACGCCGAAGATGATCCCTTCATGATGTAAGCATTGACTTTTTCTGCATTTGGTCTGAACTGTGTTATTTTTGTTGTTGTTGTGCAGTGCCGGTGCGGTGAGGTTGCGTTTTCACAGCGCCCTGTTGAAGGTAGCCTACCTTTCGTTATTGTAGCCAGCTGTGGTGGGGGCCTGTAGCGGTCCACCATATTGGATAGACAATAAAGCGAAAAAAATAATTAAATAAATACACGAGAACTATCAGTTCCCGAAAGTAATGCGTTAAAACACCTGCTATAGCAAAAACCGATCAACACCACATTTCCTGTTGTTTCGTCTTAGCTATTTATGAGCTAACAGCAGGACATTTCTGGTCTTTTCTGGTAATTTCTGACCCTGCATATTTACATCAGCCCGTCACTCTGTTCGACTAAATGTATAAAAAATTTGTATTTTCTTTCTTTAGATAAATAAATAAACATGATTATTTCTGAAAACCTTTATTTGATTTATAATTAGTTTTAAAATCTTGAATCTGATCAAAATGTTGGCTCTGTTTTGGGGAAGTAGTAGAACAAGTATTTTTAATGGCTGGTAAATCGGAAGAATAAGAAAATGCAAGAACTATTTTATGTAGGTTTGCACTTGAGCACACATTTAACAATACATAGTAGACATAAAAAGACTCTCGTCATAATGGACCTAAAGTTTAATTGCAATATTTTGTGGCACAATTGTGATACGTGTCGATAACGAACTACTTTTTTAGGTTACTTTAGATATGGGTGTGTCTGAATGCCACGGCAGTCAATTAAATTTCAAAAATACTTTATTGATCCCAAAAGGAAATGAAGTGTTTTTTTTTAACTCATTACAAGGTTTCCCCCAGAAAACTTGCTAAGCCTGGTGGTTGCATGGTAGGGCAGTCATTCATCCAGCGGCCCGTCATGTTTTTCAGTTAAAAAATGTTTAAAGTTTACAGGAAATTTGAAAATATCACTTGATAATTATGTTTTATTGGAAGATTAATACCTGAACACCAACTATAAAGTCTTAAAAATGCAAACATTTTAAAAAGACTTAAATAAATATGCAATTATTAGTCTGGTGGGGCCAGAAGTAAAGCCTGGTGGCCCGCCAGGCTTATAAAACTCTTGGGGAAACCCTGCAAATTCTTCAGAGTTATTATAGACGGTATAGCCGTCTGTATTACAGCAAATTTGCAGAAGCCTCTGACTAAAGACAATTTCATGAAGATTATTGTCGAAGTTGACTTAATTTTTACTAGCTTTAAAAAAATAATAGTCCCACAAACTGATGCTGTTCTTGAAAAACACCTTATTTAATTTTTACACAAGATACATAAAGAAATGTGACTTGTGTCACTAAACTGCATACATTTAGTCATATTTTCAAATTTATTTATTTAAAAGTCTCAATATGGAAAGTATGACCATTATATGTATGGCCATGTGCTTTTGTACATCTTTGTTGTTATATACATGAACCTCTCTGTACATCACCATAGTCATGTGACTCAAGGTGCCAAAACTGAGACAGTTGTGAAATAAGAGCTTAGAAACACCCGAAAATATTACTGAGTTTCACTCTTTTTCTATCTTGTGTTAATTTGACCTGTTTTAAATCCAGTTCACGCAGCTAAACTTTCTGAACCATTTTCTTCCAGGGATCCGTTTGCTGCCCACAGGCAGCAGATGAGGACGATGTTTGGACCCTTCGCCATGGATCCGTTCGCTCTCACCCCCCAGATTCAGCCACACCGTGTGGCACGCAGACAGGTAACAGGCTGCTGCTGCAATATATTGTCTGTTCAATCCCCAAATTAGTGTTTTTGTTTTATTTTCTTTGTTTTTAACATGAGATTTGTGTTTTAGGCGGGTCCACTGGCTCCCTTTGGCATGATGGGAATGGTGGGTAAATGATTTATTTACTTTTCTCAAAAATGCTCATCTATTTTATTTCTGCTATCACAAAAAGCTTAGGTAAAAGTAGGTACATTCTGTGTTAAAATAAAATTATTCACATATTTGTGATATGTTTAGAGACTTTAAACAAATCTCTTTGTAATTTCAATTCAATTAATGCAACTAAGTTTTTGCCACTTCCTTGCTAATGTTAAATTGTTTTCTGGCTTGGAAACGAAGAGTTCTTTAGCAAGCCGAAACAAATCACCAAAAACTCTCATTACGTGGTAAAGTTGTGTAACAACAATGAACTCTGACTCAACAATGAGTAATATTTAACTTGCTTTAAGTGTTGCATAAGTTAGATTGAATTTGTCACTAAGCTTTTGTGTAATTTACATTTAGATAATCCTAAAAACATCATAAATTTCTTACTAAAACTCCAAGTTTAATAATATATTATTGTCAGATTTTTTTCTCTGTTTTTTTTTATTTTATTTATTGTTATATAACACAGATTAAAAAGAGTTAGTAGGTGTACATTGGAAGGAGTTGGTAACTACTCTGATGCTGTATGTCCGGTTATTGTTTGCACTTGTCATTATTATTATTATTATTATTATTATTATTATGTATCCATAGATTTTCTTGTCCTGTTATGAGAGTTGGCTTGCAACCATTTTGTCTCTGAAATATAATTTATTTGTTGGCTTTTTAGCACAGTACATTGAACAGACGCATGAATGTTATTACATGGTTTTACTTCCAAATTTTTGATAATTTGAGGGCCGGTATGTAACATTTTACATTAAATTATTATAAGCGGTCGGATTCAATACATGTTCACTTCTTCCTACAGAAAACAGAAAAGGCAGTGCTAAGCTAATCATTTTGTTCTTGGTTATGCATTCACATGTTTTCTCTGTCCTACTGATTGCTTGTTTTCTTGTTTTAAATAAATCAAGAACCCCTGTATTAAAGGAACTGCACATCTTAAAGCTTTCCTCCATGTTTGCAGGGAGGCGGGTTCATGGATATGTTTGGCATGATGGGAGAAATGATGGGGAACATGGTAAGCAGCTCTGTCAACCATTAACCTCAGCTGTGAAGACAAAACTGTTCAGGTTTGACTTCAGCTTTTTCGTTTTGTTTTGTCTTCTTCTCACAGGAAAGAATGTCCGGATCGCCAAACTGTCAAACATTTTCCTCCTCAACAGTGATCTCGTATTCGTCCACAGACCCTGGAGCTCCCAAAGTTTATCAACAGACGAGTCAAACAAGAACAGGCCCCGGAGGGGTAGGAATATATTAACATTTTTAGCTGTTTTCCAAGGCCGGCGTTATATTACCGCGTAAGAAGGCCTGATTTACACCTGTCTGAGCGCCGGGCCGTAACCGTGTGTTTATCCAAGCATGAACAAATTCTTCTGGCCTTAGTAACTCATGAAAAACCGCCAGCTGTACAGGCGGGGGATAAATCACGAGCAGCATAAATCTCGGTTATACAAACATTTGAGTTCTGGTTTGGTCAGAGTTCAGGTAGGGCAGGATGACATGGCTGCAAAAACATATCGCCATAAGTGATTCATATCAGTAGATGTCAATAATTGATTGGTTTTTTGTTTTAAATATCTGAAGTACTGCCATACAGGCAGAGTTAGGTAGTAACTAGTTACATGTACTAAATTACATTTACTTGAGTAATTTTCTTTAAAAAAAAATTTACTTTTAGGAGTATTTTATGCTTTCTTTAAAAAAAAATTTACTTTTAGGAGTATTTTATGCTACGCTTTAGTTTTTAATTTACTTGAGTAATTTTATTATGAAGTATTGCTAATCTTACTTGAGTTAATTTTCTCGATTCTCTATAAAAAACAAACATATTTTAACCAAAAAGTCACCAGACAAAGAAGCACACCTGCAGTTTTTGGTAAAGCTTCATAACTTCTTTTATTGAAA
>NW_006799973.1:1895182-2086371 GCF_000485575.1 Poecilia formosa
AATATAAAATAAAGGATGTACAATAAGCTTGAAGCAGGGCATTTTTCAGTCTTGTTTATCAGAACACAATGGTCTTTTCTGTCAGCGATTTTAGCATTTCTACCACTACAGATATGCATCATTCTGGACATTTATGGCACTTAAAAATCCATCCAAAGTGGTAAAATGTGTTCTCTATTTACAGAGTGTGAATAGCTGACACTTGAAACATAATATCCCAGTAAATACTGGATTCAGGAAGTTGCCATTTTAAACAATATTCAATATGTTGTGCAGCTCTAGCTTAAACACACTCGCAACTGCAAAAACTATTGAGATACCCCCCTCCAAAAATATAGTAGAGGTAAGATTTTAGAAAATGTGACTATACTCATGTCAGATTATAGTCCATAATCTAAAAAGCAAGTAATAAAAAGTCGAATTTATTATAAATAAATACCGCAAATATTTCCAAATTGCTACCACAAACACTTCGATTTTTATTGCAAAAAATCCCCAAAAGAATCAGAAAATCCTAGAAAGATGTTCAATATTATTATTTAATTTTAAGAATGAACTGATATTTTAACAGTTTGTGAACAGGTTTTATCAAACCATCTGGCACAAACGGCCCTTTAAGAGCATTCACGATCTTGATTTGGCCCAAAATGAGTTTGAGACCGCTGCTGTAGACCAACAGGGTTAATTGTGAAAACTCAACCCCAGCACAGGCTGTGGCATATTTAGCTCTTTAGCAAGTGTAGCTGTTTCTAATCAGAGGTTATGGGTTTACTTCCACCACCAACAAGAGTCAGAGTGTAAATGAGCAAGACAGTGATCTGCTTTTTTGAATGTGGGTCAATAACTTGTACTTTAAAGGCACTTTGAGAGGCTAGAAAATGGGTAAATATTTCTACACATCTTCAATGTGTAAATCTCTCACATTTCCACAGTTTTCAGTCGCTATGAGCCAGTTTTATAGTACAAATACAAAACATTTCCATGAATTTATGGAAGATTTTTCTTTCTGGCTGATGTTCCCAGGAATCCCATACTTACAGTAGGTCTTCTATATAAGAAAACATAGCACTTCTTATTTCAGCAGCACAATGACACTGCACTTTCTGCAACATTTACAACAGTAACTGGTTAGCCTATAAATAACATCCAGCTTGCTGTGAGGAAAATAGCGACAACAATAAAAAGACCGCTTGAAACTGCGTAATAACCAAAACCCTCCAGTTTACACATTTCAGCAGCTGGTCTGCTCAGTTCCTCCCTACTTACAGTAATAAGGAGAGGTGATAAAACATGGCTGTGAACAAACCACACAATCCTGTTTCTTGTTTTTATGGTTTAACATATTGTCTTTGAATTTCCTCAGCTGGATAATGGGTTCAACCAGATTTTGTCTTAATTACCATTTTACGCTCTAACACCGACCTTTTCTTTGACGTTTTCAAATGACGACGGGGAGACGACTGAGAAACATACGAGGAAAACGTCTGTTTGTGGGTAGCTGAGAGGACGCAGCCTGTCGTAATCCTCCTGACCTGAGAGCATCAAAAACAACAAACAAGACTTATTTTAGTTTGAGCCAAAGAAAACTTACAGAAGCCAAACTTTCCAGAGATAATTACCTGCTGTATCAAAGAGGCCCAGCGTGTAGGGCTCCCCCCCAATCATCACCGTCACTGCATAATTATCAAAAACCTTAGAAAGAAAACAGAGCAGGTTGAGAAATCCCACTGCAGGACCAGAGGTTAATGAGTTTAAAACATGAACAAATATACATGAAGAGCGGCTCTAAAGCTGTGAGTTTACAGGATGAGTCATTGTTAAAATGTCTTACTGTGGGCACATATTCTGAGGGAAACTTGTTGGTTGTGTAGGAAATCAACAAGCAGGTTTTTCCGACTGCACCGTCCCCTACAACTACACATTTTATAGTCTGCATCTGCAATGAAACAGAAGAGCAACAAGTCAGCAAGACGCTTCATGACGGATTTCTGTTTTAATAAGCTTAACAATGGCATTCGTGCCCTCACATGAAGGCAGCACATCAACTTACATTCAACTATTGTCCCAAAAAAGTTAGTGATAAACAATAAGGTTGTTGTTTTGAGACAATTTTCAAGTGATGTATTCATATTGTTCACCCTCCCAAAGACCAAAAGATTTTAATTTTGTAATTAACACTCAACACTGGTACTGGGATATATTTTAAATATCCAAAATAATACACAAAAACCAAAACAAATAAAAATAAATAAAACCCACTTACAATTCAATTCAGTTTTTCTATATAGCGCCAATTTAACGCCGTATCAAGGATCTTTACAGAAGAAAAAATGATTTCAATTCAAACAAAACCATCAGTAAAAAGCAAAATTACCCTTCAGAACTATGGCAATGTTCAGCTCATTTTAATTTATCATGCGATTAATTACTAAATTGCTTATTGTGACAGGCTTACATTCAACCATAAAAAGTGACAACTTCTAAATAAACAAAAATAAATTAAGGATTTGTTTAAATCGACGGTTCTTGTTTTTTAGAACCATCTCCGTAAATCCACTTGTTACACATTTTGAGAAACACTTTTAAATTGTTTCCGTCCTGTACACACCTGATGTTCTCAAAAACAAACTGGAGGAAAAAAAATCGTTAGTGGTGGAACATTTTTTCTAAAACAGAATACTAAGAGTAATTTCCTCCACTAACTAATCAACTAGTGGTAAAAAGAGCATCCTCGTGGCGCCACTCCTAAGGAGTGTGAATAATTACAGCAAGGCACTTACAATTGTTTGTTTCACAATTTTATACCTTTTCCAGACAGTAAGTTTTTCCAGCAGTCATGCGAGTATCTGAACCTCCAAGTATAAAACTATGTAATGACAGGAACGCTCAGGAAATAAACTCTTTGCACACATTTCACTCTTTTGATCAGATCATTTGAAAAACACTTCATTGTGACAGACCAGACAGAAATAATCAGCTATATGGAAAAGGATTAATAATCAGTTATTTCAAAAACTAATCTCCAGATCAGCTCTACGCTGTATTGATGTTAAATCAAGAAGAAAGAGCAGAGCTTTCCGCATGTTTATGTAAGAAATAAAACTCGTCTAGCTGAAAGACAGACGAATCTGTTAGAATCCAGACCAGAAACCCAAAAATTGTCGGCAGTCTAAACCACAAGAATCAACTCCTGTTTGTGGCGGTTCTGTGTGGAAGCAGACGGACCCGAAGGGCTTCCTCATTTTTTCTTTTCCAAACTATACCCACACATTTAAGTCAGGTGAAATAACTCAAAATTATGCGTCACTGTGAGCTTGTGATCTAACTTAGACACATTTCCTTTGACATTTCTCTTTTAGTTTCTCGTTTCACATTTACTTATCTTAGAATTTATTTCAATCATTAAAATGTGTTATTTTGTATTATTTTTTCCATTTTAGTCTGTAAAATTACAAAATTCTATAATGATCAGATCATTGTAAATTATAAAAACAGTCGTTAAAATCAGATACTCAGTATTAGCAAATACTTTTTCAATCATTCTGGAGTCATTACTTGCATGACTACTTTTTACTTTTACTTGAGTAAAAATACGCCGACGATGTTGGGGTGCTCTGCACACACCTCTGTGTAAAACTTAAGATCAAAGAAATCACTACAGCGATTTTTCTAAATTTAATATCCCTTTTGAATAACATAACCCTGCGAAAAACATAAAACCCTAAAGTATAAATGGTGTACTTCTTTCTACCGTAATACTTCCAATACATTTTCTTGTGACAGTTCAATATTTATGCCTTTTATCAGTTGCTTCATTTGACTTAAGTAAATTATAAACGTCTTCAATCAGTAAAAGTAAGAAAATAAGCCTAATCACCCTGACTAGACTTGTTAATGCATGTGGGAACAAACTCTACTAATGTCAGAGAGCGGCTTCCGCATATGCTGCATACCAAAGATGTAAAAAAAAAAAAAAAATGGGGGGAGACTGTAGAAAGACTGCTTATTAGCTGAATGTGATTTAGAAGCGGATACTGCAAACACTTCCGCTAAATGAGCAAAGCTCCGAGATCAGAAACCAACTAAAACGTGAAGCCTAAACAGGCGATATTTAGAAGTCATATCGTATAAAAACAAACAAAACAAAAAAAACATAAAACCGACCAGCTATGGATAATAAAACTGAGTATGGCTTTACAGTGACTTAAAATTACAATAATTAGATTTAAAATATAATTTTTAGTATCTTTCTTCCACTAAACCATAAAACAAACCTACTAATGAAAAAAAACATAGTTAACAAAAACAGAGGTGACAATAGCTTACCCAAGGTGACAGAAGTATTATAATTAATAAGAACACAAGGTAAAGCTAACATACAGGAAACTTTAACAAACTCAAAAACTGCTTCACTAATGTACACACGATTCATCTCCGTAAATACTTTATATTTCTGGGAGTTGTCTATTCATACATCCCAGACTGCGGCAACCAATAAACAACCTATTTAAACAACCTATTTTTAACTCTTTATTTTTTTGTTCAGCTTACCGTTTTTCTACCGACAAGTTAGGCGTTGGTTTCATCCGGGTTTGAGGGTAGAACTATTTTCTGCGCAGCCGCAAACCACACAAGATTTAGTTCTTTAGAGGAACTGACATACTGCCTCCTGCTGGACATGAAGTGTATTACAATGTACAAATGAAAACGTTTTAATAATTTATGTACGAGTGCGTATATAAATATTTTTCCTTCTAGTGGAGTCTTGTGTTTACCTGTGTAGTGCTTAGTGATTTTTATTTATTGCTTTTGTTTTCTTTTTTATGTTGTTCTTTAAGTTTCTGTCTCAGTCACTATCTTAACTTGAAATATAGCAACTGAAAAATAGTCTTTTCAGAGACATTTACCTGCTTGGTTATAGGACATTTCCCCAGTCATCACAGTCATCGTTTCACTCAGAAACATTAGAACAGATAAAAGCTAACTAAAACATCAGAATACACTATCTGAGAGTAATCTAAACATTTTTACATTTTAAGTTACAACCACATTCAAAATGTGATTTTATTCATTCTTTCAAAACTTTTAAGCTTGGCCTCCCCCCCTGCCCCTCCACCACCACCACCACCACCATAGCATTTCGCATTATATGCTTCATTACGTGTCTTTCCTATTTTAAATGAGGAAATAACCACATTTCGTCTTTTCTTAGCGTCATATTTACTTTTTTTTTTACTTCATGCATGCAAACGGTACTTTTTCAGTCCTTTAAAAATGTTCTGTGTGCACAATTTCCACATTTCTTCATTGATTATTTTATTACATATTTTAGTAATATTAGAAGTAACCACTTTATTTGATCCAAACATAACTTCAAAGTCTTTACATTACTCGGTTGCTTCGTGTTTGGACCTATAAAACATTCTGTCACGTTTTTTCCAGATGTACTCACCTTGATCGTTTCCGGCAGGTGACACCTGGGTTTAAGGCTCGAACTTTGTGCGCAATCCGGACTGTAAACAAGCATTTTTATTGCTCCTGTTATGACGCAGCCGCGCATCACACAAGAACAGAAACACCTCCCTTGGCGTCCAGCAGGGGGAGGTGTTTCAACATGGAATTCACTCGTTAGAGTTTGTATTTTTAATTTACTTTAAAATAAGAAAAACTTTAATTATTTTTAGGTTTCAGAACAAAACAGTTGAACAAAAAAAAGCACTTTCTCGAACAGAAAGGCCTAAAGAGTCATTTTCATATTTATAAAAGGTGCTTACAAAAACAAAAACATGATTTACACTTTACAAACTCCAAATTTTAGCATCCAAAATACAAACAAAAATAATATAGTTTCCTATTTTTCCCACATTTAATGCATCATTTTTCAAATCCAAGTAAAATATAATTCTTAGAGAGCAGAATTTTTTTTTAAAAAAAGTGGATGACCCATACAAGTGTGCACCTTTACTCTAATTATACCTGAATTATAGGTATACAATTGTAGAGAGGACAAACTTCTAATTTGTCCTCACTACAATTGTGTAGCCTACTGATCCATTTAGAGCAGTGCTGTCCAAACCTTTTGCCATGGTGTCATATTTTAAATTACAATTATAGAAAATTTTATTCATTAAATTTTTATCTGCTCAACAATTAAATAAACTAAATATGTTGTGCAACATGCTCTAGTTTGTGTGGAAAAGGGATCAGTAAATCATTTTAGAGCTGAAACAAAGTCTCAAGTTTGAAGAAAACAAAACAAAAAACAGCAAACAATGTCAAATTCTTCAGGTTGAAAATATTTGTCTATTTTTTTCTGAATAGGATGACTCGCTCTTCAAGTTTAATAAATGGACATACCCAAATCTTTTAGTAAAAGTCATTGGATATTTGTAGTCCCATTTGCTATTAAATTAAATAAAAAAAAAAAAAAAAAAACAAACAAGGTTGCAATTGAGGGCTGTGCAAAATCATCTTCAGGGCCTTAAATGGCCCCTGGACCTCACTTTGGACACCCCTAATTTAGAGGCTCTGGAAACCTTTGCAGGTGTTTTGAGTTAATTAACTGATCAGGGTGTGATATAAGGAGCTTCCAATGTTTAACTTATTCACAATATCCTTTATTAAAGAAAAGTAATTTAATAATGCCTAAAAGACTTGCAGTAGCCGCTGGCGACACAAAAGGGCAGAGCAGAGGTTGATGTAACAATCCAACAGGGAACAATAACACAGGTGAGAACATGTATACACACCGGGGTAATTAAGGAACAGCTGGAAATAATTACAGAGGAAGGAGGTGACACAGAGACAGCAGTAATGCACCTTAAGTTGTTTTCCAACCACCATAAAAATAAAAGAAGGCGGTGACACATGAGACAAAGGGTGAAAAAAAAAAAAAAAACCAACAGATGAAACCCAAACTGTCACACTCATAACCCTACATTCAAACTGAATAAATATTAACTCATATGAAGTAATTTATTCAAAAGTAGTGGCTGTAATAAAAATATCAAATAGAAACCTTCTTCTTCTGTCTTCTGTTTTTTTTTTTTCTCCAGAAAGAAAACACTGATGTGATCACCCGCTTCGGATGTTGGTTTACAACGTCACATGTCAATCAGGCACATTTGGATTAAAGTTCCTCACAGGCGTTTCTGCAAACAGAAACAGCAGCTAAGGTGCACATTTATCACATCCCAGTTGGGAAATTTGATTTCATAACTTCCTCCAGTTCAGAAGTCCCACCAAATGTGTGCAGCATTACATCTCATACTGCTGGCCTTGCTTCAGATAGCAACACACAACCTCTTCTTTTTGACTTTAGGAACCTCCAGGGCTGCCAGTAAGGCCTCGTCAAAAACCGTCTTAACGCTTTCCTTTTCAAAGAGCAAGAAAAACAACAAAAAGAACAAAACGTGTTTGTGATCCATCAAAAAAGTACAGAAGAGGAATAGGGCCACTAAAAAAAACAACTTATTTTTTATGTCAAAAAAAAGAAAAAAGACAAAATTCTGAAAAAAAGTCAAAGTTTTGAAGAAAAGAGATTTCTTAAATTAAAATCCGAATTCTGAGATTAAACTCAGAATTATGAGAAAAGTCAACATTTTGAAGAAAAAAAAAAGAATCTTGGAGAAAAGTCAAAATTCTGGAAAAATGTCAGAATTCTGAGAAAAAAAGTCAGAATTTTGAGAAGTCGGATTTCTGAAATTAAAATCAGAATTCTGAGATTAGACTCAAAATTCTGATTTAGAAATTTGAAAACTCAGACATTTGAGAACGTCTGAGTTCTCAGGATTCTAATCTAATCTCAGGATTCTAATCTCAGAATCCTGAGATTAGACTCAGAATTCTGGAGAAAAGTCAAAATTCTGAGAAAAAAAAAAGTCAATTCATCTGGGATTTTATTTTATTTTTTTTTTTTTTGTGTGGCCATATTCTTTTTCCATAGAAATATGATTTGTTGCTGTAAAAATTAATCTCTGTACCTGTGTGATCATGGAGCACTCCACATATTTGACCGCTCTGAGCGCTCTGGCCAGCTTCTCTCCATCCTGGGGGGAGACGGGGCAATGTTTGGTCTTCACCAGCTCCTGGACTGTGTGGCTGTCGCCCCGCAGGTGTGTCTGTGTGCCCACTAACAGGAATGGTGTGCCAGGACAGTGGTGAGAAATCTCAGGAACCCACTAGAAACAAAAAAAATAAATAATGCAAGACAATGTTGGAGTAATCACTGCAAAATGAAGGCATCAACCTCTTGTTGCTGCTAATCACCACCTCATTATTTATCTAATTGGAGGAAATAAACTTTTTCCTCTTAATTGCAAACACTGGTCTGAAGATCCTTTTTAATTTAAATTCCCTCTGAGATTAATAAAGTATTTTTATTTGAATTGTCAATAAGAAAAAAACGGGGCAAAATATACCAAAATAAAGATTCTTTCACCTGTGCTTACAATTTAAGCAGATATGTTGAAAATATAATTCTGAAATGTGAAATTTAAAGTAAAAAATGGGATTCTGTTCACTTTATTTTAAAGTCTTTGTGGGGTTAGATTAAATTAAAAATGGCTTTGCCAGATTTAAATTAAGTTACTTTTCATTCAACAAAGAAGCTGGCATTTTGCACAGCTGAATGGTTACCATGGAGATTAAAAGATGTTTGTTCACATCAGGGGTAGTGAATCAACAATTACATTTTTGTTTCATTTGAAATCCTCAACAACTTCAGACATACTCATTAACATCAAATATAAGATGGTAAGTTGGTGGTACATTTTTGGTGCACATCTAAAATTAAAAGATTCAACTTTGCCAGTGGTATGAATAATTTTAGACTTCTGGAAACATTTTGAATCAGCAACAACAAAACTAAACATTAACAACATTCAGTGTTCAAAAGACAGCGACCTTTGTTTTGACGCTTTCAACAGATGTTGGGTGAACAACGGAGAAGCACACAAGAAACACGTCTGTTTTCGGGTAACTTAATGGTCGCAGTCTGTCATAGTCATTCTGACCTGAAAGCATCAACAAGAGATAATTTTACAAAGAGATGTATAAAACTGAAACAAAAACAAACAAAAAAAACTTTTAAGGACAATTACCTGCTGTGTCAAACAGGCCAAGAATATAGGGCTGTCCACCAATCATTACTGTGACTGCATAGTCGGTAAAAACCTTAGAGCACAAACAAAAACAAAATAGAAAATCACATTTTATATTGCTAACTAAATAATAAATTAATTTTACAACACATTGCTTACTTTTGGCACATATTCTGAAGGATTGCAGCCTCTTGTGTAGGCGATCAATAAGGCCGTTTTTTCAGCTTCACTGTCTCCCACCGCTACACATTTCAGTACCTGCATCTATGAGGAAACAAACAGAATATGAATGTGCTCGAGCAAAAACAGACGCGAACACATCAATATTCCAACCAAAACGGTTAAAAACATCTTCATGCTGCAATAAACTAAAATAAATCGTCTTGTGTGCTTCTGAGACCATTCAAATGCAACTTTGATAAAATCTGGAAAACATTTTGGAAAGTTAATCTCTTGTGACTGCAGGTTAAATTAATGCTGGATGAAAAGAAAAAAAATGTTAGCATTCTGTCTTAGCCGTAATTTGTTTTCATTTAAGATTTGGTTATTTATTTAGACTTTTCCAGTTCAGATTATTTCCCATCTCAGTTAATTTATTCTTTCTTTGTTTCCTTAGATTGGTGCTTCTTTCTTCTTCTTCTTAGATTCTGTTTTGTCATTTTCCTCCTTTTCATCTTTGTCAGCCTGCTCCTCTTCCCAGCTGTTCTCTATTTTCTCCTCTGCCTGCTCTTTCCCTCCAGCTGTTCCTCATTTCTTGATTAAGCCTTCTGTATAAAGACCCGTCAGTTCTCTGTTACCTTGTTGGTTCCTTTCTGTTCTGTATCATCTGGGTTTCTGTAAGTTATTCATGCTCCTCTCTGTTAAACATTACAGTCATGAGGCTACTGCAGACTCCTGTCTGCATTCTGGTCCGATTTCTGCACATATCATGACATAAACATTTTAAACTTCAGTATGAAGCAGAATTAACAGTTTAATTTAAAAGTAGCTCTCGTCTCTAAGCAAATTAAAATCAACCTTGGAGCCTCTTGGTATCTCTTTTTTTTTTAAATTGATTTTTTTTAAAGTTCTTTCTGTTACATTATGATTTTCTTTACATCCAAAATAAATAAAAAATTCAATTATTTAATTAAAAAAAATTAATTCATATGGATTCATTACAAAGAATGACATGTGAAGACTATTTCTGTTTATTTTTGTAGAGGATAGGCTATGATCTTAGTACATGATTTAGGAAGACTTTGACCTTTCATCTATAATCATATCAATATTTACAGGATTTTGGTAATAATTTCTTATATAAATAAGCATTTAATCTCTGAAAACTTCATAATGTTCCAGAATATAATAATTTTGTAACCAGCAGTTCTTTTCAGCTTTACTTACTGTAGTTTTTCCTTGACGAGTCAGACACAGGCTACTTTCCCACTGAAGGCTTGAACTTTGTGCTCTAGTTTATGGAAAATATTATCTTACGTTATCCGTGGCGTAGCTGCACATCATAAAAGAAACGAACACTCCATGTCTCATATCCTGCAGGAGGAGGTGTTTGTTTTCCAGTAATAAAATTGTAATTTACTGATTCAGTTTAGTAGCTGTGAATTTATGCAATGCATAAAGTATTTACTGATTTCTTCTGCTTTGGGTAGAATTCATCTATTCATCAATTAGAGCAAATTATGAAGGTCCTGAAGCAACAAATCAGACCCAGACCATCGCATGGAGTGTGGTTAGAGAAAACTGAACTCAGCTGCCAAATATGGGGTTAATTTAATTCCTGATTTATCAACAAAGAACTGAATTAATCTGTACAAGAGCAAACACTTATATTCATTACAAAGATGAAAAAGGAAAAATTAAAAACAACATGAACGAGAGAGAAAGCAGAGACGGCGCTTTAAACTAGGACTGTTCATCAACTGATCAAGAGTTTTGACAAACTTTGTTGTAATTCTTCTCTGCCAATTTTCTCAAAACATTTTCAGTGTGTTTTAGGTAAGGGGAGCATGCAGCTTGATCCAAAAGAAAGAAGTTATCCTTTGTTAAGTTGTAGTGTCTGGGTCATCATGCAACATTTACAGAGAGCAGCTGCAGCTCAACGCCTCTCCAACACCGTCTGAAGCTTCATGAAACATCAGCCAGATCTCCTCCATTGTCCCACTATAAAACAGACTTTATTGAGGGTAGTGTAAGAAAAGAATTAGTTATTTACAACTAAAACAAATGTAAAACAACAGAAAAACACACAAAGGAACAGTAAAGTATATCTGCATGTTCAAAGGAGTGGGTAGAAGTATGAATGTATTTTTACACTCACTCCTCTTACATCTTGTTAACATGGCAGTAATGCTGAAAATTAATCCATGTTTTCACTTTGGATAAAACTTCTGTCTCCATTCAAGTTTGTTTTTCTTTTCATCTTTTTTGTAGCTAACTTTAAAATCCTAAAGTTAGCTACTTTCCCCTTGCTAACAAGATATAATTTGCTTTCATAAGAAAAGAACATCCTGTTTCCATTCTCAGACCCAGTCAGTAAATTTGAATATTATTGAAGTTTATTTTAGTAACTCAGTCCATTAAGTGAAATACATTAAATAGACTAATTACTTAGACAGGATGTTGTCACGCCTTTATTTCTGTTAATTATGATAATTTTGTGCTTAGAGCAAATGAAAACATAACATTTAAAAATAGAAATACTACCTCAGACCAATAAAACATTTTAATACGTTTTTTTAAAAACATTTTTAACATGTCAACTTCAGACGTAAATCTGAAGTTGTCATATTCAGGTGTAATTGTATGGAACTGAGGGTAAACTGTAATTCTTATAATTGCATTTAAATGATTAGTATTTTCTGTTTAGTGCATTGACATAGCTTTATTGTTATGGACTAGCAATATGTAAACAACAAACTGAAACGAGCTTCTAGTTTGAGTAAATTAGTTTTTATAGAGCATATACGACCTTTTTCTATAATATATAGCAAACTTGTCTGAATAATGAATAATTATTGTGAAAAGTTTATTCGGAAATGGTGTATTTTGAAAAGCAAAGGAAGTCACCTTCGTTAGCTTCGATGCTAGCTTGTTAGCAGCGGTGTTTTCCTTTGTTACGGGACGGACTTCCGTTTTCAATGTTTGCTCCAGGTTTCTGGAATTTACTGTCTAGTGACAGTTTCAGCTAGAAACCTCGTTGAGAAAGAGATACAGCTGCTGTGTCGTTTTCTCCGGGAAGCTGCCGGGCTAAAAGTCCAACATTTCAGCCCGACCTGAAAGTGAGACTGTCACTCTTTCTCTACGTCTCTTTAACTCAAGTTAGCTGGCTAGCATCAGCCAGCTGAGTTAAACCGCTTAGCATGTTTCGCTTCTTGAATGACGCCGAAGATGATCCCTTCATGATGTAAGCATTGACTTTTTCTGCATTTGGTCTGAACTGTGTTATTTTTGTTGTTGTTGTGCAGTGCCGGTGCGGTGAGGTTGCGTTTTCACAGCGCCCTGTTGAAGGTAGCCTACCTTTCGTTATTGTAGCCAGCTGTGGTGGGGGCCTGTAGCGGTCCACCATATTGGATAGACAATAAAGCGAAAAAAATAATTAAATAAATACACGAGAACTATCAGTTCCCGAAAGTAATGTGTTAAAAGACCTGCTATAGCAAAAACCGATCAACACCACATTTCCTGTTGTTTCGTCTTAGCTATTTATGAGCTAACAGCAGGACATTTCTGGTCTTTTCTGGTAATTTCTGACCCTGCATATTTACATCAGCCCGTCACTCTGTTCGACTAAATGTATAAAAAATTTGTATTTTCTTTCTTTAGATAAATAAATAAACATGATTATTTCTGAAAACCTTTATTTGATTTATAATTAGTTTTAAAATCTTGAATCTGATCAAAATGTTGGCTCTGTTTTGGGGAAGTAGTAGAACAAGTATTTTTAATGGCTGGTAAATCGGAAGAATAAGAAAATGCAAGAACTATTTTATGTAGGTTTGCACTTGAGCACACATTTAACAATACATAGTAGACATAAAAAGACTCTCGTCATAATGGACCTAAAGTTTAATTGCAATATTTTGTGGCACAATTGTGATACGTGTCAATAACGAACTACTTTTCTAGGTTACTTTAGATATGGGTGTGTCTGAATGCCACGGCAGTCAATTAAATTTCAAAAATACTTTATTGATCCCAAAAGGAAATGAAGTGTTTTTTTTTAACTCATTACAAGGTTTCCCCCAGAAAACTTGCTAAGCCTGGTGGTTGCATGGTAGGGCAGTCATTCATCCAGCGGCCCGTCATGTTTTTCAGTTAAAAAATGTTTAAAGTTTACAGGAAATTTGAAAATATCACTTGATAATTATGTGTTATTGGAAGATTAATACCTGAACACCAACTATAAAGTATTAAAAATGCAAACATTTTAAAAAGACTTAAATAAATATGCAATTATTAGTCTGGTGGGGCCAGAAGTAAAGCCTGGTGGCCCGCCAGGCTTATAAAACTCTTGGGGAAACCCTGCAAATTCTTCAGAGTTATTATAGACGGTATAGCCGTCTGTATTACAGCAAATTTGCAGAAGCCTCTGTCTAAAGACAATTTCATGAAGATTATTGTCGAAGTTGACTTAATTTTTACTAGCTTTAAAAAAATAATAGTCCCACAAACTGATGCTGTTCTTGAAAAACACCTTATTTAGTTTTTACACAAGTTGCATAAAGAAATGTGACTTGTGTCACTAAACTGCATACATTTAGTCATATTTTCAAATTTATTTATTTAAAAGTCTCAATATGGAAAGCATGACCATTATATGTATGGTCATGTGTTTTTGTACATCTTTATGTTGTTATATACATGAACCTCTCTGTACATCACCATAGTCATGTGACTCAAGGTGCCAAAACTGAGACAGTTGTGAAATAAGAGCTTAGAAACACCCGAAAATATTACTGAGTTTCACTCTTTTTCTATCTTGTGTTAATTTGACCTGTTTTAAATCCAGTTCACGCAGCTAAACTTTCTGAACCATTTTCTTCCAGGGATCCGTTTGCTGCCCACAGGCAGCAGATGAGGACGATGTTTGGACCCTTCGCCATGGATCCGTTCGCTCTCGCCCCCCAGATTCAGCCACCCCGTGCGGCACGCAGACAGGTAACAGGCTGCTGCTGCAATATATTATCTGTTCAATCCCCAAATTAGTGTTTTTGTTTTATTTTCTTTGTTTTTAACATGAGATTTGTGTTTTAGGCGGGTCCACTGGCTCCCTTTGGCATGATGGGAATGGTGGGTAAATGATTTATTTACTCTTCTCAAAAATGCTCATCTATTTTATTTCTGCTATCACAAAAAGCTTAGGTAAAAGTAGGTACATTCTGTGTTAAAATAAAATTATTCACATATTTGTGATATGTTTAGAGACTTTAAACAAATCTCTTTGTAATTTCAATTCAATTAATGCAACTAAGTTTTTGCCACTTCCTTGCTAATGTTAAATTGTTTTCTGGCTTGGAAACGAAGAGTTCTTTAGCAAGCCGAAACAAATCACCAAAAACTCTCATTACGTGGTAAAGTTGTGTAACAACAATGAACTCTGACTCAACAATGAGTAATATTGAACTTGCTTTAACTGTTGCATAAGTTAGATTGAATTTGTCACTAAGCTTTTGTGTAATTTAAATTTAGATAATCCTAAAAACATCATAAATTTCTTACTAAAACTCCAAGTTTAATAATATATTATTGTCAGATTTTTTTCTCTGTTTTTTTTTATTTTATTTATTGTTATATAACACAGATTAAAAAGAGTTTATAGGTGTGCATTGGAAGGAGTTGGTAACTACTCTGATGCTGTATGTCCGGTTATTGTTTGCACTTGTCATTATTATTATTATTATTATTATTATTATTATGTATCCATAGATTTTCTTGTCCTGTTATGAGAGTTGGCTTGCAACCATTTTGTCTCTGAAATATAATTTATTTGTTGGCTTTTTAGCACAGTACATTGAACAGACGCATGAATGTTATTACATGGTTTTACTTCCAAATTTTTGATAATTTGAGGGCCGGTATGTAACATTTTACATTAAATTATTATAAGCGGTCGGATTCAATACATGTTCACTTCTTCCTACAGAAAACAGAAAAGGCAGTGCTAAGCTAATCATTTTGTTCTTGGTTATGCATTCACATGTTTTCTCTGTCCTACTGATTGCTTGTTTTCTTGTTTTAAATAAATCAAGAACCCCTGTATTAAAGGAACTGCACATCTTAAAGCTTTCCTCCATGTTTGCAGGGAGGCGGGTTCATGGATATGTTTGGCATGATGGGAGAAATGATGGGGAACATGGTAAGCAGCTCTGTCAACCATTAACCTCAGCTGTGAAGACAAAACTGTTCAGGTTTGACTTCAGCTTTTTCGTTTTGTTTTGTCTTCTTCTCACAGGAAAGAATGTCCGGATCGCCAAACTGTCAAACATTTTCCTCCTCAACAGTGATCTCGTATTCGTCCACAGACCCTGGAGCTCCCAAAGTTTATCAACAGACGAGTCAAACAAGAACAGGCCCCGGAGGGGTAGGAATATATTAACATTTTTAGCTGTTTTCCAAGGCCGGCGTTATATTACCGCGTAAGAAGGCCTGATTTACACCTGTCTGAGCGCCGGGCCGTAACCGTGTGTTTATCCAAGCATGAACAAATTCTTCTGGCCTTAGTAACTCATGAAAAACCGCCAGCTGTACAGGCGGGGGATAAATCACGAGCAGCATAAATCTCGGTTATACAAACATTTGAGTTCTGGTTTGGTCAGAGTTCAGGTAGGGCAGGATGACATGGCTGCAAAAACATATCGCCATAAGTGATTCATATCAGTAGATGTCAATAATTGATTGGTTTTTTGTTTTAAATATCTGAAGTACTGCCATACAGGCAGAGTTAGGTAGTAACTAGTTACATGTACTAAATTACATTTACTTGAGTAATTTTCTTTAAAAAAAAATTTACTTTTAGGAGTATTTTATGCTACGCTTTAGTTTTTAATTTACTTGAGTAATTTTATTATGAAGTATTGCTAATCTTACTTGAGTTAATTTTCTCGATTCTCTATAAAAAACAAACATATTTTAACCAAAAAGTCACCAGACAAAGAAGCACACCTGCAGTTTTTGGTAAAGCTTCATAACTTCTTTTATTGAAATAAACTAATTTGGAAGAACTTTCTTTTGCCTGATTTTGTTGTTTTTGTTTTTTTTGTTATGTACATGAATTATTGTCATTTTGCTCTTTAAAATACCAAAACTTCCACAGAACATTATATTTTGGTTCATCTGATTATGTATTGGGCTGCACAGTGGCGCAGTTGGTAGAGCTGTTGCCTTGCATCAAGAAGGTTCTGGGTTCAATTCCCAGCTCTGGCCCTCCTGCATGGAGTTTGCATGTTCTCCCTGTGCATGCGTGGGTTCTCTCCGGGTACTCTGGTTTCCTCCCACAGTCCAAAAACATGATTGTCAGGTTAATTGGCCCCTCCAAATTGCCCCTAGGTGTGAGTGTGTGTATGCATGGTTGTTTGTCTCTGTGTTGTCCTGTGACAGTCTGGCGGAACGTTAGCTGGAGAGGCACCAGCACCCCTCCCGACCCCACCAAGGGACAAGGGTGTAAAGATAATGGATGGATGATTATGTATTTTTGAAATATCAAATGAGTGATAATTTGATCAGTTACTCAGTACTTGAGTAGACTTTTTACCAAATACTTTTTACTTTCACTTGATTAAAAATATTTTGAAGTAGTGCTACTTTTACTTGAATACTATTTTTCTGTACTCCACCCACCTCTGCAAACTGGTGGTGTGACTTTTCCTGTTTTAGCCACAGTTTTCTCTCCACATCGTTGATTTTGTTTAGTTTTAAGCAGTTATGAGACACGGTGGCAAAACCTTAAACTGCTGCTGCGCCAGTTACTCAACATGTTGTTGCTAGGTAGCCAAAGAGTGAGTGAGTTACTAGGCAACCAAAGAGTGAGTGAGTTACTAGGCAACCAAAGAGTGAGTTAGTTACTAGGCAACCAAAGAGTGAGTGAGTGAGGGAGTTGGTTGATTCCACCAACCTTGCTTAGCTCTCTGTGAGAGGCTGAGTGGATCAAAGTCTTTCCTCTGCCTACATCTCCCAGAATGCCGTGTGGTTCTGGATCAGAGTTCAGTGAAAATCTTCTATATATTAAAAATGCTTCTTTTGTTACATTTAATTTCCCGTTGGGATCAATAAAGTATTATTGAGTTTGAATAGATACGAAACAAACATTATAGACTAACGGAGGTATCGATCTTCAAAGTAGCAAATAACCAGATTACATAAGAGAATAACAACAACAAAAAATAATGAAAAAAATGAAAAATAACCCAAATGGTGTTGCAACTAAAAAACTTAATTAATATATGTGGGTTATGTTACTTTTTTCTTTTAATCTTCTAATTTGATATGCACTCTTATTATTTTCCTTATTGCCCAGCTCTAAGTTCTGGTCATTGGATTGTTTTGTGAACTGCATTTCTTGCCGTCTTTCCTCTCAGATCCGTGAGACACGGCAGTCGATGAGGGACAGCGAGAGCGGCCTGGAGCGCCTCGCCATCGGCCACCACATCGGGGAGCGAGCGCACATAATGGAGCGCTCACGAAACAGGCGCACTGGCGATCGAGAGGAACGGCAAGACTTCATCAACCTTGATGAGAGTGAGTACGAGTGCTGATTATATTTTGTAAAACGAGCTTCTCTTTGGCTCCTTGGTGTGCTCAGAGTTCATACGTGTGCTTGAAATCCTTGAAAGAGCTTCGATTTCAATTAGATTTGGAAAGTGCTTGATTTCTGTATAAAGTCCTAGAAAGTGCTTGATATTCAAACTGCACCGTTTTGTCAGAAAGTGCAATCTAACATTTGATTAAAAGGCCAAATTCGGAAAACATTGATTGCATTTAAAACCAAATATTTTCATAATAAAAGATTTTATTGCCTTCTTGGTGTTTTATCTGCTTTTAATGTGCACTGTTTCATTTTGTCTTTTATATCCTTGTAACCGTTCAGCGATTTACAAATAGTTACTATTATTATTATTATTTTTATTATTTAAAAAGAGACATTTTTTCTGTCTCTTTAAACATTTGAGTTAACTCAGACTAAACTTTTCATGCTTCAGATCAGACACAAATATAAAAATTATTTCTATTTGCTACATGCCAGAAAACTTACATTTCTTAGAGATTTTTTTGTCATTTCTATGTGTAAGTATTTAATTTAAGCAGTAAGGTAATTTATCTTAACATGATTCAATGTAATGAATATTTATTATTCCTGATGGCTTAATGACTACGTATGGTAATTTAAATAAATGTTGGCTTGTATTTTTTCACTTTAAAAAACATAATCTTTTTGTTAAATTAGTGTTTTGTTCTTGGATCTGCATAGGGTGTGTAAGAGCCGTTATATTTTAGTTTTCATTTCTCCTGCTCTAGAATGTAAAATGCCATCACAAGACAAATAATAGTGAATTGAAAACTCTTTTTTCATTGTTTTTATCTCACTTAGTGTGAGCTAAGTAAGCTAAGTTACCTTGAAAATGCTTGAATTTTACTGAGTAAACTGTATAAACCGTGATACG
The DNA here is from genome assembly GCF_000485575.1 of Poecilia formosa. Taxonomy (NCBI): domain Eukaryota; kingdom Metazoa; phylum Chordata; class Actinopteri; order Cyprinodontiformes; family Poeciliidae; genus Poecilia; species Poecilia formosa. The sequence goes on from NW_006799973.1 coordinate 1,913,940, forward strand.
TGTACACAAGCATTGATAAACTCCAGTAACATTTCAAACCTGTTTGTCGTCAGGTGATGCAGCAGCGTTTGATGAGGAGTGGAGGAGGGAGGCGGGACGGTACGTTCCCCCACACGCCCGTGGGCTGGAGTACGGTCAGGACCCGCGCGGAGGAGGGCAGCAGCTGGCCCTTCCTGCCCCTTCCAGCTCAACACCCCCCCATCGACACGAGTCTCCCCGACATCGTCAGCATCACACCCGTCCGCGTTACGACTGGTGAGAAGGTGAGGTCGACCTGCCCGGGGTAGGAGTTCGTTCGGCTAGCGCTCTGCGTTCTTGTTTATGGTTCGTTTGGTTGTTGTTCCGGGTTCAGGAGCCGACAGTTTGTAAGTTTTAACTGTTAAAGGAAAAACTCAGGAACAGACTCATGAAGCAGCTGTTACTTATTTCATACTCAAAGATGCGCAGTAGGAAATCTTTGAATTTTCAAGCAGTAGCAGAAGTCTCTATGCTGATGGGAAACGATCGCTGTTATACTCAGATCTGCTTTGACCTTCGAAGAGTGTTTACAGTCCCACCAGAGTTTTCACACTCTGTGTTATAGTAATGCCGCATTTATCATATTGTTTGTAATTCATTATGATGCAGAATTTTGATTTATCGTTATTTATTGTACATTCCAATTAATGATTTAAAAAACTGTAATTGTTGAGATTAAGTTTTACAATTTCCTCCATTCTGTTCATTTATTCAGTAAATATCAATACATTGGAAAATATGATTAAATGCAGCTACTGTGTGCAGCTTAGAGAGATGGGGCTATGATTGCTGTGGCATGCATAATTAATCACATTATATATTAAGACGATCTGTATATTTTTTGAAGGGCATATTTTGTGTAAAAAACAAAAAAACAAAAAAAAAACAACAACAATGCTTTGTGTCGCTTCAAGTCTGGAAAAAGGATGGATTTTGAAGTGGGAACCACGTCGGACCGGTCTGATGTGATCTCCGTCTCTGCAGGTGTCCCATTTTTCAAGGAAGCAGATGGAAGGAACTGAGGGAGCGCTTCCCCCGATGCTGTGAAACACGCCGAAGACGGAGCTGCCCGTCATTAATGTTTGATATGACTGGACTGTCTAAACATGTGCAACATATTATACACACACACACACACACACACGATCAACAAAATATAACACACTCTCGATGGCTACATTTACAGATCAACTTCTGTACTGTTACATAGAGCTATACAGATGCCCCTGTGCAAACATGGGTGAAAATCCACTCACTTTATATATAAATATATACTCATTCTCAAAACTTGACATGTCTTTACCCGCTGCAGTTCGCTGCTGTAGCATCCAGTAATTCTGCTGTACAGTCCATTTTATGTTTGTGAGGGCACTAGTGTGTCTGTGAACTGAATTGTATACTGTTACCTAATTAATCTAACTAAATAAAAGTTCATTAAACATTGTTAGATAATTAATAAATGTCTCTTGTGATGTTTTGGGTTTGTAAATCTTACATGTGTGAATCAGGTGGCGCTTGTGTTTGTTTGAACTTGTTTTGTTGCATTATGTTGTCCATGGTGATCGACTCTCACAGGTCCAGGTGTAATTAAGAAGTGGAAAGAAAATAATCTAAAGCAGAAAATTAAAGATATCAAAAGTTTATCATCTATTTGAACCCATTGAGTCGAACCATTGCAGAACCATCCGTCTACGAAATCACAGCACCAAGTATTTTTGCTGCAAATATTTAAAACTCTGACGTATCGGATTGTAATGTTTGTCTTCAAGCCTTGGTACAGATTCTCAATTGGATTTAGGTTTGGACTTTGACTAGACCATTCTAGCACACAAATGTACCTTGATTTAAACATTTTAAGTTCTGACGGTGTATTTCTAATATGAAAATCTTCCTCATGCCCTTTCTTTTTTCCTTTTTTCTTAGATTTTCTCTGTTTAGTTCAATTAAAACTCACAGCATGACACTGCTACATCTCTTCACCACAGCCCTCAATCAAACCTCTGAGGCCTTCCCACAACTCTTATTTGTACTAAAATTATACATAGTTGTACTTTTTTTTATCTGTTTGCACTGTTTTTGTTAGTGGGATCGGGGGAAAGGGCTAGAGTATAAATGCATGCCACACTTTTCAGAATTTGTTTTGAAATGCTCTACTTTGTGTGGGTCGATAACTTAAAATCCCCCAAGATGTGTTGAATTTTGCTGTAACTTGCCCAAACGTGAGAGTTCAGGTCATGTGGCTTCTGGGGATCGAAAGATAAATGCATGCCACACATTTCAGATTTTCATTTTCAAAACTTAACTTTTTGTGTTGGTTGATCACATCAAATTCTCACAAAATATGCAGAATTGCTTTGTGATGTAACAAATCGTGCAGCAGCACTGTGGATGCACATCATCCAGAGTTCTTGGTACAAATGTTTGCCGCACTTCTCAGAATTTGTTTTCAAAACTTTTGAAATGCTGCATCCTGTATTGGTAGATCACTTAAAATCCCCCAAAACATGCTGAATTTAGCTGTGATATGACCAAACATGCAATGGTCCTCAAATGTGAGGCGTTACGTCATGTGGCTTCTGGGGATCTGAATATAAATGCATGCCACACTTTTCAGGTTTTTGTTTTCAAAACTCCTGAAATGTATTGGATAATCTCATAAAATTCTCATAAAATATGTTAGATTTTGTTATGACGTGACAACAGTCCTCCAAAGCACGAATCTGGACACAATGTTGCAAACAGAGAGGTTTTCAGACAAATCGCCCATAGCGGCTCTCTTCCTCCCTCCTGCTGTGCGCTCTGTGTCTTTAATTACCTCTGTGGCTATTTTTAAATGCTCCTTCCAGCAGCTGCAGCTCCTGTTACCTGTCTACCTGTCTCCTTGTCTCCTTTCATCCATGTGGTTTCGTCTTCGATGTTCTCTGACAACATGACCCACTTTGTGCACAGATCTGTCTTACAGGGTTTGTTTTGTTGTGATGTCTGCTGCCTGTCATCCAGACAGCAGATGTGTTTGTTTCCTTTTCTTTATAAATTTGTACCTGCAGTAGGATGGAGTCGTTTCTGGACTTGACAGCAACAAGACTTGTTCTTTTTTTTTTTTTTTAATGAGGAAATTTGCTGGTGAAATGAAAGGATTTTTTTTTTAAAAAGAAGATTTTCTTCATCCTAATTAAAACAAAAATCCATATGACTCCAGCCATGCCACTCCATCTTTCGTTTCGCTCCCTCTTCCCGTGACTCACTCTCCCTCCCCCCTTTCACGTCACACGTTCTCAGCGCACTTCCTCCCCGCTCCTCATCCCTCTGCCTCCCCCTGTCATTTGCCGACTGACTCTCTCCACCAGGATCAAACACACAGCAGGTAACGTTAAAAAAAAGATTGATCTATTTCCTTCTTCCATCCCCTCCAAGCATCCTCTTCCTCATCCCTCTCTTCCCCTGCTGCATGTTTGTCTTCTGTCTCACCCCTCCGTTAGTCCATAATATCAGTCACTGGCGGAGATTGCACAGATTCTGGACAGGCTCAAGGGCTGAAATGTTTTTTTTTTTTTAATAGGTATGCATTATTGGGTTTTGATTTATGTTTCCAGCTCTTACTGCGTGTGACAGCCTCTTCACAGGGAGCCCAGTTTCCACAGCTTTCCATCCATCAGGCTGCGTCACTGTAGTCACAGTGTGAGTCCATGAGAGGAAGCAAGTGTGAAAGCTCTTCCTTACGACTGTGGGCTGCAGTGAAATGCATTTTGATCATTTTATCTTGTTTTATTGAAGACCTATCATCCATTTTTCATCGCCACCCACCTCACTTGCTCATTTCCATCTGTCAGATTTTTCTGCATGGACTTAAAGGAGCAGTGTTATGTTAAAATCTACTTTTTTTTATTTTTTAGCTTTGCATTAAGTTATGATGTTATTCCCTCATCAAAAACACACCTTGAGTCTTGCTTTGATTCTTTCATGCATGTTTGAGAAATCCTTTAATCTCCATGGTAACAATTCAGCTGTGGAAAGCCTGGTTGGACTTAACCCCGCCTTCCAGGCGCAGCTCCTCCTCAGAGTTGCAGTTTTTAAGCTTCCGCACAAACCCCCACTCAGCTCCTTCAGACTAGCCAGCAGCAATTAGCAAACACCTGGTGGAACTGAGCATCTGCTACTCTCCTTATAGCAGCTACTTCTCAGTGCAACGCTGGTAAAAATGTTGTTAAAGTTTTAATGGAGGAGCCATGTTATGATGTGGAGTTTCAGAAAGAGCGTGAGTTTCTTAAAGGGGTAGTATTATGCGTTTTCCAGCCACATACCCTCATTTTAAAGCACAATCAAGTAACTATGTTACCTTCAGTTGTTATAAAAATGTTACATCAAATACGACTTAAAAGAAATTTGGCTTTGTAGTTTATCGTCTTGAAATTGGGCCTCTGCTGTTTTGAAAACTCCTGATTTTTCTGAAACTCCACCTTCAGGAAGTCATCACAACATGGCTCCTCTATTAACCCTTTAACAACATTTCTACCAGTGTTGCACTAAGAAGTAGCTCCTATAATGAGCTCAGCAGATGCAGTTTTACCAGGTTCCACTAATAGCTGCTGGCTAGTCTGAAGGAGCTGAGGGAGGGAGTTGTGTGGAAGTATGGCAGCTGCTGCATTGTCAAAGGCGGAGCTAGGTCCAACCAGGCGTTTTGCACAGCTGAATGGTTGCCATGGAGATTAAAGGATTTTTTCAAACATTCATTAAAGAATCAAGGTAACACTCCAGGTATGTTTTTGATTAGGGAATAACATTATAACATGATGAAAAGCTAAAAAAAAATAAAATAAAAGTTAATTTTATGTAACACTGCCCCTTTAAAGTGACAGAGGCCCATTTGCAAGATGCTAAATTGAATTTATATTTAATACTTGCAGCATTTTTATAACTGAAGGTAACATAGTTCCTTGATTGAGCTATAAAATCATACTGTGTGGCTGAAAATGCATAATACTGTTCCTTTAAGCATAATCTGCTGTAAAGATCAAGATGAGGCTAATGTTTAACATTTTGCAGGATGTCTATAGTGAACATCGTTGCCAGGGAGATCCTCGACTCCAGAGGAAACCCCACTGTGGAAGTGGATCTGCACACAGCCAAAGGTGACAAAAACACACTACCTTAGCATCTATCATGTCCTCCAGTCTCTCTGACCTTTAACCCTTTCCCCCTCACTGTTTTCCTAATTCAGGTCTGTTCAGGGCGGCTGTGCCCAGCGGTGCGTCGACTGGCATCTACGAGGCTCTGGAGCTCCGAGATGGCGACAAGACTCGCTACAAGGGCAAAGGTGACAATCGTCAGCATGCATCCATCCTTCTCTTCTCTCCGTTTCCTCCTGGTGAATTTTAATGTTTGTTTTTGTCCTTCAAGGTGTTACCAAGGCTGTTGCTCACATTAATGACACCCTCGGGCCCGCTCTCCTGCAGTCTGTGAGTATCAGCTGCTGAAGGAGCAGGAGAAGCATGAAAAATCTGTTTACTCTGTTTGTGACAGCCTGCTTTCCTCCCAGGGAGTGAGTGTCCTGGAGCAGGAGAAGCTGGACAACACGATGATCGAAATGGACGGCACTGACAACAAATGTGAGCCTGCGTTTCTCGTGCTGAGATATCCGCACTGACATGCAGCTGCAGCGGCCTGCATCAGCTGCATCCATGTGTGATGAGGCGTCTTCTGTGTTTCCTCGCAGCCAAGTTTGGGGCCAATTCTATTCTTGGAGTGTCGCTGGCTATATGCAAAGCGGGCGCCGCGGAGAAAGGCGTTCCCCTGTACCGTCACATCGCTGATCTGGCAGGAAACGGAGATCTCGTCCTCCCAGTTCCAGTGAGCTTTTATTTTGTTTTCATAACCATTCAAATTGTAATTTTCACATATAATTATTCATACGTCACGATAACAAATTTACCTGGTTGATAAATTGTCCCAAAAAATATTGCAATAAATTATAATATTGTTTTCTGAGACCATGTTCAAGTGATATCATGTTAATGACAAAATAACGCAAGAACACATTCTGAAAGATTAATAAACTTTAAATTCTAATCAACATTTAACACTGGAACTGGAACACATTTTAAATATCCCAAAATAAATGAACAGAACAGCAAAAATAACAAATAAAATTAATTATGACGTCTCTGTAAACAAAATTATCATTCAAAAAAACTGAAGACTTTTTTTCCTCCAATTTTTTGGTAGAAAAACAATAAATTTGTGAAAATATCAATAAATAACTATTTCTTAAAATTCAATAATATAATCAGGCCAATCAGATGTATGTATATGGAGGTAAATACAACATATATAATTTAATGGACTATTTTATTTTCGAAAAAAACGTTGTCTACAAAGTTTAAATTTTATTCAAATTCAATTACTATTTATTTATTTTTACAAGGAGAAAATTTGATTTGCAAAACACAAACTTTTATTTGCCCATTTTATAAAACTTTGATTATGATTCTCAAACTTTCTGGTTTTGGGGGAATATCCTGTTCACAAATACATTTTTATTTGAATGAAATATAAATTCACATTTATCTTTCATTGCAGTAATCACAATTTATACAATTATTTTTTATTTGAAATATATTTATAATTGAATAATGAGACAAATTTACCTCCATTTAAAGAGTGTGTCTGAGAGAGACATTTAAAAACACAAAATGTTGCTAAATTTTAGCTTAACTTGTCCCTACTGTAGAACGTTGATGCTACCAGAAAACTAACAGCAGTAATAAAATGTCATGTAATACTGAATTAAAATATTCTTTTGTAGTCTATTTGTATTGTTTTTATTTTCAAAATGTGTTGGAGAAAAAGTTTGAAAACTTACCCCGAAAATGTGTTAAATATCTTAAATTCCGGCAAAAATGGGGACATGACATTTCTTGTTTTCTCCAGTTTTCCCTCCACGCTACTGTTTTTTTTATTTTAACGCAGTTATGAGGCACGTTGGCCTCAAGTTACTTAACAAGTTGTTGCTAGGTTACCACAAGTTACTCAACAAGTAGTTGCTAGGAAACCAAAGAGCGAGTCAGTTAGTTGATGACGCCGACCTTTTAAACTCTGTCCTCTGCATACATCCCCCAGAATGCTGTGCGGTTCTGGATAAATATTTAATATTTTACCATCAGCTCTATTGATCATGTGTCTATCGCAATATATATTGTTAATTTTAGAGCAAACCATATTTATTATGCGTTAGAACAATGTTAAAGCTTCCTCCCGTTGTGTTTTGTTTTTTCTTGCAGGCCTTTAATGTAATCAACGGGGGCTCGCATGCTGGTAACAGACTGGCCATGCAGGAGTTCATGGTTCTCCCTGTGGGTGCAGAGTCTTTCCGTGATGCGCTGAGGATGGGGGCGGAGCTTTACCAGACTCTGAGAAGCGTCATAAAGGAGAAGTACGGCCAAGATGCTACCAACGTGGGCGATGAAGGAGGGTTCGCCCCTAATATTCAAGAGAACAGTGAAGGTGAAAAGTCCACGCACCAGAAAACGATTCCTATTATTATATACCGTATTAACTGGCTTTTTTCTTGTTCTCCGTCAGCCTTGGAGCTGATAAAGACCGCCATAGAGAAGGCGGGCTTCACTGACAAAGTGGTGATTGGGATGGATGTTGCCGCTTCTGAGTTTTTCAGCGAGGGTAAATATGACCTGGACTTTAAGTCCCCGCCCAACGCTGCCCGCAACATCAGCGCTGAGGAGCTGGCCAGCATCTACCAGGGCTTCATTAACAATTACCCAGGTTGGTATAGCAGGTTTCTAAGCCCCCCCGGAGACATGCAGTAGCTGCGTTTCCATGCGCAAATCTTTGTCGATATTCTGCTAATGTCAAAAAAACCACAATTTCGTAATTCCGTTAAATAAGAATTTAAATTAAAATCATGCTTTAATACGCTTGTTCAAGCGATAAGTCAATGACAGTGATGGATGTAAACGGTTATAATGAAATATGTTCATTATTCAAACATAGCTAGTGCTCATCAGCCCTCAGAGAAGACGTCAGCCGTGAGGCATTTAGGGGAAATGGTAGTCCGCGATTTTACAGAAGAGCTACGGATTCAGAACACAATTTTTTATTAATTGTGGATGCTATGAGTTTCACATTGTCTGAAAAAAACAAACCATCCTCCTATTACTTCCTGTCATCTTCTTCAATGTTTTCGCCAGCAGTAACTTTCGGCTGTTGATCACGTGACTGGTGTGATGCGAAAAATGTGCAAAATACATCTGTTTCGATGTGTCTGAAAAACGACATCCTTGCGCAGAAACTTTTTTTTGTTCCAAAACATGTTTCTTTTTTTATATTAGCGTGTTTATATTAAGCATAGAATTGCACAAATGGAAATGGCAAAATAAATTTGCTTAATGGAAACATGATAATTTTGAAAAAAAATTCTTAATATTTGATAAAAGTTTGCCTTTCGGCTGTATAGAAATAGATGAATTTCGCAAATCTGCAATGGAAATACTTTCTTTGTCATCACACCAAGACGACAGGAACAGCTGGATATTACTACTGGCCAGAAGGTCGAAGAAGACGACAGGAAGTAGTGACAGGATTTGACAGGATTATGATGCAGCATGTTTTTTTAATGACAAAGCACGTAAACACGTGTGATTGTCATTGTGTTTCTTATTTAATGGAAACACCACAATTGCAAAATTGTGTTTTTTCGACATTAGCAGAATATCAACAAAGATTTGTGCAGATTTGTAACGGAAAGGCCATTACTCTCAGTGTTACTGCATCACTGCTGTTGGTAAACACATTTTCTCTGGATAGCAGTGGCACAGTCCTGCCTTTATTTGCTAGAGGGCTAGCAAGCAGAGAGAAAAGCAGATATCTGGAGAGTCTGCTCTCTCCTCATGACACCCAGGTCTGTGGAGGATGTTTTGATTATGTGTGACAGCACAGAAAGGCTTGTTATGCTGACAGGAGTGTGTGTGCAGCTTGTGGAACGTGAAATGTGTATGGCATCATTAGCATCTTCATGCGGGAGCATCCCTTCTGTTGTTTCCTTCATAACAGGATGTGGTATTTGACTTATATGTCCATTTCTTTCCTCAAGTTGTGTCAATTGAAGATCCTTTTGACCAGGACGACTGGCCTGCTTGGTCACAGTTTACAGCTTCGGTTGGCATCCAGGTGAGATGGGACTGTCATTTTATGAAGTTAGACAACTTTAAACAGAAAATTAACTTCACTGACATGGTCTCTGAAACAAGAACCTCCATATTTATTTTTGTTGTTGTAGTATCATAATGTCACATTAGTAAGTCAAGGGAAAAACCGCATGTTGGGAAACATCAGCCAAGAAATGCAAATGGTTCCTCCAAATGGAAAGTGACCCTAAGCACACCACTAAATTAGCTACAATATGGCTTAATGACACCAAAGTCAGTGTTTTGTAATGGCCATCATAACGCCCTGATCTCAGCACCATGGAAAGTTTGAGATCATGTAAAGCTCACAAATCTGACTCAGGTATGGCAGTTCTGTCTGGAGGAATGGGCCAAAATTACAGCAAACTATGGTACAGTCAGAGGCCTGTGGAGGGATTCCCGTAATGTAAAATTAAGTTATATTCTTGAAAGACAATAAGACCAAATACTAAGTAAAGGTATGTAAAATTATGAATTTAAAGCACATTTTAAAAAAATCATTCTGGCATATTTAATATTTATGTTGTACAGTACAAAAGCTTTGTTGGCTTAATGGTTAAACATGTTGGAATGGACCAGTCAGAGCTTAAAAATGGTCAAAGTCTGATTTATTGTCAATTAATCATATGTATTCACCATCCCCTGGTGAAATTAATAACTTAAAAACATCACAAAACAATAAATAAGAACAAATAATAGTAATTAAAAAATGTTTTCCATTGAAAATACAGCAGTAATATTTTTTAAATCCCACAAACCAGATGCCATATACAATTTTAAAAACACAAACTTTAAAAAATAGTTAACTCAGATGGATAGAACTTGTGGGAGAAAATTCAGCCAATTAGAGTCTAACTTGCTCCATTAGTTATTCTCTAAATAATAAAACTAAGATATTGCACTCTATTTATTACCAACTAACCAAAGAAAAACTGCACAAACAGAATGTAAACAACAGCTCCCAGAGACTATGTGATAGAGATAACTGCTTTAAATATTTCCAAAGTGACAACATAGTCGTCAACTCCAGTTCTCCTGGAAAACAAAACATCTCTTCATATTTTCTGGGACTTTTCTCTGCAGGTTGTTGGAGATGATCTGACTGTGACGAACCCCCGCAGGATACAGCGAGCAGTGGAGGAAAAAGCCTGCAACTGTCTGCTGCTTAAAGTCAACCAGATTGGCTCTGTGACTGAGGCCATCAAAGCGTGCGTCACTGCTCTGTTTTTAAATCTCATACATGTGTCCCTGCAGTGCACCAAGCTGCATGCATGTGACACTTACTGCTGCTTCTCAGGTGCAAACTGGCTCAGGAGAATGGTTGGGGGGTGATGGTGAGCCACCGCTCCGGTGAGACAGAGGACACCTTCATAGCCGACCTGGTGGTCGGTCTCTGCACCGGACAGGTAACACGCTCAACCCGCTGGATCATGTTTCCCTTCGTCTGTGTTTTACATCTTTGTGGTTCACGTGTAAGTTTTCACATTCAGTGCATGTGTCCGCAAGGTTATCATAGTTGACTAAAACTAACAAAATAACGAAAACTGAAATTGAGAAAATATTTTTGTTAGCTTGAATAAATAAAAATGATAATTAACCCTTTCATGTGTGAATTATGATCCTTTGTGTCAGGATTTTTTTTCCCAGTTTTTTTTATTATTATTTTCTTAAGGCATAAAAAAAGGAAGGAACATTTTTTTTTTTTTTTTTTTAGGTGATCAATTGTAATTTTCTCCAAATATAAAGTTGTTATTTGAAAAATACACCGGTTGTATTGTTATTTAGAGGCTTTCTGATGTCATAATATATATATATTTTTTTTACCTCCAAGAGTCGTCTACAGTAGAAGAAGGGATTGGCATGCTTTTTTGTCTGTCGGCCATATTGGATTTAGCAAAAATAATTTTCATTGCATTTGCAGCTGATGGCCAGTAGTTGATAGAGTATTTTATGATGCATTAGTGTCCACTTCAGTGGTCTGTGTGCATTTATAACATAAAAATCCACAAGAAGCACAAGAAAATGGCTTTTAGATAGCTGTCCTCTGTAGTGACCACTGAAAGGGTTAATGGGGAAATATATCTAATTATAACTAAGTCGAGCGACTAAAACACACTGAAATTATAGATATAACATTCTTCATTTTTGTGTTTATGAATCTATTTCTTAGCCTTTCGAACTGATGTGAATTTCATTTATCTAACAAGCAGTTTATGTCAGCTGCCGACAAATTACGGTAATCCATAATCCTCCTGGCGGCTATGCTGCGCCAGTCTGCAAAATGGCAGCAGCAAATGTTGGGAGAAAACGCCAGAGTTAGCTATTCAACATCCTGTTGAGCATTCATTACCCAATCTATGTATACTTAATCCTGATGCTTTGACTTTTTTGAATTTTACACTTAAAAATCATAAAAAACTAAAACTACTATTACAACTAATAAAAACTAAACTAAAGAATATTTAACTAATAAAAACTAGTAAACACACTCTAAAAACTAATTGACACTAACCGAATTAGAGAAAAATCACAACAAATTAAAACTAAACTATAATGAAAAACTATTATAACCCTGGTATGTGGACAAATAGTTGCAATTAACTGACTTTAGTTCCTTTCTCATCCATCTGTTAGATCGTTTTACTTAAAGCCTGATAATAGTTGAAATTTGTGTTTGTAGTTAAAAATTTAGCAAAAATACACATAAGTTCAGCGTAATCACAAACAGCAATAATAGCTTAAGAGAAAAAGCTCCAGGTGCAATTGGAAACCTGCAGTTTGGACATATTCATTCAGAAAATGCTACTTGATAGCATTAAGAACAATAAGCAAACATTTTTAATGGTCTTAAGAATAAAACAGCCATGCGTGTAAATGTTTCATTTTTTCTGTTAGATCAAGACTGGTGCTCCATGTCGGTCGGAGCGTCTGGCTAAATACAACCAGCTCATGAGGTGAGTCTCTGTTTCACTTCATCATTCTTAAATATCATTTCAGAGCCTGTAATTTATGCATTTCTTCTCTTTCACGTCCATGCCTCTGTGTTTTCTGTCTTCCTCTCAGGATTGAGGAGGAGCTGGGGGACCAGGCCCGCTTCGCTGGTCACAACTTCCGCAACCCCAGTGCCCTTTGAGTGACGGAGCCATCAGCAGCACGAGAAACCAAATGTTTTTATGTACTCACTTGTTTCAGTGGAGCCCCAAACACACCAAATAACTCATAAATAAGTCTTTGAAAAAATAGAAAACTCATTGTGGCGGTGTTGATCTAAGGCCTCAACAAGTTAAGTCACTCTTCTCTTGGTGGTCTTGTTATTTTTTTTCCTCGTATTATGTGCTTTTCATCCATTCCTGAAAGGTGTTAGTCCAGGTTGTTTTGCCAAATTCCTGTTTCAGTGCAACAATTTACTGGTACATTGTCAAGAAACAATAAAGTTATGATATCGTCTTTAATGTTTCTTAAAGTGATTCAGTTCATTTTGAAAATACTTTCTTAATCCCAGATGGGTATTAAATGTTGCTTTAACTCATGTTATCTAAATTTCTTCAAAGATTTGTTGAATATACAGAAAGCTGTGGGCAGGGATCCTGTAGTGGTCTGTGTTACTGCAGATCTGAACAAGCCTCTGACTGAATACAATACGATATACTGCATTAGAAATGACAGGTGACTTAATGAAAAATGGACTGACAGAAGTTCAAAATATAAAGTATTTTGATTTAGTTTCTAGTGTAAATGTTTTTGTATTCTTGAAGGACAAAAATAACAGGTGACTTTCAGTTAGATACAGGAGCTTGTTATAAGGCAATAATTGCGTAATATTGATGAAAAAGTTCTAGTTCTACTGGCAGATTATAAAACTTATAAAACTGGAAACATGGCTTGTTGGAACTTGTACTTTTTCATCAATATTAAATAATGTCTTAAATATACCTGACTGAAAGGTTGTAAGTTAGATTCGTCTCATTTTAAGTTTACTACAATATATACTCAAGTAAAAGTAAAAAGTGGTGTTACTCTTACTTGAGTACACTTTTTGGGCATCTCTAACTAACTTTGGTAACACCTAACCAGAGTATTTTTGCTACTTTTATCCTATTTCCAAACCAAATGTGTCCCATTTAGTGTCAGTTCCGAAAGCCGCCAGCAGAGGGCGCGCCAGCAGAGGGGCGCTGCTCCAGCCGAAGCCGCTTGTTGCTGCCGCCGCCGCCGCTGCTCCTCCTCGGGCTGCTTGGTGCTGGTGGCGATGATGATGATGATGATGATGAAGGAAGTCTGGAGCCACGCAGGCGCACCACGCACAGTCTCCGGACGGGTTGCCACGGTAACCACACAATAGGAGACGGGACAGGGGGCTGTGCGAAGGGGAGAGGAGAAGGAGTGAACGACAGGAGCGGGGAGGAGGAGGAGGTCTGCAGAGCCGCTTGACTGGACACACCGCTGCAACCCTCTCCCAGACAGACACATTCAACTGTTTCCAAACGAGTGCGAGGCTCCTTTGTTAAGACACAGTAGAACAATCTCGAAAGCGCACACATTTATCTATTAAAACCAGACATTTATGGTTTTGTTGTTGTTTTTGCTCGTTGAGGTTTACTGCGGCGAGTTATTCAAGCTCTCCATGTAGTAAAGGTGACTCTGGAGGGACTAGTCTAAGGAGACCCTCCCTCTTGATCCCCTCCCTCTTCAGAGTTTTGGCCCTCTCTCTGCGCCTCTCTTCCTCCCTCCTCCTCCTCCTCATGTCTCCCCCCTTCTCTCCTTATGCAAATCACGCCCTCACCACTCTCCCTTTCCCTCACCCGACGTGCATCCCTCTCTCTCTCTCTCTCGCTCTCTCTAAATATTTTGACTGTAAGACTGGAGAGGGGGTACAAAAAAGTGCAAGTCGTCTTGAAGAAAGAGGGGGGAGAGAGAGAGATGGGGGGTGCAAAATAGAAAAAAAAAGAGGGGGGGACCGAAAGGGGGTGGGGAAGAGGCATCAATTTGTACAGTCTGCAGTTGGCACCCCTGGTTTTTTTCCCCCTGCAAGGAGTAGCAGGAGATTTCTTCTGCGTTATTGTTATGATCGGATCCCGCTCCAACATGAGCCAGCGCCAGGCTCTGCTGACAGACGCCTGGGCCCAGAGGTGTGCGTGTCGGCGTGCAACATAAAGCAAAAAAAAAAAAAAAAAAGGAGAGAGAGAGGAAAAAACACACACGCACACACACACACACACAAGGGGAGAAAGGGAAAGGCAAAGTGGGAGAACGCATCGCTGGATATTATAGGTAAGAAGCAGAAAATGGATTCTTACACTCCTCTGTTTGTCAGCCACGTTTGTTCTCACCATGCCATTTTTTGTACCTACTCTTTGTGCGCTAATCATCATCATCATCATCCTCATCATCACAATCATCATCAATCTGCGTTGCTACATCTAAAAAAAATTACGTCCTGGCGAATAAATGCTGCACGACGCGGTGCATCCACATTCCTGCGAGGGGAAAAAAATGGGGTCTGAGGGGAGCCAAAGCAAATCGCCATTCCGATTCACCTTTTTCTAACATGTGCATCGCTTTGAAAACAGACATCCGTGCAGACTGGGGAGTCATGTATGTGCTGCTGAACACGTCGCCGTGGAGGAGTTGGCTGTTCTGGCAGGGGCTCCGCTGTTGGTAGCATATAGGCTGCAGCTATGCTCGGTCCCCCCCCCTCCCCCCCCTGCATGTGTATCAGTAACATTTTTGCAGGAAGAAAAGAGTCGTTGCGGTGCACGATCGTTGGTGATGTAAGCAGAGCCGCTGCATGCTGCTGCTTTGCATCACACACGCAGAGAGAAGAGGCCAGTTTGTTGATGATGCATGTGCTGCGAGTTGGTGGTGACAGTGCTGGTGTTTGATGACCGGTGGACCACTGGCAGGCCAGCAAGGATGCCACCTGTAACTGAGAGGCATTGTTCAGACCCCCTACTGGATGCTGCTGCTGCTGCGTTATTAATCAATTTATCTGCAGGTAAATTAAGGGACTATGTCTTATGCCTTGGCTAGCACATGATTAGGTGAACATGAATAATTCGTGGAACACATATTTTGGTCCATTTTGAGAGGATGGTTCATTCAGTGGCTGCAGATTTGTTGGTTGAACGCCTCATGACAAATGTCCTCTATTTCTTTGAGATCTGGTGATAGTTACAGAGAATTCATTGGCATGTTCAGCAGGCTTTTAAGTCTAAGCTATTTTTAATTGGTATCAAGGGGCCCAAAGTGTGCCAAGAACATATCCCCCTACACCAAAGGTTGACAAGACTCAGCAATAGGATATGTTGGTCCACCACTTGGGTATAACCAGGCTGGACCTCCCTTTTGCCTTAGAGATACCTTAATTCATTGTGGAGTAGATTCAACAAGGTATCAGAAACATTACTCCAAGTTTTTGGTCCATGTTGATGTAATCACATCACGCAGTTGCTGCAGATTTATCTGCTTTACATCTGTGTTGCAAATCTTCATGTCCACTTTATCCTAAAAGAGTTATTCTTCATTGAAATCTGGTGACTGTAGAAGCTTATTTAGTCATTGTCAAGAAAACAGTTTGAGATGATCTGATTTTGTGACATGATGCCCTTCATACTGGAAGTAGCTGTCATAAGATGGGCAGATACGGTCATCAGCGATACTCAGGTAGGCTTTGGTATTTTAATGATACTAGTTGGTACTAATTTTCCCCAGACCATCGCACCACTCCTCCATGCAACGGTTGGACTGAGCCTTAGATGTAGTAGGTGAAATACCATCATCTTTGAGGGAGTTCAGTATGGAGTTGCTCTTCCACATCAAAAGGGGTGACTTGAGGGGATTTGGGCATCTGATCAAGATGCCTTCCTTTGGAGGTTTACTGGGTACATCCGACTGAGAGGACAGCCCAGAGCAGAACCTGCTAGTTGATTACATTGGTGTAGTAACACCTTGAGACCCCCAGAATGAGCAACAGTGTTATTGGGGGAGAAGGATGTCTGCATTTCTTTATCCATGACTCCAACCCAGTCTCAGATAAGTGAAACAATAGGGATAGAAGAACTATAACCAACCTGAACCATTGAAACAAGACTGAAGGGATTCATGCTTTCATGTCATCTATGACCCTAAGGTATCAATATGGCAGATACTGTGGAGACTTGGTCGTCCTGTTCAACTTTAGTGTTATTTTTAGGTTTTTAGCTGACGGGAATGCTCTTCTGCTGTTGTAGTCAGTCTGCTTTAAGGGTCAAAGTGTTTTGTATTTCACTTTCCTTGGTTGTAACTAGTGGTAACTTGAGCTACGGTTGCCTTTCTGGCCCTATGAGCCGTTCTGCCTTCAACAAAGCGTTTCTGTCCACATAACTGCTGCTCACTTGATATTTTCTCTCTCAACTCTCCATAAACCAGAAACACGGTCATGCGTGACAGTTCCACTGATCAACAGCTTCTGAAATAATCAGACCAGCTCGCCTGACACAAACAACTATGCCACGTTCAGAATCTCTTAAATATTGTTGCTGGTGCTTTGAACTTCAGCATATCCTCCTCAGCACATCTGGATGCATAAATACATGGAGTTGCTGACATGTGATTGACTAAGTTGCTATTTATTTTGTAAGCAACTGAACAGCTGTGACTAATGAAGAGACCAGTGAGTGTATATTCATTAATATCAGTGATTGTGACTTTCCTGATTTCACACTTGCTGCAGGAGCTTTTTATTTAATTAATGTGTGTGTAGTAAAGCTGCTACATGACTCACCTACAGTGTTCATACACTCTGGCTCTACTCTAGCTGTTCTTTCTTTTCTCTTACAACCCTACACACTATTTTTAACCTCATTTAATATTCATGAGCCATTTTTTTCATCATAGTGGCACATGAATGAATGGATTAGACCAACCCGATGACTGCCTACTGTTTGCTGTCGAGCAGAACCACATGGAAAAAAGAATCTTGACATTGTTCGTTCCCCTAATGGGTTGCTGAATAAATAAGCTTGTGATTCTTCTGACCATAACCAGGTCATGTGGGTTAACCACAAGTAGCTGTGGGTTGTTGTGGGGAAGGTGGAAGAAGAAGGAGGGGGGGTGTGGCTCTCATTCCCAGTATGTCTCCTACAGACTACATTCCAAAATGCCAGTATCCCAGTGTTGCAGCTCTACCAAACGGTGTATTCTGACAGTCGGAGTGGATGAACCTCTTGAGATTGTAGTTCTCCGTTGCTGTGCTGAAACCTAAGAGCAGAGAGGAGATTGTTTTGAGTGCAGCGAAGAGCAGTGGTGCCGATACAGTGTGGAGCATGCAGCGAATTTAAATGCTGTTTTTCTGCTCTTATAGTCTCCATGTCTTTAAAAATGTCTCCAGTTCACAAACTCCCCTGCGAGTACAGATAGCAAAATGACGTCAATGACCACCGCGTCCTTTCATCGTGTTTTTTATTTTTTTCACAGAAACATTGAGTACTTGAGCAGAATTCCCTTCACGTTGACTCATGCTTTCTTCTCTTCTGTTTCTTTGCAGGTTTTTGTAGCTCTTGCAATTGGTAAACAACTGGAACCAGTTCTGTTCCTGGAATGGCTTCTGTTGTGAAATGGACGTTATAAAGGAAAGATAATGAAAACAAGAACGCACAAAGAATCGGTATGCGCAAGGCTTAGCTTTTCTGTTTTTGTAGAATTGTCATAGGGTACATACCTGCTTAATTTCTCAATGTTTGTCTTATTATGTCATAATTAGTAAGAAATTTGATAATTTTTCAAAATGTCAGGTTAGTCATTCTCCCCTTCTCTTTGTTGTTGTTCCTGCCCTTTCTTCTTTTCTTCATTTTTCCCTTTACTACTGCTACCCTAAACTACTGCCCCAACTCTTTTGTTTCAAATAACTCTCTTGTTTTTCTTTCAATTATCTCTTGTTCTCCTTCTTTCTCTTCTCCAACACATAAACATTTAACACTTTTCACCACCCCACCATGTTTTCCCCTTTTGGTGGACTTTGCAGATGCCCATGCGCAGTGGGCGAAGGAGGGGGGCGAGTGAGGAGAGAAGGGGCAGGCGCCCGCACACCAGCCCAACTCGCCCTGAACGCACCGACCGGCAGACGGTTAGAGCTCATCTCTTTGTGCTCATTGTTACCTCTCACTGTCCTGACTGTAATAATATGCATGCATGCAAATGATAAAAGTCATGAAACAAAGAAAAACAGCCTATTTTGAATTTGGGGTGTGTGTGTGTGTGTGTGTGTGTGTGTGTGTGTGTGTGTGTGTGTGTGTGTGAGTCATCAGTATGGTTGCTACAGACATACCCTTGCAGTATTAAGAACTCAGCACGTTGAAATCTTTGATGCTTCGTGTTTAAACGCATGCAGCTGCAGGCTTTGTTCTAAAAACAGATATGAGCCTATTATGGATTCAGTACAACAAAATTAAAACTCTTGTGTTGTTTTAGCAAAGAGGTGGTGGTGAGGAACTGGCTGGAAATCGCTTCAGTTGCAGATCACAAGGACATGATTCATCAGAGAGTGAGGGGGAGGAACTTGTATCACCTCCAAAGAGACAGAAAGTTCAGGTTTGTGTTACATGTCGTCAGCTTTTTATATAAAGATCCGTTATTAAGCAATTTGCACCTTGCTGTCTTTGAGAGAAATCTATTTTTGACTCTACCTCACTCTAAAGCTACTCGTTTTTTTTTTTGTTTTGTTTTGTTTTTTGTTAGGATTCAGCACCAAACCCAAATCCTCCAACATCAACGCACTTGACTGAAAGCTCAACAACTTCCACTGTTCCACCTCCAACCTCAGCTGCAAGCCAATCTCGGGAGAGTGACAATGAAGATGGCCAATCCCAGGGCAGTAGGAGTTCGGCCGTAGGGAGCCTGGCCAATAGCAGTAGCAGCCTGAGCAGCGGGCGGGATATAGACCAGGACAATCGATCCTCATCTCCGAGTCTTTCTGCTTCCCCTTTGGGTAGCCTGGACTCTGATTCTGATGGGCCCGATTCACCAAAGCAAGGAGAACGTGAGAAAGGTAAAGAGGTTGGTGCAGGGAAAGTGACCGGGGAGGACAGGAGAACGTTACGAGAGGGGAGAGGAGAAGAATCGTGTGGCGATGGGGAAAAACGAGACGTAGAGACAATTGAAGATTCTTCATCTCTGAAGCCCCCTTCTACTCCCTGCTCTTCCTCTAGTCTAACTCCTTCTGTTCGAGGAGGAGATTCATCGAATGACAGCAATAGTGGGAGGAAATCATATTTCTCCCTGGACTCCAAATTGATGTGTAAAGTTGAGTATGGCTCACCAGCAGGTGTTGAAAGCAACAGAATGACTTCCAAAGCCAGCACACAGTGCATAAACAAGACAACCATCTCTGGAGGAGATTTTTCACATAACAGCCCCAACATTCCCCATTCGTTACCCCCTCCACTTCCTCCTCCACCTGCCCTGAAGCCGTTGGAGCTTGGGGGACAAAACCTGCCGGCTGAGGTTAAGACAGAAAGAGACAAAACTGAAAAAACAGAGAAACTCATGGACAAGGCTCAGTCCACGCCTCCTTCTTTGCTGCCACAGTGCGGCCCTCAGCCCCTGTCCCAGTCTCAGCCTCAGACCCAGCCCTCTAGCCATCCTCACCACTACAGCTCCAGTTGGCAGGGCGGGGCAGCAACTGGTTGCCAGGGGAGCTGGGGCTACTCCCGCTATCCTGGCAGCCACCACCCACAGCACCAGCCCCCCGTGCAGCAGCAGCAACTTCCCTCCGTCTACAACCCGCCATCCTCTCGCCACTCCTCATCCCACCCCTCTTACCTTCCCCATCCTCACCCCCACCCTCACAGAGAGTACCTTCCCAGGTACGCTGGAGGGGGAGGGGACAGGGAGAGGGGCCCCACAGGAGAGAGAGAGAGGGGAGTAAGAGGGGAGTGTGGTGGGAGAGAGCTCACCAGAGAGTTTTCTGCTCCTGTTGGCAACAGCAGCAACAGTAACGGAGGGGGGAGTAGTAATAATGGCTGTGGTGCAATGAGTGTCCCCAACAGCATTCCAGCTCGGGAGTTTGGGGGGATGCCCGTAGGGCAGAACAGGGAGTACCAAGGCTCAGGAAGAGATGGGCCCAACTTAGGTCCAGATCGAAGAGACTTTGGTTCAGCATTCAGGGACAGGGAGCGTGAAAGGGAACGGGAAGGAGGAAGGGAGTTTAATCTGCCAAATCAAAATCAGAATAGAGACTTTGGCCCCACTGTACCCACAGGGGGGCACCCAAGAGACAAAGATGGCAACAGATGGAGTGAGTTTGGGAGCCAGACAAGAGAGGTTGTGAGCAACAGCAACCCTAATAACAACTCCATACCACCAGGAAACCCCCCAAGTTCAACCAGTGGTCTACCAGTCGCCCCCATGCTAAACCGTGACCCACCTGCGTCACCCCAAAACAACCTCAGTCACCCTTCTCATTCCTCTCTTCCCCAGCATCCCCATTCTCATCCCCCAAATTCATCCAACAGGGATTTCCCCCCACCCATGGACCAGACACAAATGCCTTCAACTGGAGCAGATCACTTTCACAGAGACTATCCTCCAAGTGGAGGAAAAGACTTTCCAGCTGGGGCACCTCCTTCTGCTGGCACAAATCGAGAGTACCTAAGCTCCCCTGGAGTGACTCCAAACCTGGGACGAGAGTACCCAGGGACAGGAGGAACGCAACACGCCCACCCACCTCACCCCCACTACCAGCCTGGGCCCAAAGACAGAGAGAGGGATTCAAACCTGCGAGAGTCTGCTCTCTACCAAAGCCGTGGAGGCCCTAATCAGCCTCCTGCACTCTCTCCTTCCTCCTCTTCCAGCCATCATGGACAATACCCACATCCGCCTCCTCAGCCACCTGTACACCCCCCTCAAAGCTCCCATTCCCAGGCACCTCAATCAACTATGGGACCTAGTACACGTCCTCCACACTATCAGTCCTCTGCTCAAACTCCTCCAACACCTCTATCTCCCTTACCTAGCCCATCTACCAATCAGATGGGAGCCTTCTCATCCTTTCCCTCTGGTTCTTCCTCTGCACCCACCTCACAACTTCCCGTTCCAGGTGTGTCATCCAGCTGTTCACCTGGATGCCGCCCTTCGTCTTTCCATGGCACTTTGAACAATCATCCTCAGTTCAGTGGCACATATCACTCCAATGGAAGCAATGGCAGCACCATGGCAAACAGCAGTGGCAACAGTAGCGCAGTCAGCAGTAGCAGCAACACAAACTCACAGGCACCCTCACCTCAGAATGTCTCGAAGGCCCCACCACCTCTTAGTAACTCCACCAACAACAACACCAACGTCTCAACACCTGCCTTGACCTCATCACTTCCTGGTGTGGAGGGACACTCAGACTCAGGTCTACCTCCAACAGCCGTCATCAAGGAAGAACCACCAGAGGACCGGGAAGAAACCGAAAGCCCTCCCCCGGTGTTAAGAAGTCCCTCACCTGAACCAAAACACGTGGATATTCCTATTCATGCCAGCCAATCAGCACGGTAAAATCAAACTGGAATAAAGAGCCTTGCAAAAGTATTAATACCTCTGAGATTTTTCACATTTAGCATTTTATCACACTAGGCCATGGGTGCTCAAGTCCAGTCCTCAAGCGCTACCATCCTGCAACTTTCCGATGCATCTCTTCTCCAACACACCTGAATCAAATGAATGGCTCGTTACCAGGCCTGTTCAGAGCTGAATGAGTGCTGATGAAGGAATTCAGCCATTTGATCCCAGTCTGGTGGAATAAGAATGCATCTAAAAGTTGCAGGATGGTATCACTCGAGGACTGGACTTGAGCACCTCTGGACTATACGCACATACTTGTATGTATTTTTTTGGATTTTATGTGATGTACCAACATAAAATACAGTATAATTTTGTAATGGACGGAAAATTATCTTTAGAGTATTTTAGAAAAAAAAATCTGAGGACATGCTAATATATTCCGCCCTGCCAGAGTTAATACCTTTTCCTGGAATTAGTCCTTTGGTGTGTGTTTCTATTATCTTTTTGCCCATGAAGATGCTTCCCTTTCTTTTTTTTTTCAAAACAGACTGAGTCACTTTTCAATACTTTTAACTGATATTATCGTTTAGATTTTGGACTTGTGTCTCCTTGTGACAAACTGCTCCTCTGACTTTCTCTCAACAGCTTAACAATCTCACCACACTTCCTGGGCCTAACTCTGCTTTACGCATATACACACATAAAATCCCAATAAAGTACACCGAAGTTTGTGGTTATGTGAAAAAGTTCAAGAGGCGTATTTGCAAAGTGCTTTTAGTTCTTAACATCCGACTAACTCCTAATAGTTGTAAACACTATGTCCAATGATTCTAGGTTTCACAAGGTCCTTGATAGAGGCAGCAGGAACTCCTGTGCCCGCAGCGATGTCCTCTTTGTCCCATTGGACGGCTCCAAACTGTGGAAAAAGAGGAACGAGATGATTGAAAGAGCTCGCAGGGAAGTTGAGCAGAGGGCCAGAGACCTGAGAGAGAAAGAAAGGGAACGGGAAAGAGAGCGTGAGAGAGAACTGGATCGGCATCTACAGGTGTGCACATTTCAGTGTGATAATTATGTCCAGTGTCAGATTTTATGGATTCGATGTAGATTAAATTGATCTGTTGAAGGGAGGGGAGGAACTTAGGTCACATACACATGATTTACTGTCCGTCTGTTTTATCTTCCAGAACCAGAAGGATGTCAGTGCTGCTGGAGGGGGACGCCAGGGTTCCTCGCTCTTCTTCCCCCCCTCGTCCTCCATCATTCTTGACCCTTCCTCTTCCTCTGCCTCTTCCTCCGCCAACGTAGTCGCCCACCCTCCCGCTCACCCCCAGCACCACCCCTCACATCCGCATGCTCATCTTCCACCGACACATCATCTCCACCCCTCTCTGTCCCACGCTATTCCCCACTCCCTTCTCTTACCCACCATGGGTGGGGCATCGGCAGTGGTTGGTGGGCCTCAGGGGGCCCTGGGGATTGGGTTAGGAGGTCCATATTTAGGACCTGACACACCAGCCCTGAGGACCCTGAGCGAATACGCTCGCCCACATGCCATGTCTCCTCTTGGGGCAGCGAGTCGTGCTCAGGCACACCACCCTCAAGTTCACCATGGTCACCCCCATGTCCACCCCTCATTCTTCCTCCCTCAACTACAAAACCATGCTTTGAGTCACCCACACCACCTTCCCACTGATGCAGCAACGGCAGCAGCCATCTTAGGCTTTTTGTACGGTGGCAGCCTTGAAGGTGGTCCAGGTGTGCCTGGGCACCCTGGGGTGGCCGGGGGCCCCGTACCAGGAGGAATTGGCGGTGCAGGTTTGGGAGGCATGGGTTTCCCTCACGCAATGGCAGCTCATCGAGATCGGCTAAAGCCTGGATTTGAGTTTAAGAGTGATGAGCGGGTTTATCCTGCGGGATCCATACCCGACCCTGCAGCTATTGCGCTTGCTCATTCGCATGCGCATGCCCACAGCAACGCCCATGCACATGCTCACTCCCTGCTGCTTGCAGGAGGTGCAGCAGCTAATGAGGTATCACTCTATGGCACTCCTCCTCCTCCAGCTCCACCTGGACCTCCACACCTTCAAAACCCAACCCTGGCACAAGTAACCCGACCTCCACAACCTCCTGCTCCACAGTCACTGTCTAATCCTCCTCCTTCATCCCTCCTTCCACCTTCCCTCCCCTCTCACCCTTCATCTGCCCCACTGGCCGCCCCCTCAGCCCCGGCACCACCTTCCGCACCTCCAGCCGCTCCTCCTCAACCTGCTCCACCGACCTCCAACTCTTCCTCACTTCATCACCCAGTGCCCCACTCTTCTTTCCCTAACTCCCTGTCCTCTCATGTGCCTCCGCCTCCTGCCCCAGCTGCTCCGCCCGAGACTTATCCGACTCCCACGCGCTCCCCTGCCTCGTACGAGCGTGACAGGAGCGGAGCGAGGGAACGGGAGAGGGAGCGGGACAGAGCAGCTTTGCCGGCCTTTGGGGACAGAGAGCGAGAAAGAGAGAGGGAGCGAGAAAGGGGAGGGAGTGGGGGAGGCGGAGGAGCAGGAGGGGGGAATGGAGGCGGAACAGGGGGAGGAGGTGGAGGAGAGAACCTGGGGCGTCTTCAGATGTTGAATGTGACGCCTCATCATCACCAGCATTCACACATCCACTCACATCTTCACCTGCACCAGCAAGACACAGGTACCAACTGCTATTACCATTGCTGTCAGAGTCAGCTCACACCACACACCACAGATCTGTCAATATGAGCCAAGTTAGACACACAATGTTACTTCAAAACAGCTGCTTAGTTAGTAATTAACAGATCATGCTGTTTCCAGATCTCAAAATGCAACAAAAGTCCAAACGCAAAGAGTCAAACTTCGTTCTTACTTACAATGATTGTAAATGATTGATTACACTGGTCAGCAGCCAAAAAACTGTCTGGGGCTTTTCAACTGTTTTAGGGTAAAAAAAAAAATCACATTGGTTTTGCTCAATCTGGTCAATTTTCTGAACTATGGAGCAACATGAGCATCAAAATGCACAACTTGTTCTCACATATGGATCGGTTTGCTGAGAGTCTGGGATCAATGAGTGATGAGCAGGAGGAGAGAGTCCATCAGGACAGAAAAGAGATGGAGAATTTTACACAATGGAGACGTAATGTTCATTTTACATGTCGTTAATAGTCCTTAATAGTGTTTATTGTACAATTTACAGAAATCCAAGTTTGTAACATCTCATTAATACTCTGTTAGGAAACGTTCTTTTTTCTCCTAAGACCTTTTTTGGATGAGAAATATAAACAGAAATGAACTGATAATGTCACAAAAATAAAATTTTTATAAAAACCTAACCTGATTGAGAAAAATCTATGTCATTTTTGGATTCTACGGTGCAAAATAGTCCTAATTCAGTTGAAAAAACAGACAACTTCCAAAAAATATATTTTTTTTTAATCTCACTGTTATCTTAGAAAAAATATAATTTCTGATGGTTCTAGTAGTTTTCTGGTCCTTTGGTTTGAAAAACAGTATTGTTCATTACATTTGCTACTTTCACATAAGAAACAAACAATGCATGATATTTTAGTTTTCTTACAGCATAAAATGAGAGTTTAATAGATGATTTGGTTAAAAACAGTGGTGTCAAACTCCAGTCCTCCTCAACACCCAGAGTCCCGCAATGTCTTTCTGCTTCAGCACAGCTTCAATATGAGCTCATTAGCAGAGCTCTGTAGAGTATGACTGTGTGCTAGTGAGGCAGTTTCACCTTGTAATGCACGAGTGTAGGGCAAGGGACACATGTAAAAGTTGCAGGACTCCAACCCTCGAGGAATGCAGCTTAAGACCACTGGTTTAAAAGTATTTTAATAACTGTACAGTATTATTTACAGTCTCTTATTCTTGCTTGTATATATGTTATCTCTGTACATACCTTTGACTTGCTGCCGTTAAACTTGAAATGCCCCACTGTGGGACTGTAAATGATATTTTTATTCTATTCTGTCTCACAGTTTGATGAAATTTACAGACCTCTTTATTCTTTGGGAAACTTTGTTAGTGTATCAAATTCTTATTTTCCCTGCTGTAGTGCAAATAAATTGATGAAAGAAAACCAGGGCCAGAATTTTTTCAACATTTACAAATATGTGAAAAAGTAATTTTCTCTTTTATTTACATTTTCCTTCCAAGGTGCCAGACTTTCTTGTAATCTTTAATCTCAGTTAGTATTTCTTTTACTTTCCTTTAGGTGGTTTAATGTTTATCTTTTTCTTAGGTAGTTTGAGTCTCGTTGTGTCTTTAAATTATCAAGTCATTCAGCTCTGACATGTCAGTAATTCATGCTTATCTTTTAGCACGCAGCAGCCTCTCATTAAGATGTGATCTGTTCTTATTTTTTAGGTTGGTTTTTTAAAAAATACAATTTAAAATAGTATTTAGGGCCAAAAAACGAAACGTTTGACAAAGCATTAAAAGGATAAAACCTTATAAATCGGATAATCAACTAAAGGATGATATCTTAAGAAAACGTAGTTTCAAACATTAATCTTTATTTAACCAGATTGCTGTACACTAACTACAGTGTAATTTGATGTGGTTAGTGTTTTTCTGAAATTATCTTTCTTTCTTTAGATGGTTGAATCCGTTTGAAAGTTGTTTCTTTTAGTCAGAGCGTACTCCATGTCGTTTTAAAAAATAATACCGGACACACAGGATCAGTTTCAGAAAAGTTTTCATCCACATGAACCCGCACAGGTCCGCCACTTTAAACGCACCAAACCCAGAAGTGTAACGCGAAGCTAAAACCTGCCGGCCAATCAGAATGTTTCAAAACAACCATGACTTCCTGTTAGGAGTTTGGATTAATTTATAAAGCCAGGTATTTGGGTTGAAGTACTTTAGATAGTGTATTAGAATGTAGTTATTAAAACATTCAGACAATGTCAATTGGGAATCATGTCATAGATTGTAATGACGTCTACACACGTAAACATGAAAACAGAGTTTTCTCCAGTGGCCACTTTGTTTAGAGTTTTCATAAATAGCCACTTTTAGTTATATCAGACAGAATTTTTGTGTGAATGAAAAAACGTATAAAAATGTGTCAGTTTCTCTACATAGCAGGCCTTATTCTCCTCTCGCTTGTTTGAATGTTTTCTACGTGTTGTTTTCTGGAATAAAACCACATAAAAGTTGTGTGATTAAATATTTGTTCTACTAATCATATTCAACACTATTCCCTGGCTTTCTTTTGATCTGATCTAATAAAAGCTCCTGACTGTAAAGCGTCTTCTGAAGATCCTGCTTTGACTCACTTTAAATGTGTCCTGTATTTCCTATTACATCACTGGCATCCAGCGGCGGGCGGGGTTCACCCCCTGATGGACCCGTTGGCGTCGGGGTCTCCTTTGGCTCGCCTTCCCTACCCAGGAGCAGCGCTCGGCACGCCCATCCTGGCTCACCCCCTCACTGACAGCGAGGTGCTTCGCCAACAGCTGTTCGGTGAGGAGAAGGCTCCTCGTCCATGTACTCGTTCAGTTTTCTTCTCTAAAAACAACACAGTGCTAACAACGATTACGGACATGCCGCTTTTCTCTCGACGGTGACCTCTGACCCTCTTTTTTTTGCTGTGGGGACAGGTGCTCCTTTCCGTGACTTGCCCCAGCCTTCCTCCCTCACTGGTCCCATGTCAGCGGCCCATCAGCTCCAGGCCATGCAGCAGGCCCAGAGCGCGGAGCTGCAGATCCAGAGACTGGCCCTGGAACAGCAGTGGATCCACCACCATCACCACCACTCCCTCACACAGGACGAGTATTACAGGTGCTAAAGCCGTCCGTCCGTCCGTCCGTTCTGTCTGAGCTGTAATCGATTATTCTTTCAATTGGAAGGAAAAATCGTTTTTCAGGTTTTTCAATTAACCACTTAAGCCTTTTTTATACATTACATTAAAAAGATGCAAAGAAACAACTTAAATTCACTTTTTAAATAAGAAAATAATCATTTTGTTGCCTAAAATGTAATGACTTAGCATTCCTTTAGTGAAACCTTGACAATCTGCAGTTAAAATCAGCTGGTAATTTATAGTTTTTGTTTTGTTTTATTAAATAAGCATCTTCCTTTTGGACACGCTATGTTGACATTCGTTTTTGGTTTTGTTGCATTATTTTCATTGTTGTTTTACTTTGGTTTTGGTTTATTCGTGTAGTTATTTATGTTTGTTTCTGTTGTTTTAACTCATGTCTGACATACATTATTAAATTGTAAAAAAAATAACTTCTAACATCAAAACCTCAACCGTTTCTGCTTCACTTAGCATCAACTCAGTATTGGAGTAAACTTTTAAGTATTTTGAGTATTTTTTTTATTAACTCATTAACAGTTGGATTAAAAAAGTTGCTTAATTACAGAATTTGACAAATTAAAGCTAAACCTTTACCAATTGAAGAGTTTTGGATGGAACATATTTACCCAAAACTAAATATGTTCTATAAAAAAAAAATAATTAGTTTTTTTTGTAAAATTTTGGCTGCTTAATTAATGCAGCCTGTAATTTAACTGTAAAGCCTTTTTCCAGTTTGAGATGTTGTTTTTCAGCCTAAGTTTGCTTTAATCATAAAATGTTTCTTCTTAGGTTTTCTATGGAGCTAAACTAGGGCCATAAATTATGTCAAAAAAAGAAAAAATCAAATAAAACTTGAAAAAGTTGAAACTGAAAAAATGTTCAAAACTACTTTCCAGACTTTTTGGTTTCAAAAAAGTATTTCAGTTTCTTTTATTTATGTTTTTCTTTATAACAAACTTTATGGCCCCAATTTAACTCCATAGTTTTCTGTCACTAATTTTCTGAAACTTTCACAGAACCGATTTTTACTGGATTTAAGTAAACCTCTGAAGGAAATCTGTTGCATTGAATTTTATTTAGGCGTATCTTAGTTTGGAGGGAAAAATTAAAATCTACCCCACATTTTTTTGGGGGGGGGGTTCTGGAATAATAGTAGAATATTCTGGAATATCTTTATCTACCTGACCATTTCTTGTGTTTAGATTATGTTGCACAAAAGCAACAGAGTCTAGAGTGCCATTAAAAATAAAGGAAAACTCGATCACAACTGATGTAATCTGAGATTATTTCATGGTTCTTGTGTTTAAAAGCCTCTCCAAGCCGTGTGGAAATATTGAGAATTTACGTTTGTTGATCTTTACTCTGTGCATGAGAGAAAAGGAGGAGAGATTACAACCTGCAGTAAAAAACGCAATTTATGTCATTGTATTTAAACACTGAAACTGAATTAAAATCACTTTTAACTCAGAAGAAGGTTGGAATAGTCTGACTTTCTCTAGTAAATAAAGCTAATCTTTTGATTCGAGTGTTTCTCTCTGCTTCCTTGAATTGAAAATTTCCACTAAGGTTGACAGATTTGATCAATGTATTTGAAAGCAAACTGTAAAAACTGAGGCTGGGTTTAAATTAGGGGAAATCGGATCAGATGTCCTTCATTTTGGGAGATCGGCAGATCTTCTCTACCTCAGCAAATGTCTAAAAATCAGCCTCTGTCTTCTTCTGCTCTGCTGTGATCGAGGTTTGGCTGACAGACCGACCCACCAGGTCATGTCGTCATCCCACTTTTACCAACTCGGCGACTTTCTTGCTTTATTTAGCAACATTTCAGACAAAAAAAATGGTATTGGCTAAAACCGGAATCGGCAGGCATTTTAAAGATCTGTGATCGGCCAAAAAGCTGCAATCGGTTTAAGTAATTTGTTTGTAAACACAATTGCAGAACAGAAAGTGGGCCGAAACCAAAGGTCAACACAAAGCTTCACCTTTCAGTTTCTGCTCTGCGACGCTGATTTGGTTCTGGTTTCTGCAGGGGATCTTGAAAAGTATCTTTCAGTGGAAATGCACCTTTAGGGCTGCCAAGAGTTAACCACGGCGTCTTCTTTAAAAAACAAATAAAAGCACTCAAACGAAAGGTTGGATTTTTCTACTTTTTCCGTGTGAGATCATGCTGCGGATGAATTTGTTTTAAGGCTTCTTAGAAATGCTTACCATGTGTGTGGAGGATGCTATCAAAACCTTTACTCACAATCTATAAAGATGCATCAGTGAACCACATGTAATGATACTGATCTTTCCATTAAAGTAAACTTCTTCCTCTTCTTCTTCTTCTTCTTCTTCTTATGTTTTTCTTAACCTTTCAGTCACCTGAAGAAAGAGAGTGACAAGACCCTGTGAGGGAGGGGACACGATGCAGAGCGGCTCGGGCAAGAAGTCGAAACAAAACACGTGAATCTGTGCAAGAACAGACTGAATCGAGAAAAACAACAAAAAGAAAAGCACTGAAAACAAAGAGGGAACTCATCAAACTGAACCTGGACGGGAACGTTTCGAAGGATTAACAAAAGAAGAAGGTGTGAAAATGTTGCACATCGTCCCTGCAAACTGCACCAGAGTCCCAACGTTTCCCTGTATTAACCTTGTTTTGTATCGTGCTCTGTACAGTATATTAGTCGGGAGGGGAGAAGGATTGTGAAGTACAGTATGTTGTAAAATACTTGATGCCAGAAGGAATGTGTACATGAGTCTCTTTTCTGTCGTTGCATGTAGCTAGGCGCTTCTTCTGAACCGGTGGAGCTTTTGGTTCTCTTTTTAGTAAATCCTCCCCTCTTTTGTATCCGAGGGGCGTTCGATATGCATGAGACCAGCAATTTTAGTGTTTCTGTTCATGATGATAGTATTGTTATTATGATTAATGTCGTCCGTTTGTTGATAATGATATAATTATATATACAACACATATTATTTGTATTATTTTTTTACATTTTCATGGTATGGCGGTCGGTTTTTATTTTTTATTTTCGATTTACCTTGTGAAACAAGATGCAAATGAGGGCAAAAGAAACAAAAAATCTGGGAATAAATTATAATCTCTTTTTTTGCTATAGTTTCCCGAGTCTTGGTGTGTGTTTCGGAGTTTTTGCCCCGTCTTTTGTTTTATACAAGTCATTCGTGCACAAAGCATATCAAATTCCTCCCACTCCTCCCCCTCTGCACCAGCCTCTCCCTCCGTCCCTCCATCCCTCCCTCTCTCGGGTGAGTGTAGCTAATAAGAGACACATGGGATGAGTGTGAGACATGGGAGGTGAGTCGCTCCAGTGAGCAGCAGCAGCAGCAGCAGCCACCCTGTAGAGCCAGCATTCCTGACTGCGCTGTAAAAAAAAGAAAAAAGAAAGAAAAACGGAGAAAAGAGGGAAATTTGGGGAGAAGGAGAAACAAGGGAGGAGCTGAAAGGAGTGATTTACTGATGCTGCTGAAGGCTCAGGGTTATATGTGTGTGTGTGCGTGTGTGTGTGTGTGTGTGTGTGTGTGTGTGTGTGTGTGTGTGTGTGTGTGTGTGTGAGACCGACAGAGGAACCTCCTCCCTGCAGTTCTGCGGCCTTCGCTGCCGCCCCACAGATCACATTTATTGATACGTCTCAGAATCTGCAGCTCCATTCCTTCACGCTGCTCCTGCTGCTGCTGCTGCTGGGCGTCTCGTATTTTCTGTGGGGTTTGTGTCATTTAAAGTCACCTTGAAAAAGTGTGTCAACATAATGTAAAGCGCCTTCCTGCAGGACAGATCTCATTTTTACCCCCTCTGGTGAAATCACATCTGGGGTTTTATTCTTAGCACATCATCAGTCGTATTTTTTTTTTCCCTCCATTGTGGAGGAGGAGGTGAAAGTCAAAGACGTCGAATGTTTTTAAACACAAACGCTGGTCCAGATGCAAGGCAATCATCACTGTCACAGTTGTTTATTTTCTGTTTAATCTTGTTGAGTCAGCTTCTTCTTTTCTGTACCTACAGCTCCATTTTTCAGATTGGACCCGGACCTGCATCCATTTAATCATCCTCTGCTTTTGCGTGTGTATAAAGCTCTGATCCAGAGTCAAAAGTTGAACAAGAAGAGCTCCGAGCAGCTGGAAGAAATTGATACTTTCTGTAGGAAAACAAACCTAAACATACAGCCAGAACTAGAGCAAAATGGCTGAAATCATATCTTAATTGGTCTAGTCAAAGTCCAAGTCTAAATCAAATTAAGAATCTTTAGCAATGCTTAAAAGCTGATGTTCACAGATGCTCACAATCTGATCTGACTGAAGTGTTTTGTAAAGAAGAATGGAAAGATTAAAAGCCAGCAGAGTCGTTACTATAAAAACAAAGTTCCTGCGGCGTTAAAAAGTCTGGAAAAATGTTTATTTTTATATTTTGTACAAGTTTTAAAAAAAATAATAACTGAGAATTTTAAAAAGTTTTTTCTTCCAGACTTTGCTATTCAATGATTTCAAACCAAACAGCTCACATTCATATTTATGGTACCAAATTTTGACTGATTGATAAATAAACTGATATAAATCAGATTACAGTAATTAATTAATTAATTAATTATTAATATCTAAAAGATAAAATCTTGAATCTGACCTCCATTTTCTGAAAATTGAGGAATAACAGAATAACTGACCTCTATTAACCTCAAACAGTTAATCCCACTCGCTGTCACAAGATGGTTTGGGGTTAATTTATTCTCTAAAATGGACCCAGTTAGACTGGAAACCTTGAACTGGAGTCAGTGTAGATGGCAAACAAATAAAAACAAATCCTGCATTTTGGAATGAAGGAATCATAGATCAAACTAGACATAACACAGAGGATTAGCACTTAATCTGGGATAATCCAGTCCTGATTTGGAAACATTACACCATTTATCTAATAATATAAGTTGCTCAAGAAGTGAAAAATTAGTGAAATATAATTTTACCACATGGATGAATTGAAAGCTAGCTTCCACGTTGTGTTGCTTCAAGGGTTTAGGGGCAAAAAAAATTATGTTTTCAAATTAAATATCCATAATGACCCAAAAAATAATCTGGGAATGAGTATCTAAACTTTTGAAGAGGAAACTTTGTGTTAATCTTGTGCAAAATATCGACTCACTATAACAGCTGAATACAGACTCAGTTCACAGTTAGCAGGTTTTATTCAACAACGCAGCCTGTCCACTGTTTTCCACTTTGTGCTTCTCTTTCAATAAAATAAAATACTAAAATGTGGTTGAAATGTGACAAAACTCTGATTGCTTTTGCAAGCTTGTTTACATGCTCACTTCCTTGCTTCTTGCACATCCCATGTTTTTGTTTTGTTAGTTACTCAAGCCAAGAGAACAGCAGCTCTACAGCCACAGATTCAGTCCATTAATTTTTTTCTGTTGTTAATTTTTAGCGGTGCGTTACTGAGCCAGTGAAGCTGCGCTAACCAATATGTCTGCAAAGTTTCTGCTCAATTTTAACATCAAACTCTTTACAACGCAACAATTATTTGAGAGAAATGAGGAAAACATCGAAGCTGATGTCATGGCAATATTTGCTATTTCATTGTTTTCTAATCTGGTCTTGCATTCTCGCATGTTTTCGGAAAAAGATTTGCAGTATTTTACTTCAGTTTCACTTTAATTATGCATAAATGTTACAGATACAGACAGTTGGAAATGTTCAAAACACAATATTTATCTGGTATCAATTAAATCCTATTAAAAAAAAAACAAAAAACAAACATCTCTGGGTTGAAAACACATCACTAAAAAATGTTTTGCTCAAGCATCTGGTCTCAACATGTGACTTTCATTTGTGCAAATCAAACAAGTCCAGCCATTAGGATCTGTCTTTTATTATGAGATAATTAAAGTCACACTTTTACAGCTTCCATGGCCAGTGCTGTTAACATGACACACCAATTAAAACGTTTTCCGCAGAAGCTTGAATAGTCTTGGTCCAAATTTCCAGAGAGGGGAAGAAATCACAAGTTTTTACATTTTATGCCAGTGAATCTTAAAGTTATAAGAAGAAGAAAACAAAAAAGAAACAGGAGCAAATAAATTAGAAAAAATAAAATAATGTCCAAACTTTTTGTCTTAAGGGCCGAAATCGTTGAGTCAAAAGTACTGACCGGCCAAGAAAATAAAAGTAAAAACAAAAAAGTAAAATCAAGCAAATTAAATAGTTAATTTTTTTTTTACTGTAGATCCAGAAATGTAAACATTTTTTGCATCAAATAGTTTTTTTGTTTGTTTGTTTGTTTTATTTGGCAGGACTTGGGTCACTTTCTGTCAAAAACATTTTTTATGTTTATCCAAGTTTGATAAATTAGTTTGGACAAGGCAACAAAATCTCTTGGTTCTATTTATTATAAAAAATATTAATTCTTTGTCTTGTTGTTATAACTTTAACCTTATTATAAATAAAAGTCTCCATCTGCATCAAAATCAGTCCACAGGCCACAAAAAATGGGAAAATGTCTTGATTTAAGTCAAATTATCTGCTAATGAAACAAGTATTTTTTTTTTATCAACGTTAAAGAATTAATAACTTAAAAGAAACTCCTTTATCTTGCTGTAAAGCTACTTGTAAGTCATTGCAAGAGCACCAAGATATTTGCATTATAAACTAAAACGACTTGTTAAGGTTTTGTGATTTTGCAGTGTTAACATTGTCGCTGCAGCTAAAAGGTTGTAGGTTCCAATCCCAGAGTTTTTTCTGCAGTTTGCACATTCTTTGTCTAAAGTGTGGATTCTCTCTGGTTTCTCTGTTAACCTGAAATAGATACATATCATGATTTTTATGTGTTAGAGATTTATTTAGGTTTCTGTTTTGGTCATTTCTTCATTGTTCTTTTGCTTTATTTTAATTTACTCCCTGTATTACTTTCTGTTTACTGTTTATGTCAGTTTTATTTTTCCCTCTTTATTTCTCTCTGCTTTGTTTATTTTCCACCTTTAGCTCAGCCTCCCTTCTTCACAGCAGTTTGAATTCATTCCTCTCTTTTTAACTTTCCTTTAAGGATCAGATTTAAAACATATTTTGCTTTCATCATTTTTTTTCCCCATAAAAAAAAAAAAAATCATTTTTGGATTTCTCTTTGCCACAGATCGTCTGGCATCCAGATACTTCAGTAAACATATTTATCCTGATGACTGATCGGTTCCGATGTGTCGCTCTGGCACTCGGAGAGCGAAGCTGGTGTTCATTAATGCAGAAAGAAAACGACTGGATGGAAAGATCTGCAGGAAGAAAAGGAGAAACTCAGGGACAGCTGGCTTGTTTTTGGAACATCTTTCAGTTTTTAATCACAGAAGTTTGAATTGTGTTACAACAAATTTAAACTACATCCTTAATTTTGGATCAAAATACTTTAACTTTGTCATATTTTGTCACATCAACATAATACAATGTATTTATTGTTTGTTTTTGTGACAAACCAACACTAAACAATGCATAGTTGTGAATTTACTTTAAATATTTAATATCCTTGTCTGATTATTAAAGTATTTTTTTACTGAATTGAATCACAATTTGGTTTAATTACATTTGCACACAGAGCCAGGTTGTCTTTTGTAGATTGTTTTCACTAATACATTTAAAAAATGCATTTATTCAGGTTATCTTTTATATTTTCTGAAGAAAAACAATGAGTGAATCGATGGATGATTCACATTTAAAATTTTAAATGTGACGTAAACAAAGAGAAGGAATATTTAAGGGTTTTCGCAGCAGAATGAGAACATTGACATTTTCACTGAGAAAATAACAGATTATATTAACTCTGCCAAATTCTTCAGATTCATAAAATATTATGAATGGAAAGCTGCTAATGCCCCCTACAGGCGCAACGTGGGATGTTCTTTTTAATCTGAAGCATGAAAAGGGGATAAAAGATGAAGAATGACTTTTAATTTTTTATTCTGAAACGATACATAGACCGTACGTGACGTAAAAATGTTAATTTTACACAATCAGCTTGCTATTAATTATTAATTTATACAAGTCTAAATGGGATCCAGGCATATTCAGTACTACATACAGTAAATCACACTTTACTAACATTCCGAACACCAGCTATTTAGTTTATGATTAATTCATACGCGGACATGTAACTGAAGTATAACTACGCCTTTAAAGGTGCAGTATGTAACTTTTATGTAAAAAATGTTTTTACACATTTGTTGAAATTATCATTATGTTGTGACAATATAAGAAATTTAATGTTCCTCCTAGTACTAACTTCAGAAATACACAGCTCAGTCCGAAACAACCAATAAGAGCTAGGAGGAGGGTCTAAGCACTGTCAATCAGGCTGTGGAGGGTGTAACATGCTGCTTTCACCCTCCCTCTTGCTCTGTGCTACGCTACGGCTAGTTCACAAAAACAAACCCCGACATGAATGCTATAGCTAGTTAGCATGGCCACCGATGGTGAGTTGTTGTTCCACCATCAGCACATTTAGTAGCGTGTACATGAGAGTGATTGACAGCACTAAGGCCTTTGTCCTGGCTCTGATTGGTCGTTTTTGACTGGGAACAGCTTGATTTATTCACATTATCTGTCTGACACCATACTTTCATGACATCATTACAGTTTTAATAAATATGGAAAATAATTTATTTTTACAAATGTTGGACAACTTTTATAAAAAAAAAAATTGGTTACACGTTTATTGAAACTTTCACTGTCGTGATAGCTTGGTATGAGACAGATGATCTGAAAAATGTAGCTCCTCTGCCTCCTAGCTAACTATAAACAGCCAATCAGAGAAAGGAGGCGGGGATTAGCGCTGTCAATCACAATCTCATGACTCATCCTCCCTCACCACTTTGCTCTGTGCTACCTCATCTAGCATAGCATGTTGTGAATGCTCAGCCTTGTTAGCATAGCCACGGATAAACGTTTTTTTTTTTTTCTGTGAAAGTAAGCTGTTTCTCCTCCATTGTCATACTTAGCAGCATTGTTTGAAAGCGCTAAGACCCGCCTCTTGGCTCTGATTGGTTGTTTTTGGTCGGGGGGCATCCATTTCTTCAGACAGCAAAAGTAGATCAGGAGATCATCGATTTTTTTTTTCACAGACGATCTCATAACAAACTGTCATGACATAGTTATAGTTTTAACAAATACATAAAAAAAACATTGTTCTTTTTAATAAAAGTCACATACTGCAGCTTTAATGCGGACCTCATACTTGCACATTATCACTCTTGTGAACGCTTCTCACATGTCTGCCTAGAGACTCCATCCATTTAAAGGACTTTCCACAGAAGGCGCATATATATCGCTTCCCCTCGGTGTGAATGGTCTGGTGTCTGTTCAGGGCGCTGGTGGTGATGAAGGTCTTCCTGCAGATGTCACACATGTAGGGCCTCTCGCCCGTGTGCGTCCTGATGTGGGCCGCCAGGTGGGAGCAGTTGGTGAAGCGCTTCTCACACACGGAGCAGATGTAGGGCCTGTCTCTGCTCTCGTCGCCGCTGCTGTTCCCCCCGCCGTTGTTGTTGCTGAGAAACTGCTGGAAGTGCAGCGCCTGTTCATGCAGAGTGGTCGGCAGGCCGGTGTGGGGTGAGATGAACTCCTGCGCCTCTGACTCCGGGTCGTCCTGGTTCTCAGCGGAGTCGTGGATCATCCAGAAGTGCCGCTTGGGAGCGTCTCCCCGCGGCTGCTCCTGCTTCTCTTTGACCTGTGAGGTCTCTGGGAGCTCCTGATCAACGCAGCAGACTTCATCCTCTTCCTCCCCTCCCTGCTGCTGCTCCTCCTCATGGACAGCAGCCACTGCAGGGGGTGACTGATGGGGCTGGACAGAAGGAGAAGCAGAAGGAGGGGGAGGAGAATGCAGCTGCTCGGATTCAAGATAATTGTCCGATTCAGGCTCTACAAAACGAAAACACGCCACAGCAATTTCATTTTAACACAATTTAACACCAAGTTGCATGGCACATGGTTTCCAGGAGAATTATACCAAGAAAATACCTGAATGGAGGAGCTTCAGCTGCATCCTGAGCTGCCTGATTTCTAAATCTTTGGAGCGTAAAATCTCTTCCTGGTACACCGCTATTGTCTTCTCCACGGCTCCTAAAATCTCCTCCGCCACCGCGGAAAGTCTCTCGTTGAGGAAAACTCTAAGAGGCAGCATTTTCCTGAAAAGGCTGGAGGATCTTAGCGGTGATTGAAAACGGATTTCTGCGGGTCCATGAACGTCACGCTTCGCTTGTAAACACTGACGTGAAACGGGGAGTCACGTCAAGATGTGGAACGTGAAAACACTGCCGCCCCCTGGTGGGCTGGAGGGGAAAAAATGAAATTCAAAAATACTTCATTGATCCCAAAGGGAAATTAAATGTTGTTTCTCATTTAATTAAAGAGCTGAAGTGGGTAGAGTAACCAAAAAATGTACTCAAGTAAAATGTAGCCATTTAAGATATTACCGAAGAAAGAGTAATTTAATATTTTAAAAATACATCATCAGATGGACAAAAATATAAAGTTAAGAGGAAATTTTGGTATTTTACTGATAAAAATGACAATTCATATTAACAAAAAAATTAAAAATCAAGCAAAAGAAAAAAAAAATCCAAATCAGTTTCTGTCAATATAAAACGTATACAACTTTAACTAAAACTTCAAGTGTGTGTATTTAACTTGTGAATTTTTTGGTTAAAATATGTCTGATCTTCATTCAGTGAAGTTACTCACAGTCAGTAGATTATCAAGAAATTTTACTCAAATAAAAGTGGAGACACTTAATAAAATTACTCAAGTAAAAGCAAGAACTACAGTGTAGTAAAAGTACTCCTAAAAGAAAAAATATATTACAGAAATGACTTAATGCGTTTTGGGCAAAACTTGAATAATTAAAACAAATAATAAATAATTAAATAGTGCAACTCCACCCTCAAAACAAAGTGATTTTCTATCTATATCTATAAATAAAACATAATGTAAATACAGATATTTATCTTGTACAGTGAAGTTATAAGCTAGACAAAGATGATAGGAAAGTAAACTATAAACTCATTCTACATAATCAAGCTTTAAGTTGCATTTTTAAATATTCTGGGGTAAAATAAGTATTTTCTATACAATAATTCACTTAAAAACACCACAGTAACAGTATTTAATTCATATTTGTTCGCCGTTTCTTGCTTCAGTCTTGGAATAAAAATAGCAGTGGAGTCCTTCGGGGTATTGTCAGTTCTGTAATTAGACGCTCTCTACTCAACAAGTCAGGAATATCAGCCCCTCTGCTTTCATAGTAATACAGCGTACAGACAAGGAGTTCTTTTAAATTATCTTTAATCATTTCTAAATATTTAATTAGAAAGTCAAGGTAGAAGTCAAAACAGAGACAAAGTATCCTTGAAACCGTTTATTAGAATATTTCCGTATAGTTTTCCCTTCTAATTGTGGATCATAACACAATACAGCCAGTGTGTTAATGGACACTTTTCTCTCTGCAAAATGAGTGAAAAAAAGGATCATGCACATCTACAGTGAGGGAAAAAAGCCACAGATCTTCACAATCACACAAAGAGACACCAGAGAAAAAAAAACATACCGACAAGAACAGTTTATCCTAAAAACAATTACAGAAGAAGTTCGTAAACCTTTCAAGTCAAGGCAGGGGACCGCGCGTCCACATCTGGTAGTCAGCTTGAGCACTTTGTGTGGAGGTCAGGTTCGCACACAGGCCGTTCTCAGTAGACTCATCAGTGCAGCACCAGTGCATGTGTCAGCCTGTCCCTTTTTTCTTTATGGGAAAATATACCAAAAGATAAAAAAGGAGGAAAAAACCGAGGGAATGACAACATTACACAAATGGTTCGAACAGAGAGGGCGGGGAAGAAGCACTGCGAGTTGAGGGAGCCGATCCGGTTGGGTCTTTACGCCTTGGCATTGATGATGTCGATGAACTCCGGCTTGAGGGAGGCTCCACCCACCAGGAAACCGTCCACGTCCTTCTGGGAGGCGAG
This sequence comes from Poecilia formosa, assembly GCF_000485575.1. Classification (NCBI taxonomy): domain Eukaryota; kingdom Metazoa; phylum Chordata; class Actinopteri; order Cyprinodontiformes; family Poeciliidae; genus Poecilia; species Poecilia formosa. Next base: position 1,953,493 of record NW_006799973.1, read on the forward strand.
TTCCTTACAGGTACCACCAGTTACTGAACCTGAGAAGCAGCATTGATGCATTAGGAGGATAATATGCAACAATTACACATTATTGTGATTTACATCCGGAAATTTCATGCACGCGCACAACGCTGGAGGGTAAAAAGACAATTCTTTTATGTCCCATATGTAGCAGCGCTGCAGTGGTAGAACAAATCCGTTAACAAAATGAAACCTGGAGATGCACATATTACCAATTTAATCCACAACAAAGGGAAAAATAATGCAGAAAAATCGTTGAACAGCAACTCAAAACTACTCGTATTTTTTTTTCCTCACGCTATACACAAACCTGTCGCCATAGCAACTGATTGACAACAGCTTCACGGGTGCATCAGGATTCAACACACACACAAAAAAAAACATTTCCCACACAAAGAACAGATCATTGAGTCTGTCACAGTTTTATGTTTTCAGCTTTGATGTTTATTTTCAGATTATTAATAAGTGATCGTGGCTGATTAGTTAATTTAAACACCCAGTCTGCTGATGGTCAGTCAGAAAGCTGGTGTGTGGGTCGGCTTTTTTTTTTTAACTGAACCTAAACACACCAAATTCCACAGCACACCTACATGTTAAGGTTGTCAAAGTCAAGCTAGCATAACTTCTAACTTCCCTCTCCTGCTATTTCTCATTTTTAAATGAAAACTTTTTATTGACCAGTGAAATGCGATACCCTTAGACATAGTTTTCTAGTTATAGTGTTGACAATTAGTAGCAAAGCACTGCGTTCCTTTTTCTTTTACACATCAGGCGTACATTCAAGATTTAGCGCAATATATTGACAGCTAAAACCAAAGCTAGTCATCGTCAGAGAGCAGTTTTTCGCCCTCCAGCAGGGAAATGGGGCGGGATCTTATGCGTGTGACGTCACAACTTGTCAATAACTTTTTCAATTATAATTCAGACAGCTCACCTCCATAGATGATCCTCACAGAGTTGGCTACAGCTTCAGACACGTTGGTCTTCAGCCACTCCCTCAGTTTCTCATGAACTTCCTGAGCCTGAGGCATCACACAGAAATTGTGTTTGAAGCCACACAGCTCGGCCCTCGGTGGGGAAACATTCAGCTTTTCCAATATTTACCTGCTGTGGAGACGCAGTCTTCCCGGTGCCAATAGCCCACACAGGCTCATAAGCAAGCACAACCTTGCTCCAGTCCTTTACGTTGTCTGTCAATGAGATAAGACTTGGTATTGTGCAAGCAGACATATTTCCAAACCCTCCCTCTCTATCTGAACACAAGTTGCACCACTCAGACTCTGTCCTGGAAGCTGCATACCTGCAATGACTTTGGTCTGGGCAAACACCACCTTCTCCGTGATGCCTCCCTCCCTCTCATCCAGCTTCTCGCCGATGCAGGCGATCACGCCGAGACCACTCTCCAGAGCATGAGCAGTCTTTTGACCAATCAGCTAATGACCCAGGAAAAAAGAAAAACAAAAGAAAGTAGAATTAGGCTATCACTTAGGGCTTCCTCCGGTGTACAATAAGCCTGGCGGGCCACCAGGCTTTATTTGCCCCCACCCCACCAGGCTAAGGGTTGTTTGTTCACTTAAATACGCTTTTTTATAGACCAGTAGTAGTGGCAGTAAACACAGATTAAGCTACATATAGCTGACACATTGAACAAATTATGATGCTGCTCGTGCACATCTGAATTTTTGTAACTTTTAACATTTTTTAAACACAAAACATGGCTGGCTGCTGGTGGATTGCCCTAGCATCCCTATCACTGGGTTTAGCATGTTTTCTGTCAGACAACGCGACCTGCATGCACAGAAGAACGTTAGTATCACACAGCAGCCGAAGTTATTCGGCAATGGAGTCGACAGTAATCGTCCCAAAATCATTACGAGACAAAGGAAGCAAATTAAAATAAAACAACTAATAGCAACTGCCTTTTGTGGAGCTTTGACTGGAATTTCTGTTTGGAACAAAAAATTGATCCAATTGTGATTTGACGCGTTTTTGTGAGATGAGTTCTTTCATAATCATAATTTTGAGCCACTTTTTACATCAAACTTTTTCTGGTGCAGAATTCTTAAATTAAGTGACTGTTCAGACTCCAAACGTTTTGAACATGATCAGATATGTATCCAAATTAGTTCCATTTGTAGAAGTGGGGCAAATCGGATCTTTTTTGGGGTGACAATATCGGAATTGTGTCATTCAAATTGCAGTGAAAAAGGCAGATATAGTTGTGGCTTTTTCATTGCCAGCCTATCTCTAGCTGTGAAAAAGGCAGATATAGGCTTTTTCACTGCCTATAGCTATGAAAAAGCTACATTCAGACAGCATTTGCCTGCATTTAAATTAAATTAGTCTTGAATTTAAATGCTACAAGTCTAAACTGTAAGCAAGTCAGACATGATCATCTTACCTCGTCGCTCTCGCCGAAGACGTGGCGCCGCTCGGAGTGTCCCAGGATAACCCAGTTCACGCCGCAGTCCTTGATCATCGCAGGGCTGCAGGTGGGAAAATGGTCAGGACCATAAAAGCTCTGCTGAGCATTAAAGCTCAGGAAAATGGAGCATTAAAGCTCTCCTGAAGAAAATCAACTGGTTTCTTCTTTTTACCTAATCTCCCCAGTGAAGGCACCCTTGGGAACTTTGTAGCAGTTCTGAGCCGCCACACCGAACTTGGCATCCAGTTTGGACCTGGCGAAGTCCAGATAGATGGATGGAGCGCCGCACACCACCTCTGTTAAAACAGAAAACACAAGTTTATAATCCATAATATGCAATACAAAGTAGCACTGTTGCTCTTCCCTACCTATTGATGCACACTGTCAATCACCTGGCTAAAAAAAAAAGAAAAGGAACTGCGACATGTTTCCCTTGCCAAGTTCATTTGTTTGGAAACATTTCAAGCTAGCAGCTGAGCAATGAGCTTTTGAAAATCAAAATTAAAGATACATTAGAGGGATATCTTTTCATGCATTACTGGTGATAATCCAGTAAAGTCTTCATTTAATGTTGAAGACACCCTGTGGATTAAGAATAGTGTTTTTTTTAATACAACATGTAACAGATTGGGACAAATGTGCTGCGGGTTCTTTGACAGAGGTAGCAGCTATTATTGCAACAGAAAATAAAGGAACATTATCTCCATTTATGAATCAAAGTACACCCCTAAACTTCACTGGATTGTTTTTTCATTAACGACGCGCATCAAGGTTAATTCAATTATTGACCAAAAACTGTAGAAGTTCTTTCAGGAGTAGTTTTTTCATATTTAATCAGTCAGCCGTCCATTACAGGCAGAGGATGACTGGCTTATTTAGACAAAATGGTACATCTCTAATTAAAAACAAAAGTAACTAAATTATCAAAGCTTTGCAAGTACTAATACTTACAGAAATTTAGTGATTAATATATAAACCTCAATCTGGAGAAAACCCTCACACCATTTTTAGAATGTGACAATGCATTTGGACATCAGTTTTCAACAATTTAATGTTGTGCTTAAGATGATTACAAAATACATTTAAACAAAGATTACAATACAGTTAATACTCTGCAGCACTTTTCTTCCAGCAGCCTGCATGGGACAAGCAGAGTACAGTAAAGTAAAGACACTGACATTCACAATGTAACTGTATCTTTGGGGTTAGGAGGATCTATATTAGACGCTGCATGTTATTATTGGTTTGGTAAAAGGTCATTTGTCCTGAGCTGGAGTCATCTGCATTAAAGGTCTGAGTTCAGCCTCTAAAAGGTCACCAAGGGGTTTGCATTCTGCACAGGCCGAAGACTGGTCTGGAGCCCTGAGGTTAAAAGTCAAACTAGTAAAAATAACCAGAGAGAGGAGAATGATTTGGGGGGAAATTATAGAAATTTGACAGATTGGCTCTGAAAAGGTGGATTTATTTGGGGAGCAAAGTCCAAACAGAGTGAGTGACACTTGTTGGACTCAATAATAGAGTTGCATAACGTAGAGCTGCAAGAGGGACTGACTGACATTCAGTTCCTCTGTCTGGTTTGTCTCCAGACTGCAGGCAGCAACAACGCAGACGGCGCATTCAAGTCGCGATGGGAAGAAAAAAATCCGAAGGCAAAAATTGTATAAAAGTATCCACTATGAAAGTATGAAAGCACTTATGTTACTTAAAATACCCATAACTGTGCTTTTTGTTGCACTTTCGGTGCTAGGATTACAGCTAAAAGGCCACGACCCATGTCAAATGACGTGAGCCACCAGTTGAACCTGAACGCACCCCAGCAGTTGCAGAGACTACGTGCTTCTGCACGCGCACACCCACCGCCGACATGACGGCGGTAGCCCTCTGTGTCCTTCATCAGTGTCTCCTCACGACTTTCACCCTCTAATCTAGAGCCAGAAAAGCTGAAACAAAGACTTTATCTATTATCAAGTGTAAAATATTACAGAGGAGGAGATTTGTGATGCTAAAAGTCTTAACCGATTCATTGAATGACCGAGCTGTTTCCGAAGTAAAATTGGCCAGTTACACGAATTCAATTCTTTCGGGGTTGTTCAAACCTTAAAATAAAGGAAAGTGTCCAAATTCAAAGAGGAAATTGTGTAACTGTTGTCAAAAATCTCCACGTACCGACATTGGGGTCCACCTTGCCACTATTCAGGGTCTGGATGAGCTCCCCGAGGCTTTTCTTGTCGCCGTTCATTTTCCAGTTGCCACCGACGAAGAATTTCCTGCTCATGTTTGCGGATTTGTTTTGCAAGACTTTACTAGGAAAATGAAAAAAAAAATGACTGAAAGGCACAGTCCTTCTTGTCTGGGGCGAAAGAGCGAACGATAGAGGGCAGCTCGGGGTATTTATGAAGACGGAAATCCTGACTCCTCCTCTCATGTAGGCGGATTGGTTCGTGTGACAGGACGTCCGTGAACGCATCTTCCATAGATCAGAGGCGAGGAAGGGGAAAGAGGGAAAGTCACGGTGCGTTCAAGTACCGTGTGAAAACATCATGTCGCAAAACTCTTACAGAAATCCATGTCAATAAATAAACACATAACCAGGAACTAGGACAGCGACCAGTTTCTAGCTGCTGAATTAACTTAACAGACTAAATTTATTTTGGACCTACAGTGTCACAGCTATTTTCTTACATGGGTGAATCTTGCATTTAAGCCATCTAACGTTTTTATGTTTCATTATCTGCTGCTTCGAAGATGTCAAGCAAATGTCTGGAATGGTTTTATTTTGTTGTATTTTTAAACAAGCAATCAAATGCAACTTCATTGAACTCCAATGAGTCACTCCATATACTGCCACCTGCTGGCCAATAAATATAAATTATCAATATTCATTGAGGCATATCCCATATTGTGACGCTAGAGGGCGTTCTTCCATAAATCTTGCACCTCTGAGTTGTATTATGTATTCTGAATGCTGAAAAGCTTAAAAAAAAGTATTCATATTTCGCACTACTGAATCATCACTTGATTTAAAGATGAGTTTCGAGGCATCTAGCAAGAAGAAGAAACAAAAGCAAGAGCTGAAATATACAAGGACCTATTTATACCACATATTCAAATTTATGTTTGTCGTATTGGCTAATTTTCTATGTGACTAGTTGCATGTTCTGGCTGAAAGAAAAATAAAAGCAGTTCCTACACGTGCATTCAAAGAGTTTAAATAGTTAAATAGTCAAAAATGTGAGTTTATTAGTAATAATCTGTTTTGTCATGGTAGCTTTGATGCATTTCAATATTTTTATTTATTAAAAGCAACTTTATGTCAAAATGTAACTAAATAGGTAATTACAGATAAATTTAGCTGCTAGATCTTAGAAACCTAAAGAGTTCAGTTTGTTTTCAGAGTTTTCTTATAAACGGGTGCAAATAATATCAGATGAGGAATATTTATATAAAGGTCTCCTGTTTGCTAATATTTACAATCATGAATAAAAAAGTCGAAGGAGCAGAGAGTCAGTATTATAAACCATAGACATAATAGAAGAGTAAAAATAATCTTTATATATGTCTATGTTATAAACAATGCCAAATAGAACATTCATAACAATACTCTGAGTAATGTGAAAAAAGTCATTCAATTGGCTGCGATTAAACTAGTCCCGCCCTTTTCCAACGATTGTACGTCCGATTGGACAGTAGATTCCGGCTGTTTGTTTCTTACCCAGGATGCATTGCGCTACAAAGAAAATCGTGTTACGATGCACCTGAACTGGCTTTTAATTATGTTTATCATAGATGTACAGTTACTTTGTCATATTGAATGACATTGTATCAAGGAGAATATGGTGTTTTGCTAAATTTAGTAAGCTGATAATTTGCACCGTAAGCAAGAGTGTGTGTCTCGTTTATAAATAGTGTCTAGACCCGTTGGCTAGTACAGGAATCTTTGCTCTTAAGATATTTGTCTAGCAGGTTTCTCATAATGAGAAGCCCCCATAATTGTGATTTAAAATAGTGATGTACTGAAATAGAAAAATATGAACTATATTCCACTGATATATGATAACAGACATAACTTTAAAATCAACAGAAAAATTCAGATATATGGTTTACTAATTATCTCTGACAATTTCGTTTTTGCTAGCATGAATTATGGGTCGCTGAAATAATATCCATTATATTAAACGCCATGTTTTGTGGAGGTTTTCATGCGTACAGTTTGTGTACTTTCCAGAATAGATGGCATTATGGGGAAAAAAAAATCATGTGGAAATATTGAAGCAGTAAACCCAGTTACAAAGTGGTTAAAGGACAACAAAGCTGAAGTGCAGGAGCAACAATCACAAGGTTTTAATTTCAATCCCTTAATAAAAAAATAATTGTGGGCAGAGCCAGACTGCAGTGTGACAGAAAAACCTGACCCAGTGAATAACTTCTTACAGAAGATTATGCCAAAATGTCTGTAAACTACTTTAGATTTGTGCAAGAATATACAAAACATTTTGCCCAGAACTTATGGGAATTAAAAAATCTTTTTTTTCTCTTTTTTTTTTTTGCACATTTAATCAGTTTATTTTGTTACTAAACTGACTTAAAACAGAGTACATCTATAATCAGTTAATGAGGCAAAAAAGGGTTGTGTTTTTTTATATAAACATTGACCACCATTTTGATTTTGACAAAATGTAATGTTTACAGGTTTACAGTGTGAAGTCTTTTATGACTGCTTTTTTGTGTTTTTATGATGTAAATATCTTTGAACTGCAAATAAACTTGATTGATATATGCAAACATTTGGCTTAAACACCTAATTACCACGAGGAAGAGACACAAATTATGACAGATATCTGTCTTAACCTTACAAAAAACAAATATGAACTCGAGTAACTTATGGAGGAAAGGTCCCTCCTCTTTCTCATGCTATTTCAACAGCCAATCACCATCCAGCCGGTATTATTCATATCCTGAAGGCTTAGATACCTTTTGCTTAAAAATATGTGTATCCACATTTTTTTTTGTGGATATAAGCGCTTCTTCTATAGTAAATACTGTTTTAAAATCATATTACCGATAGAAATGACGGGATTTTGTATGTTTTATAACGTTTTATTTCAGTGTCCATACTTGTTGTACCTTCTACTGGCCACATGGGGGCAGACTAGGCACAACATTCCCTCGTCTGTTTTCAATAAACAGTTTTTCTTTTTTGCTTGCTTCACGGTCAGACAGGCTTACTGCCCACATTTGGTGATTTCGTAGCAAAAACTTTAAGAAACGGGATTCAGAAAAAATAATTCCTGATATAATAATGATGAAGACATCAGAGGAGGACCTGTAGGAGGAGAAAACCTGACAGTTAAAGGAGGTCGAGCCGTTAAAGCGTGGATATGGGGTTGAGCTGTTAAAAAAGCGCACCCTCCAAAGTTGACTGACTCGTCGCATAAGATAGGATTCCGCCCACAAGAAAGATGGCGGCTCCCTTGCTGGAGAAACTGTCGGAGTCTTTAGGTTCGCCGGAGCCAGCGATTCGCCTCATCTTATCGGTTTTAATCGGTGAGTTTGGCCTGATGAAGATGTCGGTGTGTTAGCCGGGAGGGCTGACAGCGGTCCGGGTGACAGCATCTAACTGCTGCCTGTGTTTTCTGTAACTGTTGGTGTCAGCTAACTCAGCCACTCAACTGCAAAACAGCCTTTTATGTGTGTGACTAAATCAATAATATTATTTAAAAATTAACACACCCGTTCTCATAGTGCAATCTAAATATCTAGGAGGCTAGGACTTAAAATATTCAAAGGTTTTCCTACAAAATCTAACTACAGGCATGTGTGATGGTTGATTGAGTAAAAGGTGTAGTTGCAGACTTTAGAAACTAATTGACCACACTTTGGTTGAACTGTGAGTGGGCTCATGTTGCGGTGGTGCAGATGGAGGTGGAGGTGAAAGGACCTGTGTGCTAGCTGCCAATATGTGCCTTTCAAGACCTCATTTCTCAGTTTGAAAGAGGTCTGAAGGTCAAGAAGTGCCACAATTCAAACTAAATTCAATGTTTAAAAAAACTGCTCAAAATGATTTCTTATTTTAATAGGTTAGACTATAAAGAAAAAGTCATTGTGTAAAAGTAATTCAATTAAAAAAAGGGAAAACAAAGAGTGAAGCTTTTCAAGCGTTTACTCTGGTTAATTTTTAAGGAAAACCCAAGATTACGTTTCTCAGAAAATGTTATTACTTGAAATTAACTAGAGAAGGTCTTAATGCAGAAATGCAAGCCTACTGAGAAGTAGGTACACTTGGCTTGGCTTGAATGAATGTCATGCATTTCTTCATCAGTGCAGCATGGCATGGGTGCAGTCAGCCTGTGACTCTGCTGAGGTGTTAAAAGAAGATTGCTTTAACAGTGGCATTCGGTTTGTCTGTACTGTCTAGTCATCATCTTCTTGACAATATAAGGTATATTCTCAATGTGATGTGGGTCAGGGAGGTTTTACCAACCAAGCACAGTGATATTGCAGTCATTAAACTACGCAGTAGTACTTTAAGCAGTTCAGACCTGCTCTGACTTTGGACTTGAAAAAACACAGTGAAATCAAATCCTATTTAGTCATTTGTGGCCACATACATTCAGCACAATAATAATACAAAAATATAATAAAATAAACTCTTAGGTGGTTACAGGTAGACCATTCATTCTGACTTCTTTTTAAAGCACACTTTATCTTTGGCCTTACCATCGGACCTGCAGGTTTATTATAGGTTTAACAGGAAGCCCTGATTTGGATGTGACATCTGTGTGTCGGTGTACTAGTATGGCTATTTATGTGTGCAGGAACAGCAGGACACGTCAGTTGGTTATAAAAACCCAGACACACCTCCAGGGTTTTAGCACTCGTTTTGACGTCGAGTTGTGAAACGGTTCAGTTTTGTGTATGCAGCATGACACAGAGTAACCTCTCCAAAATGGGTTACAAATGTTTGCACGTCAGAGAGCTGGCCCCTGTGAACTTTGCTCCAGCACATGTACACGTCTGATTTCCTCTGGACTCCTTCCAATAATACTACGTAGTCTGAACATGGCCATTCAGATTAGACTTCGGTTGCGTTATCCTCTCGAGTCATCCTCTTACTGCATGTTGCTAAAGGTTTGTTGCATAATACAGCCAACCTGTAGTGACTGTCTTGCACTAGTATCATTAATTTTCAGGGGTTCCTTTTACTTAGTGCTCTTTTAGTTGCCCCCACCCTTGCATATTATTTTACACTTCACACATTTAAATATAAAAAAAAATGTTAATATGAGACAAAAGTAACCTGAGAAAATGCAGTTTTTAAACGATGACTTAATTTATTAATTGAAAATAATTATTGATAAGTGCGATCAAGTATTTGTGGTAACTGTCAATGAGTCCGTCACATTGCTCTGAAGGAAATGTGGCTCACTCTTCTTTTCAGGATTCTTCTAATACGACCATATTGGTAGATTTTTGAGCATTATCGATTCCAGTCGGATTTAATTCCAGACTTGGGCTTTCTCAATAAGCAATTAACCACGTGGTAAATTAAAATGATTTGGAAATGGACGATATGGCTGGAAAAGATATCAGTCGATATTGATAATTATTGATTAGTTTTTTTTGTTTTAAAATATCAGAAATATTGCCTAGCCGGTGATGTGACCCTCCCTGTTTTATTCACTCCACATGGTTTTTTATTTTTAAGCAGTTACCATGCACATAGGAGGCTGTTGCTAGGTAACCAAAGAGTGAGTGAGCTGGTTGATACCATCAGCCTAGCTTAGTTTTCCTTCAGGAGCAATAATTTCCATTCAGATGATTAAGATTTACTGAAGCGCCATTTTGGGACATCATAATCTATTTTATTTATAGTTTCAGTTATAGGTGGGTTTTATTTCCATTTTATTTATTGTTTTAGGTTTTAGTTTTTTTATTTTGGATAGTCAAAATATCTTTCAGATCCAGTGTTTTGAGACGCTGGAACAAAATGAAAGTTTCTTGATCTGTGTCAGGGCGAACTTGTATTATTTTGCCATTATAAATATATTATTTGAAAGTAGTCTCCAAACCTCATCATCGTTTATCACAATAATTACCGGGACAGTTTATTATCCAGCAAAATTTGCTGTTATGACAGGACTAGACTAGGATACTCCCTTCTGTTTAATTTGAGACAGTCAGAGGTGGACTTTCTGGTTTTTTAGCGTTGTCATCCTGCATGCTTTGATTGCAGCCAGCCTTGCAGTCTTACTGCTTGTCGTTGATGCGTTGAAGAAGCAAAGCTGCTCCAGACCATCGTATTACCACCACCTTGTAGAGCTGTCTGAAATGTTGTTAATTCTCCTCCAGTTGTAGACAAACCCCTTCTAGCAAGTTCACCTTTGTTTAATCTGGTCAGAGGATATTTGTCCCCAACGTCTGGGTATTCAAATGTAACGTGCTCTTTTGCTCAACATTGATTTTCACTCAGGAAGTCTCTAATGGTTGCCATTTTCCCCAGTGAATCAGGAACTCTGAGGAAGTCCGGTCTGTAGTGCTGTAGATGTTCTTGGCTCCTTTCCTCCTGGATGAGTCGGGGATGCACTCTTGTATTGATGTTGGGAGGCGAACCACTCCTCTGTTTTTCTCAATTTGTGAATAATGCCTCTCACTTGGTTCGCTTAGAAATGGCTTTGAAAGTAAAGCTTTGCTCTTTGAGATTTTTTAGTATACTGCATGTTCTTTTTCTACTTGATAAGTACAGTTATCATTTGAAAACTGTTTTTGTTTACCTAAAGTTATCTTTGATAAAGAGCTAATCGATATGTTGAATCACAATGGAAACTTGTAAGGGACTTCTGACAGTTGCCATACATTCTGCAGATCAACCAGTTTAACAGGGTCCAATTTCCTTGCTTCCTTAAATCATGCAACACTAGTCTGGTGTTATTTGATTTGAAACATTATTGTGTGACTAAAATGGGGAAAAGGTCTGAATCTGTAAGGAGGGGGAAGACTTTTTATAGCACTGCAGTCTTTGGTTTACAAAGCTACAAAATGAAACCTTTTATGACATTTTCATAAGAAAGAAATGACTGGTTCAGTTTTTTTTCCCTCTTTCACAAAGCTTACAAAACCATTTCTCTAAATATAGTCAGATGATTTGGTTTGAATCCGCTTTTACTTAAGTATGTTCCTCATATAAATCTTGATATTCCGACTTCTTGGAGGTTTCCTGTAGCGCTCAACTTTATGTTTGCTTATCACGTGAACTTTGGATTGCGCTAGACCCAATCAGGTGAATTTATTCACTGTTTGGGGATTTAAATGTGACTGAATTTGATGGCTCCCTTGTTATCAAACCAGCCTGCATTCCCTGATTGCGTTTACATACAGCTTCAAATAGACCATGTTTCGTGAAAAACAAACTTTACCTTGATCACAGAGCGCTAATCCGTCTGTCTACAACACACCGCACATTCTCTCAAATGATTTTCACAGGCTTCATTGTGTGTACGTGCAACTCCCTTCACCACAAGGTCTCTGCTGTTGATATCGGTAGTGAACTGTGGCTCACTTGGCTCAGCCGGAGACATGCACTAATATATTTCTTCTGTATCTCTTCCTCCTGCAGGGTATCCCTTCGCCCTGGTGTATCGTTGGTTCCTTTTCTACCAGCCCGCCACAGTTGTCCACTTGTTCCACATTTGTTCTGGCTTGGCGCTAGCAGCATTCAACTTTGGTGAGATGGAGAGGAAAATGTACAACCGTTGCAAAGATTTTCACAGTAAAACTGTTTGATTTGCATCTGCAATGGGGTGAAATTTAAAACATTTGCACGTAGAAAAAAAACAGCATTTAGTTTGTGCACATTTATGATGTTAGATAATCTCCAAAGTTCACTGCTGGAGATCTGCATTAAAGAGTGCCAAGTAAAAAAACTTTTCTGTCCTACCATCACAAACAAAAACATCTGGTGTTTGTTAAACTTAATACTTTAACTTTGTATTTTTTGGCAACAAATGCTGCAGGTGTGTTTGGTACTGAACAAAGGATAAATATGTGGAAAGCCAGCTGATATTTTCTAATTAAGCACAGTGGGGAATGTATGATGCTGTGCCCTGATTTTCTGGGAATCTTGCTAGATGAGATGGCATTATGAGATTTTATGAAATAATATTTTAAATAAAAACCAAGTGCTCTCTGCCAGAAACCTAAAGCTGGCTCACCCTGGGCGTTTTAGAAAATCTCTGTTCTAATCACCACAGAACCATCTCGGTTCCCAGAAATAATCAGGTAGAAAATCTGTGAGGTGAGGCAAAGACAGGCCCGAGGACTCTGCATGATATGGAGGGATTGTGTAAGATCCCTCTCCTTGTACATTGTGAAATGTTGTGGAAGTTGCTAACCTTCCTGTCAGTTGGCATGCTATTGGTGGTTTGGTTTGTCTGTTTTATATTTAAATTTTTATTGCAGACAATCAAAAACACATCCTAATACTCAATAACTACCAGATTATGAAGTTAGATGTTTTCCTGGAAAAATGGCACTCACAAATTGAATCTTTCTTTTTCTTTCTTTTCTTTTCTTTTTTTATTTTATTTTTTTTACAGTTTACAGCCTTACAAATTAAAATAAATCCAGGTGACCTTTGTGTTAACCAGGTCATTGGAAAACTAGGTGTTATGTGAGTTTTTTTGTGGCTTTTGCCCCACTAAATACATCTACAGGAGTTAAATATTTTTTTTATGTCTTCTAAAATGTTTCGTGTGAGAAAAAACACAATAGAAAAGGAAGTCGTTTAAAGCATTTCACACATCTGAACCACAGAGGCTTAAACTAGTCCACATCTAACAGTTTTATTCCAGTATATCCTTCTGTTTTTGAAACTGTATAAGCATTTATTTTGTAGGAAGTCTCTCTCTAAGGCTTATTGGAATGAAAACAAGTTTAATGTGTTTGTTGTCACTGATGGAAAGGCTTTCTTTCATCTAATGTCTACTAACACATAATCTTGATTTGTAGATAATTTACTTCCTTTTTAGCTTGCTAACCTCCTCTTCTCCCCTCTGTTTCTTCACCACTGAATTTCTTCAACGTACTTGAAGGAAATGAGAAAATCTTGAAATAACTTAAGAAAAGTTTCCCAGCATGGTTGAAATGTTGAAGAACAGCTCGTTCAGAAGGCTGCAGGCCTCAAAATGTACTAAAATTGTGGCAAAGGAGGCAAATACTGCTCAAAACAAATGAAATGGCTAACATTCATCCATGCATATATGCGATAGTTATTTCATTACATTCACTTTTTAAACCATCCTGTACTTCTTTAAACCGGTCATTTCCTTTCTGAAAGATGTAAACGTTTAAATATTTAAAAAAATGAGAACTGCTCTTAGCAGATTTCACAATCTGCTGATTTCATCTTCTTTCAATTTCTGTTTGTGGATCCACAATGTGAGGCTGTCCTATAAAACTAAAGATTATTTAAAGATTAGTTTAAAATGACAATACCATTTTCAAACAATTAAGCCTGAAGTTAAGTTTGGCAAATTATTTTGCAGAAGCAAATAACTTTTTTTACTTGAAAGTACTCCTGTCATACTTAAAAAGTGTGTGCATTTCTACAAATAGAATAAACATAAATAAATACATAATATATAAATAAATGATGTTTTGATGAATAATAACAAACGTAGTTAAATTATGTTGGAAGAGTTCAATGAAAAGGTCGACATCAGGTCTAGAGACAAATCTCAGCTTTTTCTACGTGTAGAAATTTGTGAGGTAGAATTATGTGGGATTAGGCAAAGACTTTTGCAGTAAGTACAAAAAGACCCATGATTTGTATGTTGTATTTAAATAACTTATATTTAAATAACTTATTTAAATAAGTTATTTAAATAACTTATTTTAAAGTGAATAATTTTTAAGCAGAAAACAGCCAGATACTTCATACATGTTTCTTGACAGAGACATGAAATCTTCTCTCGACTGAGACAAAATCCGACTTCAAGCTTTAGGTCTGAATCTGTTGGCTTGGTGAAGTCTGACATTTATCTGTGCATCTACAGATCAGTCTCTGTTTTACATTTGGATGAATCATCAACTTCTGCTTAGTCACTTCTGGGGAAGTGCATTTGGTTCTCTTTGACTTTGCCAGCAGGTTTGACCACAAGGAATGTGCATCTAAATATTCACGCCATGCTTGCTGGTGCAGACTTGTTCCCTTTAAAAAAAAAAAAATTAGATAAAATGCTGTAAATACTTAAGAAGTCAGTCTAACTAATGAAAACTTTGTGTTTAGTTCAGATCTGAAGTAGATAAACAGATGAATGCAGGATGTGGCTTAAACATGTGTTTCATTTAGCTATTAAGATGATAATTATTGTTAGTAGAGGAAATAACTAATAATTTTAACGAGTTAGCCTAGTTTAGTTGACAACTATCCAAGCATGTTTTGTTTTTAAACCAATTGGTTTGCTCATTTAATTATTTTGGGACACTTTTTCAGGTTCTAAAATTATTTAAACTACTATTTATCTAAAGTCAAGTGTGCCAAAATAATGGCACACTTCAGTAAAAACAATGGAAAAGCTGTGTTTGAAATACATTCTTTCCTTTCACTTGTGATTTTAGGTGTGAAAGTATCAACCAGGTGCAGCCAATAACATTCAACATTATTTAAAAACAAGGGATTTCTGCCTGTTTCCTGATGTGTTTTAACACAACACCAGAGTGGAAGGACATGAGCAATGACCCTACTGAAGGTACTCTTATCGTCCGTCAGTCTGGGAATGCTTATAAACCCATTCCCAAACAAGTTGAAGTCCAGACTGCTAGATGTGGACGTCCTAGTAAAATCACCCTGTAAAGCTGAAAGAAACGAGGAAAAACCTCAAGGGTTTTCCCATTGAACAAGTCTGACTTGTTTTCAAAGGCTCCCAGGCGGCAATGCCGAGCGCTCTAAAAAGGGCATGGCAGTGTTGCTTTGGTTTGTTAATGTTAACGAACCTCAAAGTTATGAGAAAATGTTTTTTAGACACATCACACCAACAGAGTAGAATATAATATACTGTATTGGATCTATACATGGACTCAATGGGCCGACGTAGAGACGTCCAAACGTTGCTGTTTGTTAAGACTAAACATTGATTTTTAGCTCAAACTCTTCAAACACAGTGATGGTTTAGGCTTCTTTTACTTCTTTGGAGCCACACGTCTTGCAGTCACTGAAACTTGGAAGAAATTGGGTCGTCAACACGGCAATGAACCCAAACACGGTAGGAAATCTAGGGCAAAATGGCTGCAAATGGCAAAAGTTTAGAGGTGCCACACCTGTAACAGAGCAATGCCGAAGAAAATGTTGATAAAGAGCTGAAGCTGCAAAGAAGAGTGGACCAGATTTCCTCCACAAAGTCATAGAGAAAACGACCTCAGGATATTTCTGCTGACGTTTGCTGCCTAGTGATGAGTTTGATTTAAATAATTTTACAACCGATTAAAAAACAGCTTGTTTTTAATCACGTCCTGACTTGTAAGACACAAGGACTGAAACTGGGTGTAACTTTATTTGCACCTGAGATTAGACAAGCAAAACTTCTGAAGCAATAACAAATCAGCTTCTACCAAAGTAAAATAATGAGAGCCTGGGCTCCATTGTGGTCAAGTGCCATTTAGAGTTACTTCTAACAGCAAAACATTGATTTCTCCCTTTTCTTTCTTTTGTGGCTTCGCTTGGACTTTACAGCAGGTCTGTAGCTTTTATCTTCCTCCTTTTGAAAACTACTCTTATATTCGTTTTATGTTTTATGTCTTTGCCTTTCTCCGTCTCGGCCGATGCCAAAATGTGTAAAGAAAAGCGCTATTGACGTTTTGAGTCCAACAGGTCACGCTCGGCTGCACTCACCTTCATCTCCCCCTTCTGTCCGCCTTCCTCCCAGGCTCCCAGCTGTATCACTCCGCAGTATGCGTCTTCGTCCAGTTTCTGATGCTGAGGCTCATGGGGAGGACGGTAACGGGCGTCCTGAGCAGTTTTACATTTCAAATGGTGAGCGTTCCCTCATCTTTATGTGCCCCGGTTAATGTGTCCACCCACCAGGATACATGTTTCTAAAAACGGACTGTTGGGTATTTGCATTTTCTTTTCTACAATATATTTTACCACCTTTCGGTCTGTTATGGCTTTAACCTTTAATTCAGATTTAAGCAGGCAAAAATCACGCTGCCCCTTTTTGCCAGGGATCATTTGAGCTTCTCTCTTCTGTCTTTATTAGGAGCATTTTGATTTTATAAATTAGCATAATATAATAATCATCTTCTCTTCAGAGGCTCTTAAAAGTGAGATGAACCTGAGCAATAAATGATGAATACCAGTGCTGCAGAAATCTAAAAATTAAGCCAAATGCAGCAGGTAAAATTAAAATGACTCTCTCGTCTTTCACAGGATTTAAATGCTTAATTTTGCCATTAAAATGCTTTTGATGAAATTGGCTCATGGGGATGGATTGGAAACCACAGAAAGATGTTTTGACTTTTATGATATCAGTTAAATAGGCGATGCTCTTGTAACGTCATCATCTATACTAATATAGGTGTGCCCTGATCCAATATTAATATCGGATATCAATCCGAGCTAAAAACAAAAATAAAACGAGTATGTTTTATATCAACCTGCATCTAAAATCTATCCAGAAGCTCTTGGGTCAGTTGTTCTCATTCCTATTATTGATGACTGTTATTAATAAGTAATAATCACTTGATCAAGGCCTTTCTAACAGACCAAACGACAAAGTAAGCAATAAAAGGATGTTTGTGTGAATACTGTCAACATCAGTATCGTCCAATACTCAGAGCTGCAATATCGACATTGTATCAGAAATTAAAAAGTCGCGTCGGATCACTCCTATAATAACATGCTGACAGGGAGCATGCAGCAGCAGGTGGGGGAGGGACAGTACCAGTGTGTTTAATACAGATCTCCAGTGTTTCCGGCTCTTTCTCCGACCTGATTGGAGGAATTAAAGCTTTGGCTTTAATGGCCCATGGCTATTTGGGAGCTTCTGTCCTTCATTTCAGGTCATTTACCAGATTTTAGAAGCTGTTGATGACCAAATTGTTTCCATTAATTTTATGCTAAAATATAAAATCTTACAACTCCAGTCTTCAGAGCTGGTCTCTTGCAGATTGGAGATGTGCAATGTCTGCTCAGACATACACAGCTTAGGTAGTTAGCATGCTAGCAGGACTTAATACAACTTGAATCTTTGCTGAAGATCCATTCGGTCTCAGCTATGTTGGATCATTGCTGAAAGATGGAGGACGACCACAGCTTGCCTTGTAATCTAACGATGCTTACAGCGACTGAATCACTTCATATTCTGTTTGTGTTCCTGCAGCTGTACCTGCTGGCAGGATACTACTACACAGCAACAGAGGAGTACGACATCAAGTGGACGATGCCTCATTGTGTCCTTACACTGAAACTCATCGGTGAGTCGATCACAGCCGATTCTACTTCAATCATAAAACCAGTAACTCGATTCATTTATTTTTTCATGACGAGTATAAGTCGAGTTGTCGCTCACAGTTTCTGCTTTTGTTTGGTTCACAGGTTTGGCATTTGATTTCTATGATGGCGGCAAAGAACCAGTGAGTTGGCTCGTCTGTTTTGCTTACATTTGGTTACTATATTATCCATCCAATGGGTTCACTGTGTTGCACTTCATTTGCTCTCATTCTTATCTTCTCGTAGCTTCCTGTTTTTCTTTGTATTAATCTTAGAAAAAATCAAAGGGAAGGAGTTTTCAGCAAAGAATAATGCCTGGCGGTTTGTCTAAACTAAAAATAAAGAGTATAAGAAGTTATACTGTGCAGCTGCAGGGCTTTATGTGTGAATTATTATGGCAGTATTTACTCTATATCAGGACTCTACAACTCCAGTCCTCAAACACCTGATTCAAGAGGCTGAATTACCTTCCTGCCATGTCAGCGAGCTTGTCTAAACTTTCTCTTGAGGACTAAACACTCTTGTATTAGATCAACCCTGCTCCTCCAGGCACACTGCCCTGCATGTTTTAGATGTTTGCCTGATTTAACACACCTGATTGCATTCAACAGAATCTTGTTAATCAGCCATCAGTTGAAATCAGGTGTGGAAAACATCTAAAATATTCAGGCCTGGAGGATCTGCATCAGAAACTTTTTCTGCTAAAAACTTAGGGCTGCAAAAAAAATGTCTAATTGCGATAGCACAGCTGAATGTCGCACTGATGATATCAATTATGATCACCACCTTTTATGAGCTTTAGCAACTCATTCACTTACATCTATCACATGTCGGTGTTTAGAGCAGTGAAACGAATCCAAAAGCCTAGAAGTATTGGTGGAAATGATCATGTATTATCCTACTGAATATTTCATCCCAGCTGTCCTTCGCTGTTGTGCTGTTGCCCGATTCAATTTACTGTGCATTTCTATTGAAAAATAGACTTTTTGAAGACTATTCAAATTCATAAATTAAGCAGAAATAAATAAGTAGATGTACAGGAGAGCATGAGGCTTTTATTCTCTCCAGTCAGTCATTCAGCGATAGCAACAGACAAATTAGACCGGAGATGCACAATATATTGAATTGTTGTTGTATTATCAGTGTGTACAATATCACAACCGCACTTTGTATTCTAATATTATATAATAACCCAATGGGATGAACTTTAACCTTCCTTAATGATCACACCAGGACTGTTTCTTTAATGCCAAGCTCATGGAGAGGGACAGAAACACGGTGTGACAAAATAAGGATTGATAAGTTTATCGCAATTTTCATCTGTAGTATCTCAAATATTTTCCTAAAACTGTTTAATCCTAAATGAGTCGCTGTCTGGGACAGCTAGAGACGTATATCACCCCTGATCTCTAAAAACAGGACGGTCTGCAATCCAGGCCATGGAAACAAAAGGGCTTTTGTTTAGGGAGGAGCTGGTCTTATGATCCTTTATTCTAAACAAACCACAACACTTTCCCTTTTAGTAACACACCGCAGTACAGGTGAAAAAGAACAAAGGTTTTATCATCATGTAGCTCCAGTCACAATTATCTGCTGTTATTTCTCCCTGAATTCATTTATTTTATTTTTTTATGCACTCTTATTGATAACTTTTACTTTGTTTACTTGCTGTGGAAGGTTCTGTTCATTTCCAGCAGAGAAAATAAATGTGTGACAATTTCTGTTGTCACACATTTATTGGTTTTTGTTGAGTCACACTTACTGAATCCTAATTGCATGTTTTTGTTCTGTTTTTTTTCACTTGTGTCTATAAATGAGTTTAATCTGAATACTGATTTTCTTAGTTTTTAATAATCATCCCAGGACCACTGAAACGTTCCCAGCTGAAACATCTCCTTGAACCTTTTCATATTTTCTTACAACCAAACATTTAAATGGATTCATTTGGGATTTTAGACCTACACAGAATAATGTTGATTTTGATTTATTTTTCTGTATTTAGTTTTGGAAACAAAAACTAAATGCACGTTTTGCATTTGTTTCTAGCCTTCAGCCCTGAGTTAATTATTTGTTGACCCAGCTTTCACTTCAATTACAGCCTTTTAGCCTTTAGAGACTGAATTTTTTTCTTTTTCTCATCACTCTTTGCAAGCTCAGTCAGTCCGGATGGAGGGCATCTGTGTACATACATTTTTATAGATGGATTTAGATCTGGACTGTTGCAACAGCAGGAAAACACGTGGATATTCCTTATGGTCGTTTTCCTGCTGGACAGTGAACCTCTGTCCCAGTTTCAAGTGTTTTGTAGGATGTTGCAGATTTTCTTTCAGTATCTCTCTACACACTCATCTTGCCCTCAACTTCCTTGTCCCTCCTATAGAATAGCATGGCCACAGTATGATGCCTCTGCCACCATTTTTTGCCACAGATAACGTGTTTGCAGGGTAATGTGCACACAGTGTTCACCACAAACGTACATTTTGTTCTCATCTGAGTAGAGCAAGCTTTTCGCCGTTTGTTGTTTCCCTTACATAGCTTGTAACAAAGTGTGAACAGGATATCTTGTGGCGTTTTTCTTGCCATCCTTCCATAAAGGCCATATTTTTTAGAGAATAATAGTTTTCCTGTTGACAAATTCTTCCAACTGAGTTATGGATCTCTGCAGCTTTTCCCAGAGTTACTGTGAATTTCTTGGCTTTTTCTCTGATTAATGAGAGAATCGAGCTTAGGTGGATGGTCTTTTCTTCTTAGGTCAGCAGTACAAATCGATAACAATATGTTCCGCGATAGAGGCGTGATCAATATCAGTACATGATGCATCTGTTAGGATATCCATTTAACTGATCCAGAAATGCTCGGCAACAACCTGCAGAGTAACTTGTGGTTACCTAGCAACAGTCTGTTGGGTAACTGGCGCAGCAGCAGTTTCAGGTTTCTCTGCTGCGCCTGATCACTTAGAAATGAAAAACAACGCCCTGCGGTGGAAACTGTGGCTAAAACGGGAACGGTCACTCCACCAGTTTCAGGATTTCAGATATTTAAAACAAAAAACTCATCAATAGTTATTGATATCAATTGATGTGAAGTACTTATCATGAGGCGTTTTTCAGCCACGTCGTCCAACATTTGTCTGCAGTTGTTTTTCTTTTTTATTTATTTTTTTATTTCTACTGATATCTATTCCTTGTTTCCCATGTGTTGTAAACCCAGTCGCAGTTGAGCGCCGATCAGGCGAAAGCCGCTCTGCCGTCAGTTCCCACGCTGCTCGAGGTCTTTGGGTTTTCCTACTTCTACGGCGGGTTCCTGGTGGGCCCCCAGTTCACGATGCGCAACTACCAGAAGCTGGTGTCGAGGGAGCTCACCGACTGCCCTGGAAAGCCTCCCAACAGGTACGAGAGGGGAAAACCACGAGCGATCCGGAGAAAAATGAGCAGAGAGACTATCTTAATTAGATCTCTGGTTAAAAAGACAAAGCAGAGACACAGCCCTTGAGTTAACCTTTCTCTCTTAATATCTGTTTCAGTGTTGTTCCAGCTCTGAAGAGGTTTGCTCTGGGCTTTCTGTGCCTGGCGATGTATGCAATATTTAGTCCTTCTTTTCCAGACACCTACCTTTTGACAGATGAGTACGAGGTGAGAACATGAGTCATGATGTGCAGTTTTAACACGGATACAAGATAAAACATTTATGTTGTTTATTTTCTATTCAAGCTTTCTAAAATAAAAACCATTTCCTTCCTGCAGGCTCAGCCTTTCTGGTACCGCTGTGTTTTTATTCTGCTTTGGGGCAAATTTATGCTGTATAAATACGTCAGCTGTTGGGTTATAGCGGTAAGTCGTTTCTTTATTATCTCAACTGGGCCAAATGTGTTGCATAAATGATCTTGACATCCTGTTTTTCTTTTTTTTTTTATTAAAAAGGCATTTAAATGTTTATGTGGGAAAGAAGCACAAATCTATTATAACTCTCTCATTATTAGAGCTGGGTAGTTACATTTATTTGAGTAACTTTTTTTTAAAATTACTTTAAGGAATAATTTTACTTCTGCTTGAGTATTTTTATTATGAGGTATCGATACTCTTGAGTAAAATTTCTGTCTTTTCTACCCACCGACTGAAGAAGAAACATGTTTTAACCAAAAAAGCAGCAGGAAATGACACACACATGCAGTTTTTGTTAAAGATTCATAAGTTATATTTTGGCAGAAACTGATTTGGGAAAATTTTCTTTTGTCTTATTTTGATATTTTTTGTTATTTATGTGAATTACTGTTGTTTTTGCTCTTAAAATCCCCAAATTTCCACTTGGCTTCATATTTTGATCTGTCTGACAATGTACTTTTTTAATATTAAAGAATTGATAATTTAATTAGCTACTCAGTAGTTGAGAAGACTTTTTACCAAATACTTTTTTACTCTTGCTTGAATAACTTCTTGGATGGCTACTTTTTACTTTTACTTGAGTAAAAATATGTTGAAGTAGTGCTACTTTCATTTAAGTACAATTTTTTGCCCACCTCTGCACTTTACTGTGACTGCACAAGACATGAAAATCCTTTATGAGATTAAAGTGAAGTTTCGCCATGAAGATGCCTTGAGGAGGCGATGATGCGGTGGAGATACAAGTAGCTTTTTAAAAGACAGAGTAAAGAGCCACAGGCTGACCTGAAGCAATCTGCAGAGATGGATTCAGCTCAAACTGCAGGCCTCACGTTAAGCCAAGCAGCCTCCACTGGGAAAAGGCAAAAGACGAGACCAGCTACGATAGAAAAACAACTCTAGTTTAATTATCATTAAACCAGAGTTGCATTTTGGGAATAGGAAATACCAGAGGTGGGTAGATTACCCAAAAATTAGCGATACTTCATAATGAAATGACTCAAGTAAAAGCAAAAAGTATAGCGTAGTAAAAATACTCCGAAAGGTACATTTAAAAAACCAAAGTAAGTGCAATTGAGTAAATGTAAGTAGTTAGTATCCAACCCTGAGGAACGCATTGATGCGTTCTGATTGGTTGTGAAATGAAATTAATAAATGAAAGAGCGTAGTTTATCAATGGTCTGTCACAGTGTGTGGCTGTAGAGAAAGGTGATGAATTAAAATGAAATATTTATTTTCTCATGATCCTTATTGTTTCTTAGAAAAGGTTTTTCCCATCAGAGCTCATTTTACTCAGGATTTGTTAAAAAGATTCACGTTGTTCTTCTACATCAGTCACATCAGCTCTGTGGTATTTCAGCCAAAGCAAACCTGAGTTTTTATTACTTAGTCTAATCTGTTCTTGCCTTCTTACAGCTGCTGTTCTGCAGAAACATTAAATTAATTTAAATGTCATGTATGATGAAGCTACATCAAACTAAGAAGGTTCTATTGTTTGAACAAATGCCTTGTGTTTTTGGGTTCTATTTGTCTTAGGAGGGTGTTTGTATATTAGCTGGTCTTGGCTACAACGGCGTAGTCAATGGTAAACATCAATGGGACGCCTGTGCCAATATGAAAGTGTGGCTCTTTGAGACGACGCCCCTTTTTGGAGGAACAATAGCATCTTTCAACATCAACACAAACGCCTGGGCTGCGAGGTCAGTGGGGTTTCTAACATCTGTAATGCTCCCTAAGCTAAAGTGAAGCGGCGTTGTAAAAGTTAAAAATTAATGAGCTATCAGCGAAGCAGTAGTGGAAACGGTTCAATTAGTTATCCATTTATGGCTTTCCTTTACCGAGAGAGAGAACTGGCGTACAATCAGAATCCACACTTTGTGGAATAATAACAAGAAGGAAGTAGGCATCCAGGTCAAAAGGAATCATTGACAATTTCCAGCTCAAGTTGTGCACATTAAATTCCTCCAGCACCTGACCCAGTTCAATGAAGACCTCGGCAAACAAAGCAATTTATTTATCGAGCTTATGGTTTATTACACGGTCCATTTCCGCTGGATGCTATAACAACTTTTGCTTACTCTTTCGTTTTCCGCTCTTCAGACTGCTTACGAAGCAGAAAACGGAGCAGAGGAGGGTTGGCTGTGAAACAGTAAAACTGAAAATATTAAGGGGATGAAATGTAGGTGATCATTTGCCTTTAGTGAACGCAGAGCATACTTGACACATGGATGATCTAATTATTTAACCCACAAATGCCTATTAATAGAGTCGTGTGAACCAATTTTGAATTTCTGCTCCCAGCGCCTCAATAGTTTAGATCGAATGCCTTCGTGTCGCCTCTGTTGTCGCTCAGAATGTTAAAAAGGTTCATAATATTTGACACCAGAGTGAAGTTTGCACACACTTTTCATCTGCATTGATGCCATATTATGCTTTTTCTCTATTAGTGATGCATTTGACCTGTTCTTCTATTCTGTATGGAGTGATTATTTACAACAAAAAACATAATTAAGTTTGCAAATTAGAATTTAGTGTTTTTTCCTAATTCATTCACAAACAGCATAAGATGTACAGGTATACATACACCCAATACATTTTTAGGTTAACTATTCCATAGCAAATGCAGAGAAGCCAGTCTTTTTGCAGCAACTTACTGGCATTTCAGTCTGAATTTGTGGCCACTTTACTTATCAGAAATTGTAGTTTCAGGGATATTCCACCATTTTCTAAAAGGTTAATAACAGAGTTCACTCCTCCTAAGCCAGTTTTGATGTCTGTTCTGAATCTTCTTCCTGTTGGTGCAGTCCAGTCAGTTATGTGAGGTAAAGTTGCTTCCTTTTTTGTAATAAATCAATCTGCAGCAGCTGGAAACCTTTATGAATCCTGAATGTTTTACCGCTGGAGAAGGTGGTTCTTTCTTGGCTGCAGTCCATGTTGACGTTACGCATACTGTGGCATTACTCCAGGTTGTTTCTTTCAAACCAACTTCCTTTCATTTGAGTCGACAATTTGGGCCAGATAAGCATAACTTTGGTGCAGCTTGCTGTTCCAGCGGGACGCTGTTCCCAAACACGCATCAAACTGCTTTTGGAAAAGATAAACAAGGCGAACTTCAACTTTCAGAAATGGGCCCGGCCTCAACTGAATTTAAAATGTATAAACTATTTCTAAAGATTGGGTTTCTGCCTGAAGTAATGTCTGTGAAGTCCACTGTTACCTATAAGAATAATAATCAAATATAAGGCTGGAAATAAGCCAGAAGCTAGTTGAGGGCTACAAGAATGTGTGTTTTCTCTGCAAGTTGCTCAGTGGCCTTTAACTAAATACCAATATTGGTGTCAGTTTAATACAACAAGGGTCAAAATTGTACATATCACTTTGAAATATAGAAATAATTTCACTCACATTTTGATTTTAAAAACAAAGTTTTCTGTTGTATCATTGCTCCACTTAAGAGAAAGTACAACAAAAAAACAGAATTTTATCAATATTCATTAGCATGATGAACTGTTTCCATGTGCAAAAGCAGAAAGCCACATGAAGCTAAACCTTCAAACATCGATATCTTATTTTTTTCATTTATATTTTCGATTCATAGATTTCTAAAGCAAAGACGAGGTTTGTTGGCAAAAATCCTGGCAAAGCAGATTGCGAGACTGAGCGGAAATAAGATCCAGTTTCTTATTAGCTTTCATCAGTTTGAGGAATGTTTATTCAGATTCAGTAATTTTCCCAAAGGGAGATTAAATGTTGTCATAAATCAGCCGAGTGTCTTCAGAGAGTCTTCATCCATGCTGATCATCAGCAGGAAGCATCTCCAGCAGCAGCCAGTCTCTCAGTGAATCTAAAGAAGCTTCTGACTGAAGACCATCATGACATGCTAACAGTTCAATATCGACTCCTAGTTTCATTTATGAATTAAAAAATCATAAGATAAATTTATAAATCAGTAATTGGAACCAGGTCATGTTTATAAATCAAAATAAATCTGGAAATGTGTCACTAAGTAATCCTGATTATTATTTTTCTTTTGTCACAAACATTTTCAAACAATTAGTTTTCTTTATAACCATCTTATAACTCAGTAAGTATTTTAAAAAAAGCGTTTGGCATCATATTTTGTTTTTATCTTATTAGTTTAACACGTTGTTTAGCTTTGTAGCTTCCATCTGCACAGATTTATGATGATCTTCCAATATGTCATCATGTTTCTCTCAGATGTAGAAGCAAACATGACTGATCTGAAACTATCTGAAACAAGTTTCTTGTAGAGTTTAGACCATTAACCATCTAACGGGCAGCTTGTCTGAAGCCCACTGAGGCTCGTCTGAGTCTGTAAGCAGCAGCACTTCCTGCACTCATTTGTCAGGCCGTCAGCCAGTGCAGAAGCCTGCCATCAGCGCTCACACAGAACACAATGTGTGAACTTGACATCTTTCATATATATCTACGCTTGATGCTTTCTTAGAAAATGTAAAGTTCAAATGTACTAATGAACTCAGTTGCTATGCAACAACGACTTGCCGGTGAGTTCGTTCAAGCCGCTGTGACAGCTGAGGTGTTTCTGGCTGCTTTTATGGCCAAAAAGGTGATTTGTGACTGTGGCTTTTTCCTCTTTTCAGACATGTGTTCAAGCGGTTGAAGTTCCTGGGAAATAAGACCTTGTCTCATGTGGCCACGCTGCTCTTCTTAACCATTTGGCACGGCCTTCACTCTGGATACATCCTGTGCTTCTCCATGGAGTTTTTCATCATCACTGTAGAGCGGCAGGTTCGTTTTCCACACAGAACAGTTAAGAGAAAACAAAAGTTTATAGATAGTCCCAATTTTTTCAAGCAGCCATGTAATATTTCAAATTAATCTTGGTCGGTAGATCAGATTTCAAGACTTTTTTGCTAATTTTCTGTCAAACATCTGACTGTGGCATCAAATTGTGATTAAAACGTGAGGAAAGAAGACAAGTAGAGGACAAAAGAAGAGTCAAATCTGAAAAAACAATGTTTTGCTAACTCACTTTTAATTATTTCTTTAAACCAGGACTGTTGCAGAGTCGAATGGCAGCTATAAAGTAATTGAAATACAATAATTGAGTGCACATTTGAATATTTTAGTGATTTTTCTTTAAACTAATTCAATTTAACAAGTACAGCCTTAAATATTAACAGTAGATAACCCGCATTTTGGTGAAAATTACATTAGCAGGTTGCGCCTCTACCACATGTTTTTTGCAGCCTTCAACAGGCTTCTGCTGCACCTCTGATCAGATTTAAGGGACTTGACAACTGAGGGTGCATTCACACCAGCCCAGTTTGGTTCTTTTTTATCGGTCATTTGTCTAGGAAGTCTGGTTCGTTTGCAGAGGTGTGAATGCGTAATCAAACTCTGCTGCGGACCAAAACCCAAACACTGGTCCGCTTAAAAACCTCGGTTGCTGTTCAGTTGAAGTGAACTCTGGTGCATTTTGAATGCATATGTTGACCAGACACCTCTACTAAAGAAGGAAGTGGAGTAGAGCAGAAGGCATTCTGGGTAAATACAACCAAAACAAACACTTGTGTCTAACGCTAAAGGGAGAAATGACTCGTAGTTTTTTTTACCAAAGACATAGAAGAAATCCTACAGCCACTGAAATCTGACGCTACTCCATTTTTGTGTATATTTTGTGAAGAAGGAAGTTGTGCTGGTATTCTTCTGAGGTTTTCGTCTTGGTTCTTCCAGTAGTTCTCTCTACAGCGCCACCACAGGGGAGGGAGGGACAGTTCGTTCAATTAGTTTGGTTTGTTTGAAATGGTGCAGTGTGAAAGCAAACCAGCTGAAAATGTGACAAATGTTGCAGTTCTGCAACATCTGATTTCACATGGGGATTGCTGTAAATTTCAAGTATTTAGCCTAAGAAGACTCAATTCCTTTGCACACTAGTATAGTAAATCACTGGTGTCAGAAATGTGTCTCTTTTTGCATTAAAATTACTATTTACATTGATTTACACTGTTAATTAGAAGCACGCCATTCTACTAGTACTTAAACATTGATTCAATATTGTGGGATTAGTTTATTAAATCTTATTTTTGCTGTGTTTTTATTGCCATTCATGTGTTATATGTGTTTGTGCACAGGCCCAGGCTCTCGTGCTGGACAGTCCCCTGCTGACAAGCCTGGCCAACAGCCACTTCTACCCCTTCGTCTACATAGTTCAGCAGTTTATTCACTGGCTCTTCATGGGGTATCCTCTGGTGCCATTCTGCCTTTTCACCTATGACAAATGGCTCAAGGTAACACACATCTCCCGAGGCTACGCCTCTAAGAAGATAAATCTGCTTGGGGATCTTTTTTTACCTCTCCTATGTTTTCCATTTTCAGCTCAGGGAGCGCTTTGAGTATCTTATGCAAAACAGTTCTTTAAACTCCAGAGGTGCACTGTAAATAAGAGCACAAAGGGCTCAGCTTGGGAGGAATATGTTGCTAAGACAGCAGTGAGGTGTTGAAATACAGCACAGGGTCCCATTTTAGTGAATTTATAGTGAGCTCGCTGCAGTGGGATTTTCCTCTGAATTATTTTCTCCTCTTTTATGACGGTTGGTTGGATGCCCAGACGTTGCTCTATCTTTTTTTCCTCTCTCTTTTTACTCTGAAAAAACTAAAAAAATATGCACATGAAGCTGGTGAGAAAGCAAATCAAGTTGTGAAACAATCTGTAATTAGCTTCCAAGTTTAAGATTTTGCCATAAGAAAACCCTGTGGTTTCCTGTCGGAGGCTTTCACAGTAAATCTCTCTGTAATCTGCTTGAAACAAATTGATTAGACGGCGCAAAGCCTTTGTCTGCCATGGCTTACTGTTTTGTTGCATTAGTTGAGCTGAACTAAACTATGTTTGGCAGTGGACCCGGCACACTTTGGTGTCAGAACCCCTGCTGGGCCAATAAAGTGCTTTATTAAACAGAAAGATGCTGCACAAAGCCGTGCTGTCCGTTTCTCCTAGGGAGCTTTAAGGATTTATAAAAAGTGCAGAAACAGGAGGAATATAAAAGGTTTGTAGGGAAGCGGTAATTATTTACAGTCAAAACCAGAAATTTACCTACACCGAATAAAAAGACAGACTTTTTTTTCTTACTGTCTGAAGTTAAACATCTCTTTGTTTTAGGTTAGTTAAAGTTACCAACATGATTTCTATTTGCTACTGCCACAATAACGAGAGAGAAAATACGTCAAAGATTAATTCATTAATGGCTTTGAAATCAGAAGTTTACACGGCGAATGATCACTGCCTCTTTAAACAATGAGGAAAACCTCTGATGATGTCATGGATGTGGACTCTTCTGATTGGTTAACTGACTCACACCAATTGAGGTCACACCTGGAACGCTCTGCTGAAAGCGACATGAAGATCACGTTGCTTTATATTTAAATGTGTTTTAGTCATAAACCCAAAACACATTTAGAGATATTTCAGCCAGATAAAGATCCCAAAGACACCAGTAAAAAAGATTAATGTTATGGAGCCGCCAGTCCAATTCCTCAGCCTTATTCCAGTGGAAACTATTTGTGGTGACATTAAAGATGTTTCAGAGACTAAACCGAGAAATCCACAGGAACTGGTGAATATAATCCAGTTGTCCTGCTCACAGGTTGTGCAGCCCGGTCGACTCCACACCACACAGATGTGAAGCAGTTTAAAGAAATTGTCTTTTTCCAACTAAATATTGTTCGATAATTCACCAGAAAGCTACAATTTATCTTGAATATGATTTTTTTCAAGGAAATAAAACTGATATTCAGTTTTTCTCACTTTTTGCAGATTGATAACAAATTTGATTTAAATCTGGAGCTGCAGTGTCTGTAATGGGTTTCTTTTATTTTGAGTACAACTGTGGCTCCACAGATAACAGGATTATACTATCAACTTAAAACATTGAAGCCATGATTATGGACATTACATTTCAAACTGTTTTTGCTTTAATAATCATGAGGTCAATATCAGCAGGTTGTGTTTACAGTCTTGTACCCTGATTGTGAGATTTCCAACATTTACAAATCCAGGATTTCCCATGACCGATGGAAGTTAAAAGCTCCAATGTTCAGATGGGAGAAACATTTTTGTTGCATTCTGTTCAACTTCCACACCTGAAATTTGACTTTGTTTCTGAGAAATACATTTTTTCTTGTAGCTTCTTAAACATTTCCTGCTTTGTCCGACATTATTTAAGCTTCTTTCTAACTGAGCATTTTCTCTCAAAAACCATTTCAACAGAGAAGTCTGTTTACTCGTTACCTGTTAAGAAGAAAATATGTGATTTGTTTTAGTTTGAATCAGCAAATTCATGTGATCATTCGGCCCATCTTTAAAGTGTATCTTTGTTTTGTTTCTCAGGTGTATTCTTCCGTCTACTTCTGTGGTCACCTGTTCTTCCTCGTGGCTTATTTAATTCTGCCATTCCTACGTATAACTCTGGTGCCTAAGAAGGACCGGAGAGAGAAGAAACAAGACTGAAACCTGGTTCTGACACCTGGAAAGGTGAGGGGTCACATTTTCACCTTTTCAATCTGCTTTTTTTTTTTTAAATTAATCCAGAGTGAACTAACTCCGTTTTCCTTCCAAGTCCGTTCAAGGCTGAAATTCCTCGACCCTGGGAGGAAACTGTGGCGTTTGGGGAGCAGAACACAAACTATTTTAAGGCCTTTAGTAATATATAAATATGAATATATGTTGATGTAAAAACAAATTTCTATATATTTTTGTGTTTTTAAGTGGGAGGGGTGGTTTTTATAAACATTTTGAGAAAATGTTTACAGGAAATTACCATTGTGCCACACGGGGTAATTGTGAACCAATCAGGGGCAGTTTCCTGCTTGTTTATCGTTATCACTTTCTTCTTTCTTTGTGGGAATTTTTAATACTTGTGGAACTGAAGAGACTTTTCATGCTGTCGACACAGGATTGCACTTATGAGTCACAGGTTCTGTTTTTAGGCTCCTGTGTTTTTGTCGTTTCGTCGACGCGTGTCTGGCGCCCGCTTTCAGCAGCAGCAGCACTAAAACCAAACAGAAGGTTTAAGCACAGTGCCGCCATTTATATATGAATATAAATATATGTATACATAACACTTCCTGATGTCATGACACAACATGCTCACGTTTCTGCAGAAAGGCTGAGGCGATGATGGGCTTGTTTTCTCTGCAAATGGCTGCTAGTGGTTATACAAGCACTGTAAAATCACACACTGTACAACTAAAACCTGACTCTAAATGGCCTTGATTCAATGAATGTCTGTTCTGGATTTAATTTGATTTGTAATTGAAAAATATTAGGAGTTTTCCACACACACACACATATATATAAGGTTTTATGAACATGAACATTTCGTAGTTTTTTTTTTGTTTGTTTTTTCTATAAGATGCATAATTTTCCTGCCTTTCAGCTAAACCTCACTTTTAAATGCACAAATGTGAAAGTGAATCACACTCAGTGGTGCTGGTCCCTCTGTCCACTCCGATCTGTGTGATTAGGGGCCATACGCTGTGTTTTTTGTTTTTTATATTATTAAACATGCGGTGGCTATGATTTCCACTACAGCCTGCCCCGGTGTTTCTAACAGCAGGCTGTAATTAATCAGAGTGAAAGATCAGAACCCAAATGCCTCGTTGTAATGTGTACATTTCTGGGTAAGGGTGAAATTTGCTGCTGCTGCCGCCGCCGTCCTTTCACAAACTCGAGGACAAACCTCACTGTAGCAACGGCCCAGATTCCAGTAATATTTATACAGAACATGCTGATTATTAATTGATGACTTGCTATTTCAAGAGGCTTGGGGTTTTTTGCCTTATCTGAAGCAAATGTACAAAAACGAAAAACGTCGGGATGTGAGAGGTGGATGTGATTTGAAATATACTTTTGTAATGTTTAATAAAATGCTGCATTTTAAGCAAGTTCTCTGCAGTTTATTTATGAGCTTTAGAAATAATAAACATCCTGTGTTAGCAGATGTGCTCCGGGAATAAAACACAGCTGGATTTTTATTGCACGATTATACAAAGTACAACTTGAAAAGAAATGAAGACTGAAGAAAATCTGAAGCATTTGAGTTTTTGAGCAGCAAGAGTTCTTCCGTTTTCCTGTCTGATTTACTTTTATATTACTTTTGTTTTTACCTTGTGGATTAATTTTATTATTTCTTTATCTTGTTTTCAGATGCGAGGGATTTAAATTGTTAAAATCGGTCCAACTATTTCTATAATCTGCTTTGTACGTTTATGTCTTATTTTGTTTGTATCTTGCAGTCGCTGCACTTCTGCTCTCAAAGAATTTCCCTGAGGGAACAATTAAATATTTCTTATTTTACTTTCACAAGTGGAGCATCACAGCTTTAACCGTGACACTCCACTTGTGTGTGTGTGTATGTATGTATGTATGTATATATATATATATATATATATATATAAGTTTATTAGAAATTAGTTTGGGTTTATTTAAAATATAATGGGCACAGAAATAAAAATAAGAAAAGGGAGGTGGGGAAATATTTAAAGTGAGAGAAGAAGATGGGAGTCTGCCTCTAAACTTGCAGAAAGAGGACAAAAACAACACAGTATAATAAAGTATCTGACAAACGGCTAAATTTGTATTGTAGTTTCTCAACTCTACTGGGGAAATAATATATATAATATGTGATTTTGTAGACAGCCAAACTAAATTCTGTCCTGGGTTTTAACAAATTAATTCAAAGGAAAAACCTGCAGTGCTCTGCTTTGTTCACCTTAATGAGGAAAATTTCTATCCACTCTTTATAAAATACTTCAAATTCACAGATATAAGGAATCTGTAGTTTGTTTGAAATAAATAAAGATAAACATCTTTCAAGTTTTGCCACAGATTATAAGAAGCTTCATTTCGAACTCATTCTCTCATGTATTTCCTGTGTCCTTTAGATAATGAGGCTTTTCTTTTACTGTTTTTCTGTAAATGTCAGCTGTGTGACTGTGGATCTCTGCAGCTTTTCCTTGCTTACAGTCAGTTTTCTGCCTGATCTCTGCTGCGTTTCTTGGTCTTTATGATGCCGTTTATTTTCTAATAAACCTCAAAGGCCTTCCAGATAACCTGGAGTAATTCTTAAATTAAATGACTGATGTTTTGACCAATTACTCAAACCAAATACTTCAGTGAATGAAGCTTGTTTTTTATGGAGTTTTATAAGTTTTGTACTGAGAATTTTATTTTAATTTTTTACATTTTATTTTTATATTTATTTTAAAAATCAAAATTTATTTCGATTTTTTTCTTTTGTTTGATTTTATTTTTGCAACTATGTAATTTATATAAAATATTTTCATTTTGGAATTTAAAAACCAACCTTCCACATCATTTGTCTGTGATTCTGCAATTTTTAAATGTTAAATTATTGTTTGTTTGTTTTTTATCTTTGAGTAGCCTTTTTACCAAATGCTTTTGTACTCTTCAGTTGTTTCTACTTTTTACTTTTACTTTTGAGTAAAAATATGTTGAGGTTTTCTACTTTACCTTGACTATAAGTGATTTATTTAGGGGTATCAGAATAAAGAGGTTGGGCTTTGAATGCACGCCAGTCTCATCTTGAGGCAGCACCGTGACAAAATGTGGGAATGCTCCATCATTTTTGCAAAACACTGCAGGTGCAAAAAAAATGCATCCAGAGTGGATCTGTTTGTTTTTACAGAATTAGCCTTGGCACGAGGGCGAATCGGGGTGCCATGACGTCATTTTGCAGAGAGGAACCGACTGAGTGAGCAGCGTGAAACGCGTGGAAACGGATGAAAACACGCACAAACAAACGAAGGGGGGAAAAAAAAACGAGGAGGCGGACGAGTCAATCAGCGCGGCTTGAGCTGACAGCTGTGAGGTGACGGTGGGACTGAGTCTCTGCTGCGTTTGGAGCCTGAGTCAGAGTGGAGGAGAAAAGAGCCAGGGCAGCAGGAGAGAGGGAAGAAGGACGCAGTGTGGGCGGGTTAAGAAACGCCGAGAGGGAGGGCACGTCAGCGTAACATTCCCACCGCTTTTCTTCTTCCTGCCGAGTGGGAAAAAACAAGGACGTCCGCCGCTTTCCTCTTCCTCCCCACATTTCATCCCTGATAACCCCACCTGAGCGTCCTTTCTCGAACAGCTTCCGGCCGCTTCCGTCTCCATCCACCCGCACCTCGGAGGCTGAGCTCTGGGTTTGTTGTCAGCCTCCGGGAGACGAGCTGATCTGAACCGAACCGAACCGAGCGTTAGGGGCGTGAGAGGCGGATGCTGCGAGCGTAGAGGCAGGATACCAACCAGGAGCATCACCGCACTCTGAACGGTAATATCCCACATTTTTTTCCTGCATTGTAACCCACCATTTCTGCGGCGTTTCCTCCTAAATGCCGCTTTACGCATCCACGTACGCCCCTTGGAAATGTGTGTCAGATAATTGTCGCATAGCATGTTTGTTATTCTGAATGTGTGTAGTCATCTTTACATTAAAAAAAACACACAAAATTAGATTATTTATCATGTTCGCAAGCCTAAATGTTCCCATCAGCCTAAACAAACCATGAGGGGTAACCGTGATAAAACACGCAGCCCTGCCACATGCAGAACGTTCCCCACTCATGACCAGGAATATATATGTCTGTGTGTGTGATACTATTCTGGGCTGCATGTCAGGGCGGCATAATGCTGAAATTCTCCTGGATTACAGCTCCAGTCATGCAACTCTGAATGTAGTTTTTCAGCTCTCAATTTAATGGTGATTTATTGGACAGACAACAGCAATGTGAAACCCCTTCCGTCCCCCCAAAGTGCCATCTGAAATGCCTGATCTGCTTGTTGCTACTGTACTGTCCCCTCCACTGCTGATCTGTTGTTGATGCATGAACTGTACCCCTCCTTCTCTCCCTTCCTCCTCCTCATCCTCTTCTCTATTCTCCTTCCTCACCCCCACCCTCTTATCCTCCCCTCTTTCCTCCTTCAGATGGACAGAATGAATTTTCTCTCCTTCCTCCTCCTTTGCTTGACTTCGGTTGCCAATTGCAACAAAGGTCAGTTTCAATTCCTTTTTTTCTGTTTCTGTTTTTGACTGTGAAGTGTGGGAATGAAGGTTTTGCATTGCCATAGAAACACACAGACCTGTCAGGTGGGGTGGGGGGTATTTTTCCAAGCAGAGCCATGAACCCGGCGACTTACTCATGTATAGCTTCAATTCCTCATGCATAACCAGGTGCATACATAAACATGTTTGCATCTCCTGCATGTGCCCTTTCCGTCTGCGGTGTGATTCGGAGATGATGGATCCGCTTCCCAGATTTCTCATGGAGTCTGATTCAGGATCATTGTTTCGCTAGCTGCGTTTCCATTAACCATAAAATTGCACAAATTAAAAGTATACTAATAAATTCGCTTAATAGAAATACGCCAATTAAAAAAAAACCTCACGCAAAATATTTTTGCGCTAGGATGAGGTGGTTTTCCAGCCTTGTGGAAATGGTTCTATTACCCAAAACTGCAATAGAAACATTTTTTTTCCTGTCATTCAAGACATGTGATCAACAGCCGGATGTTACTACTGGTGAAAATGTCGAAGAAGACGACAGGAAGTAGTAGGAGGATGATGGTGCTGCACCTTTTTAAAAAACAATTAACAGTTAAGATAATTCATATGGGATTTTAATTTAATTTCTTACTTAATGAAAACACTGCACATTTGCAAAATTGTTTTTTTGTTTTTGCTTGGGTTTTTTTACACCAGCAAAATATTGACAAAGATTTGCCCACATTTGTAACAGAAACGTCTGATTCAAGTCACTAGCAGCTTTTCTACTAACCATAACATTGCGGAAATTTGCATAATGGAAACACACCAATTTAAGAAAAAATGGATGAGGTGGTTTTTCAGCGAAACTGCAATGGAAACACTTTTTCCGTGTCATAGGAGTCATGTGATCAACACCCGATGTTACTACTGGCGACGAAGAAGACTACAGGAAGTAATAGGAGGATGAGTTATTGAGTACATGAATAAACGGGCTTTTTCATTTGTGATTTTATTTTCATTTTCTATTTGATGTAAACACGGCAATTACGAAATTGTGTTTTTTCGACATTAGCATAACGTTGACAAAAAATTTGAATTCAAATGCAGTTCCTGTTTCACTTGCTGCATTTCCATTTCCATAAAGTAAAATTGAGAGTACGAAAATAAATTCGTTCGAAGTCGCCAATTTAAAAAAAAAAAACAAAAAACCGCACCTTCTGAGATATAAAAAAAGAGTGGTTTTTCAGTTGTACCGAAACGCAACTGAAAAATGTGTGATGTCTTTACGTCACACGAGTCACGTGATCAACAGCCAGACGCTGCTGCTACTACTACTGGCGAAAAGGAAGAAGAAGACTATAGTTTGTAGTAGGAGGATGATGGTTTGTTTTTGTTTATTTTTTTCGGAAAATGTTCGTAAAAAGTTGTGTTTCAATTTGAACACGTATTCTGTAAAATCACCGATTACAATTTCCCCCACACACCGCACATATGTACTAGCCGCTTCCAACGGCTAACTCAGATGCTAACGTCTCTGATGATTAGCGCCATCGCCATGTTTGAATTATGAATACATCTCATGTAAGTGCTTACATCCGTCGCTGCCATAATTTTTAATGACTTATCAGCTTATTCAAAACAGCGCAATTGCGAAATTATTGTGTTTTTCTTTTTCGACATTAGCAGAATACAGACAAAGATTTGCGCACATTTGTAATGGAGCTAGTGATTGTCATGCCGAGGGGGAGGCGGATGAAACTGACACAGCCGTGCAGGAGGGGGAAGATAAGGAGGGAGAGGTGGTACGTGAGATCAGGTGACAGCAGGGAGAGAGGATGCAGGGCCTGGTGTGTGCATACAGTAGTAGGTGTGTGCGGGTGTGAAGAGGCCAAATGAGGAGGGGTTGACGGGTGAGAGCTGCGGCCTGATGGATAGGGTGACAGAAAGAGGAGCAATGCCAAGGGGGACAGACAGAGAGATGGAGCGAGATGCCTCTCAATCTGTAATCCCGAATGTAATCCACAGGCCTGATGCTCAGATTAATGCTACATAGCAGCGAGGGGTGGGGGGAGGGAGGAGAGGAAGATGAGCAGAGGGGGGACAGAGGGCATGAGATAAATGACCGAAAAAGAAACACACAAGCCGGGGCGTGGAAACAGAGGAGGTGTAGGAGAAGATGAATTACTGTGATTATGCCTGGGTGTTGATGGCAACTAATTTTTGGTGCCAGATAGACATTTTTCCAGTTGAAAACTGGCAGGGATGCATAGCTCTGAGAGTTTGAGGTTTTTTTTTCTCTCTCTCAAATGTATTTACAAAGTGAAAAACAAATATTTAAACGATTAAGAATTTTGCTTGGTTTTCAGGGGGCAGTATTATGCAAAATTGACTGGTTTTTTTTGTTTTACATCATTTTATGACGTAAAAGAGATAGAAACCCAATTTCAAGGTGCTAAATTACAAAGTCAAATGTCTTACGTCATTTTTGAAACGAGTCAATATAAAAATGGTGCTGAATTAACTCAAAACGTTCCTTTTTTAAACACAGACATAAATGTACTTATTTGGTAACTCATGATGATAAAGAAAGTGAAAAGCAAAGTGTAGATTAATTGTAACCAATATTCTTATCATATTACTTAATAATTCCTCATACCGAGCTGCAATAGCCAAAAAATGTTTTCAAAGTATCTTTAAAACATTTCTGAATCATTTTAAATCATAGTCTATAGTTTATAAACCACAATCATGGATAATTTCCTTTAAATTAATGTAAAGTGGAAAACACTGCAGCTTTAATCTGTGTATCTCTTAAGTTATGTGCAAAAGAAAAGGAGCTGCCGGTCAAAGCTGCAGTGGTATATAAATGGTGAAGACAAAGCAAACAGTATTTAAAGTAAATGAATATGAAATGAATTTAAAATATTTTTACTGTGCCTGGTAAAGGAGATGTTGCATAAAGAAATACCTTTTCTCAAGCTGTTTTCCAGCAGTGATATAAAAACATATTTAAATTCAGCAGCAGGCTTTGGTGCTTTAAGGCAAAGAGAATTCAAATGATCCTCTGCTCTGTGTTTGAAGTTAAAGAAGTTTGATCAGATTCACAACCAGAAGCAATTTTTTTTTATTTTCATTTTCCTCTTGTTGGCTCTGAGACTGAAAAATTAGTTCCAGTTTCATTTTCTCAAATTCACTGTGGCGACAACAAAGAAATAAATCTTGTGCTTGTGTCTGATTTCAAACTCTGCAGCCTCTGAGTTAGGAGATCGGGGACAAGAGAAGGGAGGGAGCGCTGCCTTTTGTTTTCGCTCGCTGCTGGAGTGTAAAATCGTCATCCTTGTGGCTCATTAACTTGGCCTTTGATCAGTCAGCGCCCAACAGTCTGCGCAAGGATTAATAATTATTTAGCAATTAAAGGTTGGATTCTGAGGGAACCTTGGGCGTTTGATTCAGAGCCGAATATTTCTGTCTCTGTCTGTTTGATGGAAACAAATCAGGACTGTGGAGCTGGAGGGTGCTTGAAATAAAAATGGAGGAAAAACGTCAACTGTGAACGTTATCTGACTCTCGATGGTCACACGTTACTTTCTGTGTGTGGGGGGTTTTTTTTCACTCGTGCACACTCTCACCATGTCTCTCCCCCATAATTGACTGTTAAAAATAGATGCATTGGTTCCTTGTAATTGCTCCATTTAACCCAAAGCCTGTTCGGTCTTCTCTCTCAGCCAATAAGCACAAGCCATGGATCGAGACAGAGTACCAGGGGATTGTGATGGAGAACGACAACACCGTGCTGCTCAATCCCCCTCTCTTCGCCTTGGACAAAGACGCTCCGCTTCACTACGCTGGTAACACCGCCTGCATCCATCAAAATACAGCCGAAATATGATTTTTATACACACACCGTAGAAAAAAAAAACACATAGCTTTTATTTATCAGTATCTAACATCTGACAAATTTCCCCGTTTTAGATTGGTTATGATTTTAAGAAATTAGATAATTACGAACGTTAATATACATTTCCTTGCAAACTGGAACTGATATAGTTAATTGCATTAATTGTAATGAAATGATTCTTGAAATAATCGTCAACTAATTTAGAAATTGATTAATGATTAACTAGAGTATGCAGACTCTAAAAATGACATTTGCTTAAAGAATGACATTCAGAGCAGTAATTAAGTCAACTTTACTAAAAATATACATTTTACATTAAAGATAATAAAAACTATAAATATGTTCTTCCCAAAACTCCTCAAGTGGCATAGAAAATTTCTTATTTAACACTTTCTGCTATCCAATAATTAATCACTTCAACCAAAAAAATAATCAATAGTTGGCCTTAAAATATACTGATGTTAAGTCAAGCAGAAAGGTCTGACCTTTTTACATGTTGATGTTGGAAGTATTTTTTTTATCTGCAGACTCATCCTTTGCTACAAATGATTAAGCATGCACTAAATGAAAGCTATATTTTTCCTCTTTAGGCAAGAAGATGTTTTCTTTCTTATTTAAAAAGGAAATTTAATTATTTATTTATCTGCATCTTTTAATGTACTTCTAATATTGGAAATGAAAAATCTGCAGAATGTGCCATTTCTTCATGCCATTAATTATGAGAATAATCGATTACGTAAATAGTTGTTAGTTGCAGCTGTGCTAGTGTCATAGTTTTCTTCCACAAGCTTCTCACAGTATTTTGCTTGATTGAGTTCTGATCCATTCCTCCTGACAGAACTCAGTTGTAGCTCAGTCAGGTCTGCACTGCAGTTTTTTATGGGACTTCCTGATGGCCACTCATTGCTGCTATGCTAAGGGACCCATGTGAGGCCCAGCTTCATATTTCTGCCTGAAGTCAAGATGTTGCCACTGTATTTGCACATAGTCTTCTTTCCTCATCATGGTCTGTTTTACAAAGTGCATCCTTCCTTCCTGCAGCATAATAGCCCCACAACAAGATGCTGCTGCCACACCTGTACTTAACAGCTGAGGTGACGTTCTTAGGCTTGTCGTCTTCCCTCCTTTTCTTCCAGATGTAAGGATGGACATTAACGTCAAACACCTAAGCTTCACTTTCATCAAATCAAAGAACTTATCTGCTAAAAAATGAATTAATACATAGATTTTTTTGCCCCTAAATGCATTTGCAAACTGTAATCTGGCTTCTTCTTCACTGAGTGGCCTGACCTCTGGTTTGGGTTGATAAACACATTCAAACCAGAACAAGTTCACAACTTCACACAACCCGTCTCCGTATGACGGCTGGACATTCCCGTGGCGTTTGTGGCATGTGATTAATGTGGCATTTTCAGGCTTCTGGAAACTGGACCCCATATTTCTCTTACTGATATTTTCTTTATTTTTACTTTAATTTTTCTGACAGATTGCACATTGTGTTTGAAGTGTAGCCTTAAACCGCACCCAGAGTTGTGCCTCCATTTAGCTCAAATGTTGTGAAATAACCTTTCAACTGCTTCATTAAATTTAAATTCAGATCAGTCATACTATATTTAAACTTGTCAATTTGAAGAAGGTAATACAATATAAAAATAAATAAAATAAAATAATTTTGGTTATATTTGTTGACTGAAAACAGAAATTTTAAATCTGATTTAATGTAAGAAGGTCATTTTACTTGTTCATTGCAAATAAAATAATAATTTGCTTGACTAGCCAAACACCAAGACAAAGAAAATCATGTCATTTTTATTCAGATTGCTCAATGATGTTTTAGTCAAGTGATGACTAAAAAAAAAGTGATGACTCTAATGATCCAGTTTGTTTTTACTGGATTGCTTTCAGCTTTCAGTAGTAAACGACACGCTCATTTATTTTTTTATTTGGAGCTATAATACCACTCACAGCCACCAGCAATATTTCCCTAAAGACTCCCTAAATATTAAAGGCAATGTGTTCAGTCAAAGAGTCCACTATTTTTAGCCCATCATGGTGTAATTCAAGCCTCTGCAGCAGGAGCAATCAGCCAGCGCTGTGCCTTTCTGCAGCCTGATGAAATAAGGTGATCATGTTTGCACTCTGAGTCCTGGAAATAACCATGTTCAGTCAAATTATGAAAGATCAACTTGAATTACTCTGGAATATATTGAGCCGATGTCAAAACGGAAGAGGAAATTAGCTGTTTGAGCACGAACCTTTGACTTTCGTCAACCGATAGGAATCTGCTGCTATTCTGAGGATTTTTATTTTCAGTAGATGTTGCAGTTTTTTTTTTTAATGTGTCTGATAAAAGACGTTTGAGATAAACGGGTGCATAAAGGCATTTCTAGATATCAGTGTACTCAAAATCACATTAGTTCACTTCAGTTTTTCAATAATAATGAAATGTTTAACTTGTTCAGTGGTTATGATACTTCATTGGAGAATTTAGTAGCTTGAATTTAAATTATGCTTCCCAGGTTTTTTTTTATTTTATTTTTTTTTTTATAAAAAAATAAGAAAGAAACTGTTACAAAGTACATGGATGCTTCATTTTTTCCAACAATATGTTTAACAAGTAGGAAGAGGAGCAACAAAACAGAGGAAAATGTCCTCTGTCAGTAACATGAGTGGGTCTAAAAAGAAAGATCCCTCAGAGACCAAGTCTTTTCAGAGATAAACAGGGATTCTCCGTTCTTTGAAGGACTGCATCGCTTAATAATTTAGCAGTTTCAGAGAAAAACCTTCTTCCCAGAGTCAAAGTTTGACGCCAGAAAATGCATCAGTCTGTGAGGTTTTAGCTTGGCTTCCTTGTTTTGTGATCACAGTTAAGTGGTGGATTAACTAAATCATATATCATCTCAATTGCATAATTCCACATTGAAAAACTATAATAGTCATAATTTTGCTGCATTTATTCAGTGGCAAGAACAAAATTCTTGCGATTAGTTGCACCTCAACTTATTCCTGTAAAATAACCAAAACTGAAGCATTTATCTTGTTTATTTTTTTAAGTTAATCAGAACAGCACTGAACTAAAAACAATATATACAGTAATAAAGTATCACATAAATGAAAGAGATGCTAAACCTGAAAGTTTAAACATATGAATACAAATGATACATTATTTACCCTTATGATAAACATTACTGTTTTCAATTAAACGAGCCAACATTTTCTCAGGTTAGTGGTGAAATATAAAGTTGTACATCATCAGCGTGTGTCTGGTTAGAAATGCTTTGATCCTCTTGAAGCAGGAATAAAACCAGAATCAGATTTATTGGCAAGATTACGTTCACAAACAAGGAATCTGACTTTAAAACTCTCAGACTTTCTAAACAGATCAACCTCAGAAGAAATTAAATGAAGGACAAAAGGAAAAGTATATACCTGTATGAGTTTGTACAGGGCTGAAACAATTAATTCCAATAATCAAAATGAATTGATTATTGACTAATAATCAACTAATTTAGCTTGATTTATTGTTAACTGGAGAATACACTCTATTGCCAAACGACACAAAGTCGTTCTAGTCTGTCAAGAAAAAATCAGAACTAATCTCGAACAGCGCCATCCATTTTTCTAGCTAATCAGTGTTTTATTATCAACCTGGTCAAAATCAGTGAGATCCAGTAATAACACAGAGGTGAGAGATGTGTCATTTAAAACCTTTTCCAATAGGTTTCTGCCACGTTGTAAACAAGGTAATAGCAAATAAACTGCTTTGCTATTAAAATATAAACAGTGTGCAGTGGAAATGAATTCGTTTGCAGTTTGATGGATGCTGACAATTAATCGCTAGACATTTTTCTCCATCTTTTAAGCTATTTATTGGTATGTCGCATGCACATATTTTGCACTAATTTAAAACAATTTGCCTGATTGAATGGACCCACAGAGTGCTTTATAAATCAAGAGAAAATCAACACTCATTAGTCAGAAGGAGGCCAGGTGAACGCTGTTCGTATAAATAAAATAAATGTGTTACAATAATCAGGACAAAATAATAAAAAAAAGATTGAGTTTTCTGAAATCAAAGGTTTTTTGATTAACCTTAATGTTCATATAATGCCATGTTTAATTCAGTTTTATTAATATTCTCTCAACCCAGGTGAAATCTGTGGCTTCCGGGTTCACAATGGCCCCTCGGGATCCGGTTCCGTCCAGTTTGAAGCTGTGGTTCTGGACCGCTCCACCGGCGAGGGTCTGGTCCGGTCCAAAGAGCCGCTGGACTGTGAGAGCCAGCGGGAGCACAGTTTCACCATCCAGGCCTATGACTGCGGAGAGGGACCCGACGGCGTCAACAGCAAGAAATCCCACAAGTTAGTTACAGCGTCTCCATTTTTAAACAACAGCAGCCAGTAGATTCATCAAGCTGTGTCAAACTGAAGGCCCGGGGGCCAAATCTGGCCCGCCATGGCGTTCTAGGTGGCCCTCTGAACTCCAGAGAGATGCATAAATAGGATCTTAATGATAAAAGGTTAAATGTGATCTTATCAATCAAAGTAAAGCGGTTTTTATCTGTTACATCAGTAAGTCCCTCCAGATTTTTTTTACAATTCTGTGATTGTGGAAATTCACATAAAATCAACAGATAACAAATATTTGTCTCTAATTTTGGGCGAATGCATAATTATGAGTTTATTGCAGATTTTCCGCAAAAATTGCCAAAAATATTTGGTTTAAGTGATGCTAACTTCCACCTGCAGGTGGCAGTATTTCTTACTTCACAATAAGTAATTAATCAATTAATCACATGATAAATTAAAATGAGCTCAAATATTTTTATTCTGTTGACGTTTTTTGAAGGTAAATTCTGTTTATCGGGAGTTTATAAATCAGTTTTATCTATGGCTTCTGTTGTGTGTATTTTTTTTAAATTGTTTCTGGTTGTTGTTTTATTGTGGATATTTATTTATTGAACTCGCATTATTATGCCATTATTAATATTTTACTTTAAGATGGTCTCAAAACAACAATATTATCAAATGTGTTATTGTGACAGGCCTGCTTTTACTACGCTGCAGCCTGAGGCCCAAACATTAAAATTATCGATAGATTAATCATTTACTAAGTTAGACTAGTGTTACATCCCCGCTGTAGCGATATCAACCCTCATCTCTCTGCTTCCCTTCCTCCTCTC
Organism: Poecilia formosa; assembly: GCF_000485575.1. Lineage (NCBI taxonomy): Eukaryota > Metazoa > Chordata > Actinopteri > Cyprinodontiformes > Poeciliidae > Poecilia > Poecilia formosa. Next base: position 1,997,397 of record NW_006799973.1, read on the forward strand.
CCTTAGGGCCACGGTTCATGTTCGTGTGAACGACGTCAACGAGTTCTCCCCAGTGTTTGTGGAGCGTCGCTACGAGGCTTCGGTCCCCGAGGGCCGTCTGTTTGACAGGATCGTGCGGGTCGAGGCTCTGGATGCCGACTGCTCCCCGCAGTACAGCCAGATCTGCTTCTATGACATCATCACTCCCAATGTGCCCTTCGCTATCGACAACGACGGTGAGACGGTTCACGTCCTGCACGCTGTACTAACAGAGCAAAACAACAACATACTCACAAGTCTGATCAGCCTACAATCACGAGTTTGAATGTAGTTTACCATGTTAGTGCTTCATTTGGAAGTGGAAGGAAACTGATGCATAGTCATCACTGGAGCTGAAACGATTAATTGTGATTAATCGTTTATGGGAAGAACCGTAAACTAATTTAGTAACCAATTAATTACTAACCCGAATATTCAGGCTTATAAAACTCTATTTGCTACAAAAATAATATACTTAGGGCAGTAATTAAGCCAAAACATTTTGAATTTAAGATAAAAATGAAAGTACTCTGCATGTAAACAAGTTCCATCCAAAAATCTTCAAGTGACAAAGTTTAAGCTTCATCCTGTTCACATTCTGTAAATAAATCTCCTATTGCTCACCTTTTCCTATTCAATTATTAATCAATCGATCCAAAAAATGATCGTCAGATTAGTCCTACACCGCATTGTTGTTAATTCAAGCAGAAAGGTCTGAGCTTTTTGCAGGTTGATGTTATTAGATTGTTTTTGTATCCTTTTCCACAAAAAGCAACACTAAAGAGCTGCTGTGTTGTTGCTTTTTCCTTTTTAAAAAAATCAATTAAATTATCTGTTTATTTGCATGTTTTAATGTATTTCTGATATTGTTTAGAAAGGCTGAAATGGTTAAATAAAAAATCTGCAGAATGTGCCGATTTTTTTAATCCGATTGCTCATCAGAACAACTGATAGGTTCATGAATTACTAAAATAATCGTTAGTTGCATCCCTAGTTTTCACTTTTTGTTTTACGAAATGTCTTCAGTTTGAATGGAGCCTTTTTTTATTATTATTATTAAAACAACCCTAAACAACATTCAGTTAAACCAAACTGCCTTCAAAAATCACCTAATTAGTGCAAATAGTCTCAAGTTGTGGAGAAGTTAAAACATTTTTGGAAATTCTTAACCAGAAATAGTAAAAAAGTTCATATTTAATCCATTTGAATGAACTGCTGCAGGTTCAAGTGTTTTGTTGTGTTTCTTTCCCACCTTTTCACAGTTCTTTGATGAACTTTTCAGTTTCACTCAGATTGTTTTAAGAGTGTCTGTGAACATTACGTTTTAACTCTTGCGCAGATTTAAAATAATTGGATTTAGGTCTGAACTTTGACTGGGCCATTCTGAAACAGAATGGAATCTGAAATCTGTATGCTTGGAATCGTTTTGCTCCAAGATGAACCTTCACAAGTTTTCTTCCAGTATTTCACTTTACTTCCATCCCATCAACTCTGACCCGTTTCTGTGTCCCTGCAGAAGAAAGGCATTGCACTGCATGATGCTTCCAGCACCACGTTTTTCTATTTCCCACCACGCTTAGCATTTCATTGCAGTTAAACATCAGGTCATTTGACCAGAGCACCTTCCTTCACATGTCTGTATGTTTTGGACTTTCTGTGGTTTCAAACAGCTGAAAATATGAGAAAAAGAAACATTTTGAAGCCAAATAGATATTTCAGCAAAGTGATTCTAAACTCTGAAAACAAACAAAGCATAAAGATCGAACAGCAGCCACTGCTGAGATATTGATATTTGTGAAATGGTAAATTTAGGAAAATTGCAGAGACTTAAAACCTCAGGTATAAACAAAAAGTGTTGAAATAGACTTTGTGGGGGCGGACTTTGATTTCTGCATCCGCAAAGTCCCAGCTCCAGCTGTACTGGAGAGGTATTGGTGTAATAGAGCATCCCGTTTTGTTTCTGCCTCGTTAGATTCTCTGTATTTACAGTCCGGTGTTGCACTCCGGGGGCTCAGTTCAGTTATGTGACCCAGCAGCTGAGGAGACCCTGTTATAGCATGACGCTGCAGAAAATGACCAGATCTGGACGTTTTACTCAAAGGATGAGTAGCTTCTTTCTGTTTTCAGATAGGAGCACAGAGATCTATTGTTCCCATTGTGCTGCATGCTCTTTATTTTTGCATCTCTCTTGTGTTTCTCTTTGTTTCTCATCTCTTCATGTCAAAGCATCTTCTTTTCCCTACCTGCTGTTTGTCAGGCAGCATGCAGAGTGCTGTCAGCCCTTCACAGATACTCACTTTGTTCACGCTTATCTATAAAAGCAGGAAAAACCCGTTTGTTTTCATCCTGCTCGATGTTATTTATCTTCCTGTTTTTCGCCCTGAAAGCGGAGCTGAAAACCCTGTTTTGACTCAGTGCACATGTGGAGCTTCAGGACGTTTTTCACTCAGTTGAATAAGCTTGTTGTTGGCGACTGGCCCTCCATTTCTATTTCTGTTTGTCTCATTATGTCATGTCCTCTCTTTCTTTGTCGTTGCGTCTCCTAGGTAACATTAAGAACACGGAGCCGTTGGATTCGAAGCGGCAGCGTGTTCACACCTTCTGGGTGACCGCTTTCGACTGTGGGAAGAATCGCGCTCAGGCTGATGCCCAGGTTGTCGTCACGGTCAAGCCGTCCTGCAAACCCGGCTGGATCGGTAATCAATGGCGCAGGCGGCTCTTTTTTTCTGTCTCAGTTTTTATTCTGGAGTAACTCTGCGGAGGCGTCAGACGTGTGATTTGGTTGTTTCATTCAGTGATTTTTGGATGAAATTTCCACTCTGAGTTAGAAATTGTGTGGGCAGCTATTCAGCTTAATCATGGTTGCATCATTAGATCGTGAGCTGCGTTGCAAATAGGCCGTTTTAAGGCTTAGTAATGTTATAGGGAGGTAATTAAATTTAATATAAGTCATTTGAATTTATCTGTATCATGCCAATTCACTGCATATGTTATCTGTTATAAATTTCCTCCAATCATGTGGACTCTAATTTGGATCAGATTCAGTTTAAATAAAATTTTAAATAATGATTAGAAAAAGAAAATAGCTGTCATAGGTGTAGACTTTTTATAACAGAGTGACTCTACATATCAATAAATCAGGTGGTTTCAGCAAGTTACATTTAAAAGCACACAGCAAACAATGCAGCAATGCACTAACAAAGTATAAATTGTATTTCTGAATACTTAAGTATTTTCAAACAGTACTTTAACTTGAGTAAACTTTTGAGCGAGCAGGTTGTTCCTGTAGTTGAGTAAGATTTGACCACGAGTGTCAATATTTTACTCAAGTACTAGAGTGGAGTACTTTGTCCACCAAGCATCTACCTACGGAAGCCCAGTCAGTTGCTTTGAGTCACTAACATTATCGGAGTCAATCATCTTGTGAGCATGTGGCAACAGCGCAGAGAAATAATTCAAACAGGGAGAAACGTGCAGAAGAACCAGGTTGAACATGACTGGTCAATTAGTGAGACCCAGCAGGAAGAGAGAATAGAAAATCCTAAACACTGAAACACTGAGGTAAAAGTAGAAAACTAAGGGTGCATTCACACCAACCGTGCTTAGTCCACTTTATTCGCACTCTGGTTTTTTGGCTAGAAAGTCTGGTTCCTTTAGGGAGGTGTGAATAAACAATCAAATTCTGACGTAGACCAAAATATTGAATTCTAGTCCACCTAAAAATCCAGGTCTCGGTTTGATTAAAGAGAACTGTGTCATGGTTCGAATGCAGATGTGGATTCAAGACGACCAGAGAGCGCTCCAAAAGCAGGAAGCGAACTATAACGCTGGGGCATTCTGGGTAAATACGACCAAACTAAGACAAGAGTTGAGAGCTAGCAGAAAAAAATGACTCAAAAATCCTACAATCTCTAAAGTCTGGCTGCATTTCATTTTTGTTTACATTTTGTGAAGAAGTAAGTTGCTCTCTTTTTCAGAGGTTTTTGTGTCATGTCCTTATGTGGTTCTTGGTGCAGCGCCCCCACAGGCGAGGAGGTGAACAGGTTTTAGTTTGGATCATTTGACACAGATCAATATGAAAGCAAACCACAACGGCTGAAAATTCAACAAATGTATTGTCAGGAGTGAAAACATCCTAAGAGTTAATGGCATTAACAGCACCTTCAATAGTTTGGCCCAGAAAAAGATATTTAACACTAAATCACTGAACCAAGAGTTCTTTCTATGGAAACACACTCGGCCAATGGCATCAGCACCTCTGTTGATGGGTGAGTCCAGCTGAAAAACACTGACAAACAATGAAAACCTGTACCTGGAAGACTTTCTATTAAGAAAGAGAATACTGAAAGGTAATGGTTGCAGTTTCTGTTTGAAAAGCTTTGATCCAGAAAGAGACAGATTTAAACTCAGAATCACTGAGTGCCTCTTTTAGAATGAAAGAACAGAGAGAGTATACAAAGCCGATTTCAGCAACGCCTCAATTGATGATCCACTCTAAGCTGGAGGTCAGACTTACTTTGCATAAGAACAAACGGAGAGAAAGTTATAAATCTTGAATACAGCATTCTTGTAAACTCGCACAGACCAAAGAGACCAATCGACCCAATGCAGCATCTGTCAGTATGTGTTTGAAATGAAGGATGAGGGAAATATCTTGTTTATCTTGCAAAACTCCACCAGATTGTTGCTAAAAGAAGAGGTGATGAAATTCATCGCAATTCAAAAGATTCGGCAAAGCTGTCCTGATTTTTAAAATGAGCTAATATTTTTTTACATCTTTGATATCTTGTCATTCTGTTATTTTTATTTTATTGCAGTTTTTACCTTTGCTGTCTGTTTGTAGGCATTACAGGCTTATGTCATTTGATTGATCTCCCATCGGGTTTAATATCAGAGTTGTGTGTTAAAATGTAAAGTTCTGATTCAGTTTTTTCTTTCTTTAAAGGATGGACGAAACGTGTGGAGTACACACCCGGGTCAGGCAGCATCCCCTTGTTCCCCAGCCTGCATCTGGAGACCTGTGAGGAAACGGTGTGGAACATCCAGGCCACCGTAGAGCTCCAGACCGGCCATATTGGGAAGGGCTGTGACAGAGACAGCTACTCTGACCGTTCTGTTCGCCGACTGTGTGGTAAGCTTTGACTTTAGACCCAAAAATCATATTCAACTGGATGTTAATATTGGTTTATTTCACATTTTGAACGTTTTTGTTCTTCCATTTGGGTCTCTAAAAGCAGCCAAAGTGCTTAACAAACATACAGTTTGTTTTTTGGTTTTTTGAAAATGAGCCATTTCAAAAATCTCTATTATGTAACGTCAGGGTCTGCCATTCACCTAGCAAACTCAGAGGAGGCCTGGCCCTTTACCTAGCAACCCCACCGGAACTCCACCCGTCACCTAGCAACCCCAGCAGAGCTCTAGCACCTTTGGTCATCAGGTTTTTACTGCAATGGCTGCTGGAAAAGACTCTCCTTCAGCTATTCAAAGATGTATAATTGCAGATTTTGTTGCAGCCATTGTCGCATGCGAGCGTAAACGTTGAGTTGGGGACGTGGCCAGCGGCAGCTTATTTGGATTTAAAGTGACAAGAGACTCATTCTGACAGGAGTGAAATAGGTAGAATTTACCAGATTAATATCTCATTATCTAAGAATGATTTGTGAAAAAATGTAATGAACATCCTAACCTGTTCAAGGAAGCATAACTGGTCGCCTTTAACTATAGAAGTAAAAAGAAATAACAGTCAAATTCTATTGAGTTGTTTTCTATTTTTTGATTAGGTGCCGTCAGGGGCGAAGTCGATCTTCTCCCACCTCCATCTCCAGCAGCCAACTGGACCTCGGTTCTGCCCACTCTCCCTTCTTCCGATTCTTCTCTGGTCTTCTCCTTCAACGGGTCGAATCACGTGGCGGTGGTTCCCAACTCGGTTGTGTCCGCTCTGTCGGGCGACCACTTCACCCTGCAGCTGTGGATGCGTCGGGGCGGCGCCAACATCCAGCCTTCAGCCACTCAGTCCAGAGGAAATCGCAAAGAGGAGGAGACTATTGTGTGCAGCACCGTAAAGAACGGTTCGTTTAATCTCTGGGATTTGTTGTGGTTTTGAAGGTTTAACCAGGAAAGCTAATACATCTAGCCACAGCTACAAAAAGTGTCACTCATGTTCGATTTACATAAACAACCCACTCAACCACCTTTTCTTCTGCATCGAAATTCTCACGATTCATCTCTAAATCGAGTCAGTTCTTTTCTTTATTCTCCAAGCAACAGATCCAACAATTATCTTCTTCCTCCTCTGCTCCACAGATGACTCCTACTCCCATTATTCGCTCTCCGTCCACGGCTGCCGCCTCTCCCTCTTCTACTGGCCCGATGTCTCAGCCGCACGGCCCGTCAAGTTCCTCTGGAAGCTGGAGCAGGTCCTGGAAAAACCTTTATTTTTAATTGCATTTCTATCTTTCTGACTGAATTTGAGGAAGTTTAGTAGTTCGTTTCCTTTCTGCAGCACGCTTAATGTATAATCTTTGATGTTACATAGTGCAGTATGAAGATAGAGCCTGTTTTTTCTCTTATCTGTAAAGCTTTTTATAGGGTAACTGCCTAATTTAAACGGTTCATGCTGTGTGTATCATCCATCTTTTGAAGCTGCAGTCTGACTAACGGATTGTGCAATTATCTACCTGTGAAAGGATAATAGAAGCCAAGATAGAATTCAATTTGTGCATCGACCATGAAGCTTTTTCTTCCGTTTTTAACATTCATTCTCAGCTGGATATAAAGAAGATATTTGCTTTTAGTTTCCGATTTCATTACCTTACACATATTCCTCATCACCAGATGAGAGCCGTCGGCAGTTTTGGCCGTGATTAATAATTTCCCTTATGTATGTAAAAATAGTTGCAGTGAGAAGGGATGAAGCTCTCATCTGATAAAATAATGATTGCCATGCTAAATGTATCTATTTCTTTATTCATAACTACATCTTATAAACAGAGAACAGTACAAAGACATGCAAAAAAACAACAAATAATCAAGCAGCAAGTGCAATCAGCAAGCAAACTAATTTTCCATTAATTTATTTAATATGTGTGCTGTTCACATATCTGATGGGCATTTTTAAAGATTTAATTTTTACAACATTTTTAAGGGATGATTAAGTTTTAACGTACATCTATTCCTCAAAATATTTGACCTTACTGTATTTGTCAAGCAGTTGCCCATGTTTACTAGCAGCTTTGGTAAAAAGCCTTAAATTAATCTTTTATTGCAGTAAAATAGCTGGAAAATTTATAAAAAATGACCCTTTGATTTGAGTTAATTTATTAAGTGTGTTTACAAAATACTTGTTTTTAATCAAATTACTTGGGGCACATTTATTGATATCTTGATTCCTTGACTTTCTGTTCACAGGGAGCATAAATATAAATATGATGTGACTTAGAGGTTTATCTTCCCATAAAACACATCGAGTTGGTTGGTGAGGAAAATCAAATAATCTCCAAATCTCATTGCTCTTTCATTGTTCTTTATAAGAACCTTTTATTATTTATTACACATCAACCGATTTGCCCTACCATCACAAAAGTCAACATGTGGATTTTGCTAAACTGGAACTAACTGGTTTGGTTGGATGCGACTAAAATCGAACTTTTGGGCCCATACAAAGATGGGTTGAGTCCACAAAATTTGTACCGAAGTAAGAGTAGCACTGCTTCAACTTATTTTTACTCAAATAAAAGTGAAAAGTACTCAAGTAAAAATAAACAGTATTTGGTAGAACGTCTACTTAAGTAACTGTTCAGAGCATCCGATTCAAAATTTTGCAATGACGTCATCAGACAGACAAAAATGATAAAGTTTTGTGAAAATTCTGGTGTTTTAAAGATTAATATTAATAGAAGTAAAGAACATAATCATAGCATAACACATTTTAAACAGCAAAGACTCTTTTCAAAATAAATATTTTCCATAATTTCATAATGTAAAATTTTTTAAATCAGTTCTGTAGGTCTGCATCACACATTTTTGGTTAATGTATTTGTACTTCTTTCAATGAAGTTACTCATAACGGGAAGAGTATCCAGACGTTTCACTCAAGTAAGAGCAGCGATAGCTTTTAATAAAATAACTCAAGTAAAAATAAAAAGCATGGTGTAAAAAAAAAGTTAGTCAAGTAAATATAGCTAGTTACAACCCACCTCTGGTATGAAACATAAGATGGTTACACTTAAAGCCAGATATTTACATACGCTATCTAAAAGAAAAAAAGCTACAATTTCACGTAAATTGGCATAATAGAGCCCAGGACTCTAGAGTAGGGAGTCTGGAGTAGGGAGTCTCCAGTTCTCCAAGTCAAAACTAGAAGTTAACTTCAGAAAAATGATAAAAGTTTTGCTCACAGTGTTTTTTTGTTTTGTTTGTTTGGGGTTTTTTTTTAACACTTTGATGCATGACTGCTTGTTTTCTGGGGATGGAGGGTTGTTTTGTCTGAAGCTTTGGTCTCAGACAGACTGAAGTTGCTCAGATTAAAGAAGCTGAGCTGATACAGGGGAGATTTGTTAAAGCCTTCTGTCTGAGCTGCGTTATCTTGTTACCCCAGTCTTTCTCCCCTCCAGCCCCCACCCTTATCTCTATAATTCCCTCGCCATTTTTTCAGTGCTTTTGTGTCTGTTTATATAAAGAAACCTAAAACAAGGATAATTGAGAGCAAAAGAAATGTTCAGTAAAATGTGGAAAGTGTATATAAGCAAGTATTTTACTTACAGATAATTTCTTATTTGGCTTTTGGATGAAAGTAAATGCCTTATTTTGCCGCAGTTATGTGATCTTTCAATTGAGTCAGTGCTTTTTGTAGTTCCTAATGTGATTTTTATTACGAGTCCTTGAAGCTTTGTAAAGACTTTTAATATTTTTTAATGAATTTTTGCTGCTTTTCCTCTTGTCTTCTCTACTCTAGTCCTGTTTCTAACCTTGGCAGTGTGTTGTACAGTGAGTGCCTAAATAAATGAGGAAAGTCGATCAGAACAAAGAAGTGTCAGCGCTTAAAAACTATGTCCAGCGGATGAACAGTTCAAGAAAGCTGTCTTGTCACACTGTTGCCTATCTTTTCAGGGGTGTACAGAGATATGCTACTTTATGTAAATATCGCTCAAATATAGCTTTTCTCCACATCTAATCTTGTAATAAGAACAGCATGAGCTCAGACTAGAGACATCATATTAACTTAGTATTATATTAACTTCCACTGCTTCGGTTTCAGCAAATGCTACACAAATGTCTCTAATCTCTAGCTATGCTACACAGAAGCTTTTTCTGCATAGCATAGCAGACATCATAGCAGAGTGCTCCAACAACCACAAATGAGTGAAGCCAACTGAGCGCTGCATTTGGCATCACTCACATCGGCATGCCAAACGCTTGAAGTGTTTCCAACTGATGATAACTTGACTCTTTTCCCGATTCTTCCCCTAATTATTAACTTTTTGCTTTTCTTCAACATTACTAGATCAGTTCTTCTGTGCTTCTTTTTTGCGTATAAATAAAGAAACATAAATAAATTTAATTGAATTTAATGATATTTACATTAAATTAAATTTACATTGATATTTACATATTACTTTTGGGCACACAAAAGCAAGAGGGTTATTCAACTTTCAAGTGTTTCAGGAAACATTTTCATTCAAGTAACTTTGACAAAATATTCCTGACCTCAGTGTTCAGCTGTGCTTGCTGCACCATGTTTAGCATTAAGATGCTATTTTAGACTTGAATAACTTCATTTAGCGGAACTTGAACATAACAACAATCTTTTCCAGTGTCCCATCAGACCCATCAGTTTTTTGAAGGAAAAATTAACCCCACGTTGGCCAAGAGAAGTGGCGTCATTACTGTTTGTGTATCGGATTTATTGCCGTACCAGAAACACAATACAAATGTCTCAGGACTTTTGCATGTTAAAAAATGTGACTCATTGTGATGTAATTAATTAATTGAAATTAATGTGTTAAAGTCCCAGCCCTCATAAAAATACAGCTGCCCAGAAGAAGTTTTTCATTTTTGTCCTGTAGAAATTGTCTTAGTTTTCCTAAAATTAAAATTAAAAAGCTTAGATGTTCCTTCAGGGTTTTCTGAAGCTCTTGTTTGTTCTGTATTATATTTGTCCAACAGGTGTGTGACAGCGAATGGCATCATCTGTCCCTCAGTGTCCAGTTCCCATCAGTGACCCTGTATGTGGACGGCGTCACCTTTGACCCTGCCCTCATCCATGACAACGGCGCCATCCCGAACCCCGCGCCCCGTCAGAGGATGCTCATCGGCGCCTGCTGGGGTTTGTATTTTCATTTTTAATTTCATCCAAAGCTGAAATGTCATTTTAACAAATATCACCACCAAAGGTAGCCAGCTGCGGCTAATGACGTACCTTGAGGACCCACTACATCGCGTTCCTCATTTTACTCAGTGTGGCTGCTGCGTCTTGTCTTTAAGGCCTAATAATATAAATGAGTTATCAATTATTTAGAGCAGTAGAACAACACAGGGGGCAGGCAGCTCAGAGACACTTAAAGCAGAACCGCTTGTTAAAATGGGAAGCTCTGGCAGCCAATTACCGTAGAAAAGACACACACACACATACGCACGTTCAGTGTTTCATCCACTGTGTCTGCTGCTTGCGTGGTGGCAGCTGCTGCCAGATAATGAGGAGACGTTGCATTTTTGAAGATCCACTATAGTTTTCTCACTTCTGCATGCTTGTGGTATTTATTTATAGTCTGTTTCTGTATTTTTCCTGCTTTCTGTGTATCTTCGCACCCTCTGTCTGTTCGCACCATGCTCCTTTGAAGTGTCTGTCTCAGTACGGCTTATTGTTTTCTGTTTTTCTGCCTCTCTCTGTGGTTTTCCCAACAGAACCCGAAGAGAAGCAGAAGGAGATACTAAACAACACAATCCCAGAGGGAAAAGACTCAGGTGACCTCCCTTGTTTCAAAGAAACGCTAAGCTGATTGTCTTTCCTGTTGCTGATGCAACAACAAAGTGCAAATTACAAGCTGGTGAGACAATATCACGTGTTTTTGCACTTTAGTGAAGTTCGTGGGTGGTTACCACGGCCTGCTGTCAGGGGTGACAGTGCGTCCTGGCAGCGTGGAGCCGCACAGTGTGGTGGAGTGCTTGTACGCCTGCAGGGAGGGGCTGGACTTCGGAGACCTGGAGACTCTGGGTTCTGGGATGAAGGTAACGCCTCAGGAGAGCTGCAGGTGTTTGCTGCCGCAGGCGCTGGTGAACATACGAAATGCCTGAATTTCTACTGAGATATTTTCTACTTTTGTTTGGATTAAACCATAAAAAACAAGTTGATTTTAAAATTTAGGTAACCTATTATGCTTCCTTGAACATGTGATGATATGTCAGTAGAATACACGAAACATGATCATTACATTTTTTGCACAAAATCATTCTTAGACAATCAGATTTTAGTCTGGTCATTTCTACTTATATTGAGCTATCAGAATTAACTGTTTCGACTTATTTAAATACAAATAAGTTGCAACTCAACCTTTACACGTTCAAATGAAAATGTCTGCAAACTGCAAATTATACAACCGTACATCTTTAAAAAGCAGAAGTTGAACTGTCTGCACAACCAACAAGAATCCAACAAGTGGTTTCTGCAACAAAAAACTGAATAAGTCTTTTCCAGCAGCCGTTGTACAGCATATACAGTGGTAAAATGTGCTAGAGCTCCACTTGGGTTGCTAGGTGACAGGGCTAGGCTTGGCTTGGGTTGCTAGGTAATGGGCCATTCAATGTGACTTAATCTGGAGGTTTTTGAAACAACTAATTTTCCAGACACCAAAAATCATTAACTTATTGCCAAAAAACAGCTAGGTGGATTTCACTGTGTTTCCCATAGTTCCCATAATCCAGAAGTGCACTATTACTGCAAATTATGGGAAAATTACACAGTTTTAGAGATTTGCTGTGTGTCTCACTGACAGACTATGAGGTTACTGATCACTTCAAGGGTGCTTCTTCCACTGGATTTTATTTATGGGGTATTGGAGTAAATGTAGCTGTACAGAAATACTCTCTAAGCTTCTCCTATTTTTACTTGTGAAAGATTATAGAAAGCTTTATATAATTTCCATTTTCTTCATAGTTATTTTCTACTTTCTGTTGGCCTTTGAAATAAAATCCACTGAAAAATAAATGGGATTTTGTGGTTGTAATGTGTCAAAATCTGAGGATGTGAATACTTTTCCAAGGCACTACATGTTAAATTTTTGTATTGCTTTGAAGGTTAAAAGTCTAATTTGATTTCACAGAGGGGTAACCTGTATGGTAAAATGTCGATTACTTGTCCTTCCAGGTCCATGTGAACCCCAGTCAGTCGGTGCTGGTGCTGGAGGGAGACGACATCGAGAGCTTCAACCGAGCCGTTCAGCAGGTCACCTACAGAAACTCGCTTCGCTTCGCCACCCCTGGAGTCCGACCTCTCAAGCTCACCACTTCCCTCAGGTAGAAGAACATTAATAAAAACGTTCTATGAAATCTGAATCATTTGCAGCACCACAGAAAATTTAAAATGACATATCTTCTCCCAAGAAAAACTGAATGTAGCCGGGAAATTTGACGATAAACAAAGATTTAATTTAACTGTAAAAAGGAAACCTTTGATCCCTGAGTTCTCTTAATGCATAAGGCGAAAAGATGAAAACAATATGTCAAATATAAATACCTATGAAAAGCAGAGTCATGCAGTGACCTTTAGAGAGTTATATAAAGAGGTCAAAGTAGAGCACAAACAACGCACCAACCACAGCAGCGAAATAAAGACAAATTGTTCCAGGTCATAAGTGAAAGTGAATTATTGAAGAGGTTAGAGAGCTTACATTTTAAACAAGATATTTATACACATATCACAAAAACTATTTTTTCTCACTGTCAATAAATTCAACTTCCTTTACCAAAATTATTTCTACTTGAATATCAAAATAATGACAGTGATAAATGTTGATTACTTTCTTCAGATTGAGAAATTTAGATACACTAAGTTCACTATGCCTTTAAACAGTTTGATGTGAAGTCATGACTTTGTCAGCGTCGAATAAGTAAATTAGCTTTAGTTTACGCAGAATATGGACAGAAACATAAAATACTGACAGCCAGCTATCATTTAACCGGAGCTATTGTTGAGCAAATAAACAAGAGAATCTGTCTGTTTACGTTTGACTTTTTGTTGATTAGAAATCACACATTATCTAAAGTGTCTGAATTTATGATATAATGAAGTGTAGTCACATTATAAGTACAAAAACAAGTGCTTAAATACTCACAACTGTCACTTTTTGTGTCTTAAGCAGCAACAAGAAAAGCTCAAGCTAACTGAAACACAGGAGAAAAACCTCCACAATATATGTTTAGGGATAGGAACACAAATTACTTCTAAAATCTGCTAAATATGTTAAATAAATTAAAATTATTTTGGAATTGAAACATAAATATGCATTTTTTAAAGCTGGAAACAAAGAAGAAGCTAATGTTCACCAGTGTTGGCAGATCTTGTGAGAAACAAGCAACCAGCTCTATGGAGTCAATCGATGGAAACGGTCAACACAACATATTGTGTAAAATAGAGGCTGTTTGGCATATATGCACTCACTATGACATTATACATTAGCAACAGCAAAATTATTCTAAACACTTTTCTGATAAGAATTTTAAATAGTTTAAATTATTTAAATTATTTATACTTTTAAAGTGCATTTTGCAGACGTATCACATTGAACAGAAAGGTGCCATTTTTATTTATCCATATATATATATTGCTTCTTAGCTTGGTGGGCACATATTTCTTGATGCAATATGTCTCAGTGCAACTTGCCTTTGAGACGTTTCAGTATGCTCTCTTTCACTATTTATTATATTTTTTCCCATATTTTTCCCACTTACTGCGACTCATTCTCACGCTGTCTCATCACTCTTGTGCCTGTCACTCTGGGCTCTTGGGATGTGCCGAGTCAATTCAGGCAGGTGCAATAACCAGGAAATGGGGGCGTGGAAGAGACAACCAAACTGCTCTTGTTTGGTTTGTTGTGGGGAGCTGGTGTAGGTTTTTATGGGTTTTTCTCAAAGAAAACCAAGGCCAGACAAGCAAACCTCACATTCAAAAACGAGCCCAAAACACCAGCAACTCATGAGATTTACAAGTAACTTTAGAAAAAGACAAGCCCTGTCAAAGTTGTTTATAATAAGCTGACCTTGAAAGTTGGTGAAGTCGCATGGAGTCACTATCGGCAGCCAGGTTGATTTATCTGTGTAAAATGTATGTTATGTGTTTTATTTAGAGTGGAATTAGGGCAAAAGAAAGGAAGAGCGCCTGATTCTCTCAGAGTTGCATTTTTCCATTGATGGTCAGTCGGCCTCTGCACAGATCTGATGAAAAGATTCACTAATAGTTTAATTAAATACCGAACATTTACTTTTCCTCAGCTGTCAAAATATTGACTCCTTTGTGTGTTGCACTGCTGCTTCTTTGCTTCACACTGAGTCCATCTAATGTGGACCTTGACTCGGCTGAGATAATGACTTATGTGCAGTAAAGGTCGAACAGAGATATATACTAGCAGAAGATAACAAAGAATATCTGACCTCTTTGGTTTGCCTTCAATTACTTTATCTTTGACAGTCAGCAGCAGGTGGAGCCTGTTTATTGAATTAAGGTGAATGTGGGTTAAAATTAAATAATAAATCATTTATCTTTAGATTTTTATGGACTTTTAGCTTTAATGTCTAAAATGAAAGAAACTTTTCCTTATTTGTATATTTCTGGTTGTTATTTATTTGTGTTGCTATGCCAACTAAAAATCCCCCTACATATCAAATGTGTGTGCTAAATACATAATTGATCAAATACTCCATGAGCTTCCAATCATCTGCTGCTCCTAGTGCACAGCGCACATTCACTGTATGCCGAGCCGGCCCAAGGCACATGTGAGCTAAGCGGTTGCTTGGGGCCCAAAAGCATCATTCGATTTTACTCCATAGTGATAGATTGTACATTTTACGCATCTCTTCCAAATTTTACTAACAAAATATATTAAACCTGCTAACTTGTTTACTGTTAATTCAGTGTTTGTCTGCAAATGTTACTTCCAATAGTTAAATGAACATGCCACACTTAAATACCACTCTGCATTTCAAAATGTGAATTAATTAGAGCATCTTTGCTTGCTTGCTATTCCTGTGAGGTTAAAATCAAAGGCTATGATAAGTATGATGTCAGATAATTGCACATTACACTAATAGTAGTAGGCATGTTACACATATGGAGTCGCCAAGGAATAATGAAGTATCTGGTGTTGACATGTTAGTATGGGGGCCTCAAATTAAAATCTGCTTTGGACCCTGAAAAGCCTTCGCCGGCCCTGACTGCACGTAAACATTGAGAGTCTGTGCAAACCTGTATCCTGTTCCAGCTGTTTTGGGTTTTTTTAACTTTACAGAAGTTTTACTGACTGTACAAGTGGAGAAACTTATTATATTAGTTATTTTTCTCCGGGTTTAGAATCTGAAGTGTGAGTTTTTATGATTGGGGGATGGGATGTGGCAGCAAAGTTGATGAGAGAATCTGAACGAAGGAAAAAGTTTTTCCCAGCTTCTGCTGCTTCCCTGTAGGGCACAGCCAGCCGGCACTTTCACCAGCAGCCTGTGCAGATATTCTCATTGCTATCTTTAGACATGAATGTTTTAGTTGCATGTTTTTAGAAGATTAAGATGATTATGAAGCTATGCATCAAGCTGAGGGCTTTTTTTATCTGACAGTTTAAAGATCCCAGGGATTCAAGGGCATGGACAGATTTTTTTTCCCCTCTTTGCTTTCTGCTCAAGGAGAGTACTTTTTATTTTTTTCTTCACTTTGCCATGTTTTACTGCGTATGTGAAGCTTAGACTGATTTGAGCCCAGGAGTCAACCAGATGGCTGAACAGCAGGCCCTTCTGGAGAGGCCGATAGAAGCAGCTGCTTACTCTGATAGTGGATATATAGCACACACACTCACACCACTTAATCAGCTTAATACCCTTTCACATATGATGGTGAATTTTAGGGCAAAGTGGTAAAGAAATTGTTGCAATTTGTCATTGACTCAGTGTTTTTCTCTTCTTCCTGCAGGAAAATTACATTTTACGCAGCAGAAATGTTTTTGCACATTTGTTATTTTCAGCATCACAACAGATAAATGGCGACACGGTCACAGTGGAAAAGCAGAGCAGGGGAATAGGTTGTTTTTTTTTAATACTCTGCCTTGCTTTCTGCAGCTATTCTGCTTGGAGTTAAATCCTCACATCAAGGTGACACTGTTTAACCAGTAAAATAAAACCAACACTGATAAACTGTGAGGATTTCGTTTAGCATGTCACACTCTGTTTAAAGATGTTGGTGCACATGGGAAGAGGAGGAGTGAGCTGTCGGAGACGCTTGCCTAAAGTCATGTTCAGCATCGGTTTGATCTCCTCCCCATAAGCCTCTGAGCTTTTTAAAAATTAAAGCCAAAGAAAGATTCCCAAATTTAGTCGGTTTTCGCTGCAGCATCCGGAAAACCGAAACGCACAACAGTCGGATTCACTGATATGTTTGGTTTAATTTTAAAAGCTGACAAATTGTCTTCCCCTTATCACCAGACCATAAGGAGCTATAAACAAACAAACAGAAAAAAAGAAATGAAGGTTTCTGCTTCTGCCACAATAATATGGTTAATTAGAGAATAAACAGTCTTATCATCATCATCATCATCATCACCCTTCTGGGAATCTATAAACACTGTACACAGTTTAAGCCAATCAGTCTCACTGGTTATTAAAATATCTAAACTGTCTCTTTAGTGCCTAAAACATAAATTTCACCTTTTATTGAATTAACTGGATTTGGAAAGAAGAGAAAATGTCTTTAATAATTTACATAACTGGATCTGTTTGTCTTGTAAAATGTCTTGAGATGACGTGTTTTGAATTGCCGCTATATAAATAATACAAGCTGAATTGAAATAAACCGTGGAAATAACAAAAAACATAATCACTATATACTTGTTCCTGATTAACAAAATGCATGAATGTATGTAACCTTGTAGATTAAAAATCTCTTAATGCAAGAGAGACCTGGGCAAGACTGGGAGGAACACTGACAATTATGAATCATAGCAACAACAGATATCAAAACCCAATTAAAATAAAATATGGATAATAAATAAGGAAAAATAGCAAAAAGTAAACGCAGTCATAACAGTAAATGTAGGACTAAAATGCTGCTAGTCCAAACATTTCCAAATATGTTTTTTTAATAAACTGATAGTGACCTTAAATATATTAAAATAGACGATTTCCTTCAACTTTAAGTCTTGATAAATACAGAAAATAATAACTGCTGTCTATTGAGAGAGTTTATCAAAAGATAAATGCTCTTTTATGCACTGCAAAAAAAACAAAACAAAACAACATTTCTAATTTACGGTAAAATATTGGCAGTTGTGGTTGCCAGAATCTTACTGTATAAATGTGGCAAAAGTCTGGCAACCACAGCTGGGAAATTAGCTGTAAATTAGAGACGTGTTTTTACAGTGTAGATGAGAACGTAAAGTTTGGTTCCCAGATGTAAAGATGTGGATTATTATAACAGTCTAATTCAGATTTATATAACCTACTTCAATCTAAGAGAGGATAAAAACACACAAAATAAGAAAAATGTTTCAGAGCTGCCAAGCTAATCCATCAGCAACAGAGAATATTTACTACACTTTACTTTTTACTTGGACTTAGGAGAAGTATTTCTACTCTCACTTCAGTAAAATTGCTGATTACTCTACACTCTGTGAGTAACTTTGCTGAATGAAGAACAAACAACTTGTTTTAATCAAAACTTCACCAGACACAAAACACCTGCAGTTTTTGTTAAAGTTTCTTAAATTTAAAAATAATAATTTGGAAAAATGTTTCTTTTTCCTGATTTTGTTATTTATATAAATTATTTTCATTTTCACCTTTAAAATACCAAAATATCCATGTAATTTTATATTCTGATCTACCTCATGATGTAATTTTTAAATATTAAATGTTTGATCAGTTACTCAGTACTTGAGTAGACTTTTTACTAAGTACTTTTTACTCCAGTAATTTTTGGATGGCTGCTTTTTACTTTTACTTCAGCAAACACATGTTGAATTAGTGCTGCTTTTACATAAGGACATGTTTTGGGTACTCTACCCTCCTCTGGTAACATGTGATCTTATGTTTCCTGTTAAAGTCCAAATTTGCATTTGTGATGGTAGAACACAAACACTGAATTGTTCTACCGCAGTGAAATGTGTTATTTTAGTGTTTAACACGTTTCAATAAATTTAAATGGTTGATTGAATACTCCATTCAAAGGCTGTAAAATAAATCTGCTTTCTTGTTTGTATCTCTCTTGCAGGTGTTTCAATGAGGAAAGCTGCCTGTCACTGAAACAGCTGGAGGGATACCTGGTGGTTCTCCAGCCCGACGCCCCTCAGATCTCTCTGTCCGGGGTCGGCCCACATCTGGCCCGTCCGGCCCCTGAGTTTGAAGGACCCCGCGGCGTCCCCCTCTTCCCGGAGCTGCGGATCGTCTGCTCACTGTCACATGCTGTCAACACGGCTGCACAGGGCATGGAGGGCGGAGGTGAGCAAAGATATGGAGATTTAATGTTTATAATTCTTGAAACGCTGTTTAATTTCTTCTCAGAAACGTTTATGTTTGTTTTATTAATATTCTGCATTGCCTCTTAGCTCTGATGTCGGATGCCGTGGCTCACACTTTGGACGGATGTGAGGTGCAGCCGCTGGGGGAGGAGCTGAATCCAGAGCGGGAGGAGCTTCTGGTAGACATGGACGTTGTGCGAGAGCGAGGACTGGATATCATCAATACCACCGCTTACATCGCAATTACAGGTACCGCTGCTCTGCAGTACATTTTTAATATTATTTCACCTGTATTGATTCACAAAGAAGATAATTTTACGAAGCACATAGCAAGGCTGGACGATGTGGCTGAAAAACGTGTCATGATGTAAACACTTCATACCAGTCGAAGTTGATAACTGGCTAGAGGTAATTAATGATTAGTTTTTTGTTTTAAATAACTGAAATACAGCCAAACTTTCCTGTTTTATTCAAAGTTTTTACTCTATAAAGTTGTCTTTTATCATTATTTTTATTTTTAAGCCGTTACGAGGCACAGTGGTGAAACCTTAAACTGCCGCTGTGCCAGTTGGTCAACAAGTCGTAGCTAGACAACCAAAGACTGAGTTGCTAGGCAACCAAAGAGTGAGCGAGTTGCTAGGCAACCAGAGAGTGAGCGAGTTAGTAGATGCCACTAACCCCGCTTAGATGGCTGTGAGAGGTTGAGCGGTTAAACTCTTCCCTCTGCCTACATCTCCCAGAATGCTGTGCGGTGAGAAGTGTGTAATGAAAACTGTGCATAAAGCAGGAAAGGTCACACTGCCAGTTTGGCTGTATTCCAGATACTTACAACAATAAACAAATCAATAATTATCAGTATCGACTGAAATGAAAGGCTTACATCTTGACCCGTTTTTCAGTCATCTTGCCCAGTTCTAGCCCATTTTAACACATCGTTGTGCTCTGTGTTAGTTTTCTAGCACACATTGTTTCATGTTCATGTTTCACTAATTAGGTGATTTCTGAAGGCATTTGACTGTATTCGTTTATATTTGGAAGCAAAATGTGCTGAATACATATGCACACCACACTGACATTTTTGCAGGGAAAATCACCTTTACTTTCATTCATTTTCCAAGGCCTGGATTTGCTGCTTTGTGTTGCTCTGCTATGAAAAATCCCAGTAGAAAGTGAAAAAGTTCAGGGTGTATGAATGTTTTTGCAGGGCAGGATATTTGTTTCTGTTGTGACTGTCCAAACATTGTCTCCCTGTCTTCCTTTTCTTGCCTCTGGGATCTTCTTTCCTGTCCGTCTCCTCCAGGTGCTGAATCCATCTCTGTGTACGAGGACGTCCTCCGCTCAGTCCGGTACCGCCTGGCCAGAGGCTCTGGACGCTTCGAGAGGCGGTTCCGCCTGTCGTGCTCCGAGATGAATGGCAGATACACGAGCAATGAGTTGACTCTGGAGGTAACGAGAAACATCGCTCAAACAACATCCATAACAGCTTTCAGATCTTAGCCTTGACCTTTCGAAGCAATTTTCCCAACAAAAACTGGAAAGCTGATGATAGTCTTATAATAAATGTTCTATATTAACTTTCTAAGTTTTAAAGTTTCTAACGCTTTCACTACTTTCAGGTGAACTTCCTCCACTCTTTGGAAAGCCTATACCACCCTTCCCACCTGCTGGCCTCACAGCAGCAGTTCCTCCATCCATCTCATCATTCTGGAGAGCTGAGTGGACACACCTTGCCGAACCCACACCGCAACTCGGGTAATATTCCCTTAACCGCCTGATTGACAACTCATTTCTTACCCTAAAAGTTTAAGCCTTCCATGATGTAGCAGGAAATTTATTAAAGTGACCTATTATACTTCCTTGAATAGTTTAGTACATGTCTATGAGCTATACAAAACACATTCATTACCTTTTTTACACAAAATTATTCTTTGATGATAAGATTTTAGTCTGGTCAGTTCTGGATATGGTAAGCTCTTTTCAGAATGAGCTGTTTATGTTGTCTTGTCACTTTAAATTGAAATAAGTTGCTGCTGGCCACACTTCCAAACTCTTGCACATGAAAATGGCTGCAAACAGAGGCACAATTATACACACGTACATCTTTGAAAAGCAGACGTGGAGCTTTCTGCACAACAAACAAGAATGCAGCAAATGGTTTCTGGATGGTAATTAGAAATCAAAACACTTGTCTTTTCCAGCAGCTATTGTACAGCGCGTGTAGCGATAAAACCAGCTGACCAAATGTTAGGTGGGGTTGCTACCTAACATTACTGGTGTTGCTAGGCAACGGCACGTGCCTGCTGATTTGATGCATTACATTCTGAAGGTTTTTAAAACAAGTAATTTTCCAGACACCAAAAAACAGTAACTTATTGCCAGTAACCAGCTGGGTTCTTTCCAAGTGCTTGAGCTGTTTTTAGAGGCAATTGAGACCCAAATGAAAGTACAAAAGCTTGCAAAATATGAATTTTGCATAATAGGTCTCTTTTAAATATCAACAAAAAAATACAAGCTTTACTAAACAGAAAATGCTAATAAGAAATGTGTAGCGTAAATTTTAAAATTAGAGGTTGCTTTAGTTACAGTCCCAGGCGGCTGGTTCAGCATTCATGAAAAAGTGGCGGTTGATCTTGTTATTGTTTTAAATGACTGACACAATAATACTCTGAAAATCAGCCAGAAGGATTTGACATTAGGCTGGGCCTCCATGCACGACTCCCAGGTGTGACATTGAGTGGATCGCAGAGGCCTGCAGAGGGCAGCCAGGCTTTCTGAGCTGAATACCAAACAGTGGAACCCAAACTGACATGCAGCTAAATCCTGGAGGTTGACAGAGGGTTTGGGTCAAACAGGTGAGCAGGCAGGGTGGCAGGAAGGCTTATTGATGACGGATCGAGCATCCTGACTGAGGCATTTGGCTGGTTCAGCTTTCAAAAGCTGCAGAACCAACACATAGCAACATGAGCAAAGAATCACTGGACTTTCTAAAAATGTAAAATAGTGACCAGATCTAAGCTTTTGTCAAGGACCTGCAAATCAAAATGAGGAGCAGAGGAGGAATGCTGCAGGAGTTGGTTTGTCTTTCATTTGTATGTGTAGACAAAAGAGACACTCAGAGTGAACAACCAATAATGTGAAACCAAAGATTTAAAATTAACGTTTTTCTCAATACTTAAAAATGTTAATGTTGTTATAACAAAGTTGCTAAATTTCTACTCTGTTTCTCTGTCTTGTCTTTCAGTGATGCAGGTAAATAATTAGCACTTTAACTTTTCAGTCAGATTTCATGTTGTTTAGATGGAAAGTTTTACCTTTTTTCAATAAAGGTTGTCTCAGAGGAACAGGCTGATGGTAGCAACATATCAATAAACATGTTTGACTTTCATTAAGATTGAATCAAGAAACAAAAGCATTTAATCTGTCCTGAATAGAGATAAAAGAACAAGTTGTCTCCTGTTTAATGACCTCTCAGCTAGTTTATGGCCATCTAATGAACTGGTCTATAAATACATCTTTAAACTTAATGCATTTCCATAAACGGCTCCAAGAGTCATCAGGATATTAATGGATCTGGAGGAGAATTTCACAGGAATAGAAACCCTCATTTTGTGACAGAGTTGGCAGGACCTTCATGTGTTTGAGCTGAAATCTTAATAATGTAGATCCATTGAGGTAAATTTCATTCAGTTAATGTGAATATTAAAACCAGCAGGACAACTTTTCAGGTCTTTTGTTGATTGTACTGATGATACGTTGACACGTGTATCTTATAAAGATCAGCTGCAGCCAGAAAATTAAAACCCCAGGAACATTTTCTCACATCATAACCACAAACTCTGATGTATTTTAATGTTGTGATAAACGAAGGGTATCCAACCTGTGGCTCCAAACCTCGAGTGGCTCTTCGTATCTTCTGCATAGGGTCTTAATAGCGCTAGCTAAACATTATTAAGAAACAACCATTTTTAATATAAATAAACCAACAAATGTGGGTTTGAGCTGTTTTTGTTTTTCAAGACAGATCTATTGAATTTCCACCAATGAATGACAGTAAAAGTGCCAGTAATGCTTTTTAAAATCTATTTTTCTTCCCAATTATTTACATAATTTTCCATCAATATCAACATTCCACAGAAGGAAATTTATTCAGCCTCTTTTTGCAGAAGTTTTATGTTTTTCTTTACTTAAAAACCTAAAAATAACAACATTGCATATCGCAGTGGCTGCTGTCCCAAGTTTGTTTCCCTTTGCCGTGTGTTTTTCCCTCTTCCTTTTTTCTGTTGTATTACTGTAAAATAAAGTCCACTAGTGTAAGAAATAAATTAAAAAAAATACACGACTAAAAATAGGAATAAATTGATGGTTCTTTTTAAAAAAGACATTTTTAATGTAGATGTCCACCAAGATGTCCTTTTTCTTTATTGAAAAGGCCAAGTAACATTTGCAGCCTGAAATGTGTTTAATTAGCTGGACTGAGGGTAAAATTGGCTCTTTAGACAGTGAGGAGGTTGCAGTGTGGCATTTCCATTCATCGCCTTCAGATTCACTGTTTGTCTCTAAGAAGTTGGCACGTCTACATAAATACAACTTCTTCTTCTTTTTTGCCCATTCTCTTTCACACAAACTCATCTCAGTAAGATTGGATCGAGGACGTCTCAAAACATCAGTTTTCTCAACAAACCTTTACTCATCTACCAAGTAGAGGACTACAGAGGACCATTCTCTGCATTGTTCTTTTATTTAAATAGAGTTATCAGAATAAAGGGTTTAAATTTAAATGCACACCACACTTTTCAGATGCTCATGTTCAAAACTTTTACAAAAAACATGGGGAATTGTCACACTTTTTCTTCATTTCTTTTAGTGGTTCCAGGAGCAGCCACCGTCATCATTATGGTCTGTGTGGGCTTCCTGGTTGTCATGGTGATCCTGGGTGTCTTCCGAATTCGCTCGATCCATCGCCGAGGTGAAGGCTCCAGGGGCGGGGCTAAAGAGGGCAGCAACCAATGGGACGACTCGGCGCTCACCATCATCGTCAACCCAATGGAGGTAGAGGTCATCTCCCGCTGATTGATGTCTGGATAAATCGATTTATTTTTTCGCTTATCCACTCCGCCCTCCTGTTTTCTCCCAGTCCTACGAATCCCGTATGGGCATTTCTGCTGACACGGAGGGCGATGGAGAGGAGGAGGAAGAGGAGGCAGCGGAGTCACCTGACGACGCAAGCGACGACCAGCGTATCATCATCAAGAAGGAGGGCAGAGACGGAAACGCCCGCCGCTACTGAGCCGCATCTCTCCATAAATCAGCTCCCCAGTCACACACTCCGACACTTTTAATATCAAACTGACGCCACTAGTATAAGGAATGTATGCTTACAAACACTTCGCACAACACAATCACCGTAATACTCTCGACGCTCAAACGCCATATGTGACCTATAGCCGACAACAGGCTGTTGTTCTCCACTTAAATGTTCAATGGCACAATGTGTACAGTTAATGTAATTTACCCGCCTAACAAACCCCCTCCACCAGAATTGTTTGTGGTGCACTCGTTCTAAAGCAGAAATCTGTGTCTGTATAGTGTAACGCTGGTTGAAAGGGACTGCTTAATCATCAAGAAAAATATTGATTGTATTCTATCCTCTGTTAATGAGAAGAATGAAGCAAAATGTCAGCTGGAACAAGGCTTTGAGTCGATCCTTAAGCAAAGACACAATCCTTGATCCCGACACATCTTTGAACCTCTTTGTTAGACTCAGAAAGTCTGTGCACAAGCTCCCCTCTCCCTCTCTGCGTCATCTCCTCTAACCACAGAGTGGAGGCAGTGAGATTAGACGCACTTAGCTGTTCAAAGGAAACACCTCAATGTCCTTGCAGTTTTATTTCCATTTATGTAATAAAGTGGATCTGTAATGTGCACACACCCCTGTTAAAACACATTTTAAAACCTTTTCTGCTACCAAAGACATTTAAGCTGTAAAATTCAACTGAAAAACAAACAAGAAAAACACAATAATCTCACCTCATAACTCCGGTTCCCCTTATCTAGAAGCATCTTTTAATTTCAGTGCTTTCTGTGATGCTGAGAAATAAAATCCATCTTGATCTTCAGCTTTTCATCACACATGAAGATTTTGGATCAGACCTGACTGCCATTTGGAAGAGATTAAAAAAAATGATCAGTTTCTCTAGATGAAAACCCCACAGCATTATGCCTCCTCCACCTGAGGTGGGTGCAGTACTCAAAAACTGTACTCAAGTAGGAGTAGCATCACTTCAACATATTTACTTCAGTAAAAGTAAAAAAGTAGCAAGAAGCTACTCGAGAGTAAAAAATTATTTGGTAAAAATGCTACTCAAGTACGCCGTATCATTTTTGGATTTAATATCTAAAACTTACATCAGCAAATAAACCAAAATATAAAGTTATGTGGAAATGTTGGTATTTTAAAGATCAAAATGAAAATAATTCATATGAATATGGTTACAAAATAACAAAATCAGGCACAAAACATAATAATTTCCAAATTTATTAAATTAAATATAAACTTTAACAAAAACTGCAGGTCTGTGTCTGGTTAAATTTTGAAAGAAAGTTTGTTCTTCATTCAGTGAATTTACTCAGATTGGGTAGGATATCCAAACATTTTACTCAAGTAAGAGCAAAGAAGAGTAAAAATACTCCTAAAAATATTTTTTTTACAAAAAGTTACTCAAGTAAATGTAACTAGCTACTACCCAACTCTGGCCACTAATTAGCTGCCTTATAAAATACAAACTGTGGCTGTAACTAAGAGATAAAAACATCGTTCTATTTTTTATTTATTTCTGGTTAATTAGATCCACTCAATTGTAATTGAGGATATGTGCATTAAAGCCTGAAATTGAAGCAAAAAAGAAAAAAAAAGACGTGTTTGTTTCATGGTGTAGGGATAAAACCATATCACTACAGCTATGTTGAATTTACAGAATAAATGTCACATTTAGAGGTGAAGAATAATTTTAATTATAGGGGGGGATGTTCACCTTTGAGATCCTCTGTAAGACTGGTTTACTTTGCAGTATTCTATATTGATCTCCTGATAACCAACCGCAGACCTCAACATCCAACACAAGCACTCCTGCTGCAATACTCCAAAATAAAAGCCCCTACGCGCAAAAATTGACGTCGTCAAAGTTTCAGGAGTCTTTGCAGCGCTGCAGCTTGTGCCACAAAATAAGAAAACAGCACCTTGACCTCTCTGACCTCCATATAAATGACTCTCATGTCACTGTTTCACTCGCTACACTGTACTGCAAACACACATATACACACACACACACAAGCACCATCCATGACCCCCACAACCCCTGCTGTTTCCAGAATGTCCGCTCAGCTTGGGCAGTTTTGATTGTATTGATTGTAATGAATTTTTCTGTACATACAACAATGACTATTGCGATATTATTGTTATTGCTGTGGTTCTTATCAATGCATTCACTCTTTCTCTTTTACTGCACATTTCTGAGAGGGAGCAGATTATGATTTATTTTTCCATTTAAGGAATCACCTTTCCAGAATCAGAAAATAGTATAATGATGATAGATATAATAAAGAGTAGTATTAGTGATAAGGATGATTATCTTTGGCTTGATGAGTGTATCCTGATTTGTGTGTAATATTGTTGTAATTTAAGAATTTGCATCACCAAAAAAAAAAACAACGGAGGGCACATTGTTGTGATATTTCAATATGTCTTGCTCATTTTCTTTCATCGGGGGATTTTATTTTTTGTCCACGTTTAAAAATAAATTGTTTTTTTGTTTTATTTTGGTGTTGTTTTTCTGTTTCCTTCCCGCTCCATCTGTCATCTTTGGTTCAGTGAATGTACAACTGTGTGCTTCTCCTCACCTTCCCCTCCCTCCCAGCCTTTCTCCCCTCACCTCTCCCTCCGTGTCTCTTGCTGTCTGTCTGTGTAGCCTATTAATGTGCAGTGCTATAAGGCTCTCAGTGAAAAAATAAATAAAAGGCCTGTTGTTTTCGAGTGTCACGTTAAGAAGGAATAAAAATTGCATTGGTTAAAATCTTATATTATTACTATGTTACTATTTGAACATTACCTGTAATTAATGATACAATGCCGACATGGATTATGCTGAGTAATTGTTATTGAAAAGTGTCAGAAAACATTGCAAAATTCATAATAAAAACACTATATGACGTCTCCATGAGAAAGTTTTACTTTTTTATTTAAGGAGGGTCTAAAAATAATTCAAAAGGCAACATTGAAGTAAATCCTGCTACTGCTCAGTCTTGTCTTTGTGCTGCCAATCATCCTGGTGAATGTGCTAATGGTGGAAAACGGTTCATCTGTCATCATCGGTGGCTATGCTAACTAGCCTTAGCTTTCAAGGCAAGCTGCTGACAGGAAAACACAGTAGTATAGTAAAAAAAAATGAGAAAAGAAGCTGGAGGGAGGATTAGCAGCTTGCACACATGGTGATTGACAACGCTAAGACTCTCGTTTACTGTTTCCAGTTAGTGGGAGAAGGCAGAACAACTGTATTTTTTTCAGATTATCTGTCTCATACTGTCACAACTTGGTGAGAGTTTCAACAAATATGTAAAAAAATATATTGTTTATAAAAGTTGCTGCTGCAGCTTTAAGGGGAATGAATAATTATGCAATATAAAGTGAATACTTAGTTAATTGACCTCCGAATAATTCAGTAAAACAGTAATGTAACACTATACATCTGCTTTAGTCATACCTTCAAATAATTTCAAATAACCCATGACATGCAGACTGTTTGAATCCATTATGGTGCAATCCCAGATTCTAGATTTATCACAGCCTCGGCTTTTTTCATTTTTGGCACATCACGCTTCCTTACACTCAAAGGTAGATTTGCTATGGAAGATCTAGTCTTCCTGTGCATCTGGGATAACTTTACGCCCATGCAGACAACCTGTTAGTATTTTGACACTGAGTTGATATATAGCTTCCTTTTTGCATGTTCGTTTTACATTCCTTGGATTCAGTTTGTGCTGAAAAATAATGGTCTTGTAATATTTTCCCAAGCTTAACAGATCTCTGCAGCATTTTGTCTGAGGATCTGGAAGTCATGTACATTTAACAGCAGTTTGAAGGTTTGACCTATGCGCAAAAACATTTTCTTAAACTTTGTGAATATTTTATACAACAGAATAAAATAAAACAGCATACACTTTATTGATCTCTACTGAGGTAAATACATTAAGACCATAAGTGACCTAAAATAGTATTAATAAACATAACATGCAAAACACCCATATAAAGATAGATGATAGACAAATATAGTGTGTTTATTTTTAAATGTATTTTAAGCGTCTTTGAGTCTCCTAAAGATAAATAGTATAAATATAGATTGAATATATTATTATTATTATGTAAATCTATCTATCTATCTATCTATCTATCTATCTATCTATCTATCTATCTATCTATCTATCTATCTATCTATCTATCTATCTATCTATCTAAAACGTTTTCTTTGTTTGTGAGTTTCATGCTATCCAGTGACACCACATGTGTTTTTGTATCATGCTCGTTTCAGGACTTTGTTCCGTTCACCGCATATTTTACGTAAACTTACGTTCTTTTTACTGTCTGACACCATTCTGCGCAAACCGTTTGAAGAATACGCTTCTACGCTACGTCGCTAGTCTCTCTCCAGGCGCTCGGTCAATGGCTTTGCGGGTCATGGAGGAGGAAGGTAAATAAAGAAGGGGCGCCGAGAACACGCAGCAGCAGTCGTTGCCTGACGGTTGCTGGAGGATTTTCCTCTTTTATCGGCGTGTAAGCAAGAGACTGACAGGACGTGGAGAGATATCCCGGAGCGGAGCTACTCTCGTTGGGCTTCATCCGGAGCTGTCGGCGGTGAGATGAACAACACGCTACCCGTCTGCTCGCACTCCTCCTCGGGGTGAACACCTCAGGAATGATCGATTCTCTTGGCCCTCTGTAGCTAGCTTGTTAGCAAAAAGCAAGCGGCCTGTAATAGTTCAGATCTTTTGTTGTTTTACTGTTGTGTTATTAGCTGAATGTTAGGTAAATAATGGGATAAAAATGAGTATGAAATCTAATGTAGCTGCAGTTAGCTTCAGGTAGCAACACTTTAACGTTCCTGAAAGCTGCCAGGTGTGCACAGTTCAACATTTTCTGGGTCTTTTACGTAGATTGCATGTAAAAGTAGGCTGTGTATAACAAAAACTGAGTGCTGTGTGTAAACAGGTGTCACAGTGGCTTATCTGTGATAATGTGAGCATTAATATCTTTGTCTAATCCTCTTACTTTGACCCTAATCATAATGCAGCAGCTGTGTGAATCAGTTGGAAAACTGCATTCTACAATGAATTTTCTACCTACTGAGCAATGCCCTGTGGTGGTTTTAGTTGAGAGAAAAAAAATGCTTCACTTTTATGGAATAGACAGGGAATTAAATTACACTTCCACACATTTCATTATGGAAATTGTAGCTGAGTTGTGTCCCTAGAAAGGTTGGGGATTTGGAGTAGGTCAGGATGTGACACATTTCTGTCATCTGTTCAGCCATAAACTTATCTAAACTGCAACATGCTTTATATACAAATTCATTTCTTTATATACAAATTCATTTCCTACAAAGTGCTACCCTCTACAAAGTGGGTAGCACTACCCACTTGGACTGCAATTGTTGAATTGCAGTCCAAGTGGCCCTTGGACTGCAATTCAACAATGATACATATCTGACACATCCATCAGAGGGTTTTGACCTTTTATTTGTAATAAGGGTAAAATTACAACCAACATAATTTTCTTACAACACAAAATATTTTTCATTTTATAATAAATAGAACCATGTCTGTGCTCACACTTTTACTGAAAAAGCGACTTTACTGCATCTAACTCAGGTTTAATCTAATTTATCAAACTTGGTTAAATAAATAAGCATTTTGACAAAGTGACCCAAATCCCTTATACATTTTTTCGAGCCAATTTTCTTTTTTTCTTTTTTTTTTTTGTGGAAAACTAGATGCATTTGGTTTAATACAGCAAACATGCAAAATCCTGTTTACGTTTCGGCCTGTACGAAGTTTTGACGCTACGATTTTGGCCCATATGACAAAAGGTTACATTAACTGTTTGAGTTATAAAACTAGAAACGAACTGATCAGAATCTCACTGCTGATTTCTAATTTCTCTAAGAACTGTAATATCATAGAAATACTAAGAAAAAAATAAATAAATTATTCTTGCTATGAATGATCACTGATTACTTATTTTACCAGGGAGATGTGAAATCACACCATATATGAGAGACCAGTTCCTATTTAAGACGAGATGATTACATAATTTAGCATCTTATATTAGCTCTTAGCTCTGTCAGTAAAAATGTAGCAACAGGTAAATTAATCGCATAATAAATTGGAAATAAAATGTCAATAATTTCAATTTGCATAATTTGTAATTTTTCTCTTTCTGTCAAAAACTGGATGACAAAAGTCAGTCTGGTTTCAACCTGTTTTATTTTGAAGGACAATTTTGATAACAGAAACGTAATAATTCATAATTAGTTATTTCTGTTGTTTATTTATTCTGGATATTTAAAATATCGTCCTGCGTTAAATGTTCATTAGAATTTAAATGAGAATGTGTCCTTGCATTATTATGCCATTACTTGAAAATTGTCTCAAAACAACACTATCATTTATTGTAATGCCTTCAAACAGCAGCAGTTCGCTGTGCTTTGTGTGACCTTCTTGTTTTTCTGTCTTGTAACCCAAATGAACTGTTTCCATGGTAACAGAAAGTACATGTTGCTTTTAAATGTCGTCTTTAACCTCTTTTGCTTAGTTTAGTTTTATTTTATAACAGCTCGCTGACATTCACTCGGTAACAGCACAGAGTGGTTTGGTTATTTGTTTATTTAAGAATCCCATTTAGTTTCTATCATGGCAGAGACGATTCCTCCCAGGGTCCACACCACAAACTAGAGTCATACTTTTACAAAAGAGATAATAAAATACATTAAGACGCAAACAAAACCAAAGCACAACAGTCAAGTCAACCAACTCAACAATTTTAACATTTTGCAAACGTTACAAAAGGACATCAGGAAAGATTACAGTGGCATTAAAAGCTCAAAATGATGTGACAGTAGCTGAAGTATGCAGCCAGTCCCAGTGCCTGCCGGGCCTCGGTGTCCTCATTATTAATGGCTCACAGAAGGCCAGAGAATGTCGTGTAAAACAGCAGATGGGCTTTGAATTAGTTGATGTGACAAGAGCCTCCAGATTTGGCTTCGCCTGCTCTGTCCGCTGTGAAAAACATTACTTTACTTAACTTCTTCCTGAGAAACATTAATGATGAAAAAGTGCAAAAAGGATAGCTCATCCCTCCCTCAACAAGCTGCATTTCTCAACGCTGCTTTTTAATGGTGGCAGTGCAACCTGTCTTTAGAGATGCTTCATTCAGCGAGACGTAGATCAAAATTAGTTATATTAAGTAACATGCAAGAAAGCACATTTTTTTAAACATAACCAACAGCATCTACCTTGAGTTTGACTCTAATGCAACATAAAAAACAAGAGCCTAATTGCTATAATGCAAATGTTTTTCCATTTATTATTGCAGGGTTTCCCCCAGAAAACTTGCTAAGCCCGGTGCTTGGGGCGCTACGGCAGTCATCCAGCCGGCCGCCATGTTTTTGAGTTAAAAAATGTTTAAAGTTGACAGGAAATTTAAAAATATTACTTGATAGTTATGCATTTTTGGA
Organism: Poecilia formosa; assembly: GCF_000485575.1. Classification (NCBI taxonomy): domain Eukaryota; kingdom Metazoa; phylum Chordata; class Actinopteri; order Cyprinodontiformes; family Poeciliidae; genus Poecilia; species Poecilia formosa. The sequence goes on from NW_006799973.1 coordinate 2,028,901, forward strand.
AGAGTAGATTAATATCTAAACACCAACTATAAATTATTGTAAAAGGCAATAATAATAAAAAAAGATAAAATAACATTGCTAAACCTGGTGGGGGCACAAGTAAAGCCTGGTGGCCCGCCAGGCTTATAATACACTGAAGGAAATCCTGCATTCTGTAGGGTATGAATACTTTCCTACATGACATTCCTTTAATAAAATGTAAATAGAAACAGCTGGTGTTTGTTTTTTTTGTTGTTTTATATTTGATTCTCCTGTTATATTTTTTTCTATTGAGAGATTTCTATCTAATTTCTTATTAAAATCAATTGGTTGATTGATAATGTATTTAAATCTAAACCTGCCTGGGGTTTGAATAGTTTTGGGAAAATGCTGCAGATTAAATCTGTTGGGGCAAACATCAAACATGTGTCTGTAAATTAAACTTTATCAGCAGTAAAAACATTGATATTTTACCTCTTATGTGGTCCAGGTCAAATTATCCAAATTCTCTCCCTAGCTTTTAGGGGATCCGGCTAGCGTTGCCTCATCCTTGTGTTGCCATGGCGATGCGGGAGCTGGTGGAGGCAGAATGCGGGGGAGCCAATCCCCTCATGAAGTTGACCGGTCACATGACCAAGGAAGAAGGGGCATGGCGGCACCGCTCGACACCCACAGTGAGTTTTCTATGGTTTTGTCATTTGATCACAGCTTAATGTAAATCCACCACATTTGGTTTTTACTGTGAAACACATTTTCTGTTCTCTCAGATTGCCCCCACTCCTATTGAGATTGCAACAGAGGAAGAGGTCAGTGTTGATTTCTTTTTTTTTTCCCCCCCAATGGACAATTAATTCCACATTTTTCTGTTTATACATTCTTGACTTCTTGCCTGCTTTGTCCTTCAGCTTGTGAATGAGTTCCTGCAGGCTCCCCCTCGACCCCCACACACATTTGACATGGGTCAGCTCTTGGAGGAAATGCAGCAGATTGACCAGCAGAGCTACAGACAAGCTCCTCAGAGAGGTGCTAAATCACTTCAGGTTATTCCTCAGGCTGGACAATAAATCAATTCAAAGTGATGTCACATTTCCATGAACTTTGTAACTGACGGACATCTTGGCAGGCGGTTGCTATGGAGTTGCTATGACAACAGCTTAGAACAAGCTTTCGCCTCGTTCCTATCTAACTTGTAAACAATATAAGTACATTATAATTACTTGAATACTCTCCCCACCTCTATGTAATACCAAGATAAATATCAGTGCCGAACTAGCAAAATTAGCTTAGCTAATGTAGCTTTTATCTGCAAGCTAAGACGGACATTTAGCTTACACATTACTACATGTTGCTATATGTACTTACTCTGCCAGTCACCAGAACCTTGTTATTCGCTCTAAGTGTTAGTACGTCATTTATGAATCTGCTTAAACACTGATTGTATTCGGTCATAGATTTAAAGCCCCTTCATGGTTTCACTAGCAGCTTGTTGACATCATCTTCCATATTTTTCTTCTCTAAATTTTCGTCTTGTTCAGGTCGATCCCGAAAACGGCGACATTGTTCATGTATCTTTCTCTCGCACATTGATCAAGTGTGTCCATATATTTTCTTTTTGTTGGTCTCTAAGCCATGGGTCCGCTATGCATTGAGCTGCATTTGTCTACTAAGATGGTGTGGATCACCCCCAGTTCAAACTTGAGGGAACTTTGTATAGCAATATATATCGCGACAGAGATGTGATCAATATCAGTAGATAATATATCTGATAGAAAATTTAGTAATTTCACTGAACTCTGATCCAGAAACACACAGCATTCTGGAGGCGGAGGAACTGCTTTAGCAACTTCTTTGGTTACCTTGCAACAACCGTCTGGGTAACTTGCGCAGCAGCAGTTTAAAGTTTTGCTATCGTGCCTCATAACAGCTTAAAAATAAAAAAACAATGGTGGTAAGTGAAAACTCTGGATAGAACAGGAGGTTATGCCTCCAGTTTGGCAATACTTCATATATTCAAAACAAAAAACCTAATCAATAATTATCAATATTGACTAATATTAAACATTTATATTGTGATTATTTTTCAGCCATATTGTCTAACCCTGGTTATTTCTATAGGTGTGGTGTGAAGTTAGTTCAAACCTCTTTGAGAAGTATAAGTGGTGGTTTTTTCTCCCTCACAGCACCAGATGTGGCAGCGTTGGCCCTCTCAGGCGACTGGGCAGCAGAGTTCGTCTCCGGCTCGGACTCTGCTGCCACAAATGCTCTTGGTGAAGCAGCAGATGCTGATTGGACGAGAGAATTTATCGCTGAGGCTGCAGGTAATCCGAGTTTGTCTCACTCTGGGTTCTCAAGCAACGCTGGATGTGCGATTCAGCTTTCAGTGTTGTCTTCGGTTTGCCATATGTCTTCTGTTTTTAATTGGAGCGCAGTAATCAAATCAGGCAAACATTGACTTTCAAAACTTGGAAGGTTTTCACGTTCATCCAAATTGAAACCACAAACTTTTATTGGGTTTTATGGCATTGGTAGAAAGTGGAGAATAATAATAAAGTGAAAGGAAACTGATTCATGTTTCTTTACAAATAAAAATCAGAAAACAAGCAAGTGCTTGTATATTACACTCCTTCATTAAGTTATGTAACTTATTAAACTAAATAATTACCTTCATATGTGACACAGTTAGTTTATGGAGCCCATCTGTGTGTAATTTAACCTGAATGAACAACATCATAAAGACCAAGGAACACATCAGACAGGACTGGGAGAAAGTTGTGGAGAAGTTTAAGGGATTGTTATTCTGTCAAGAGAAATAAATCAAGTTGGTGATTAACATCAGCCCAACAGTTTCTGCAGAAAACGGGGCGAGTTGTCAGTGATCGCATCGTGGTTTTTAACGTAAATTTACATAATTAATCCACATCTTTAACAGAAATAACTAATATATATTTTAGTACAGAAAATAAAATCACACATTAAGACATACCTAACAAATTCCAATTCAAAACTAGTTTATTAATCCCAAAGGGAAGTTCAATAGTAAGGGAGAAAATGAAGTTGGTGGTTAACATCAGTCCAGCAACTTTTGCCCCTTTACATTAAATAAAATACAATAAATAACCTTACACTAACCAGCAATGGCTCCCAAAGAACAGTTAACAGTTGTAAACAGCTAAAAAGCACAGATGTATAACAGTTAAACACAAATGCAAAACATGATAAAATTATACATGGAACCCTGGGCTTAAACAAAATTAAACTAGTCTAAAATATGTGTTAAAACACAGAGCTGATCCGACAGCTGTCAGTTACTGGTTGCTACGGTAACCACCAACTGTCAAGAGAGCAGCTTAACAGAGCTTATGGCAACAAAATGTCAGGAGAAAATAACGTTTTGACTCAACAGAATGAATGAGGGGAAAAAATTTAACCAATTTCGACAAACTCTAATACTGTCAAAATTAAACCCTGTTGCTTACAATTGAAATGTAACCAGATGTAAAATAAATACATAAAAATATGGTAACATACTAATTAAATTGTGCTTTCAAAATAAAAGCATCAAACCTCAAACCAGAATTTAATCATAGGTTATACAAATAAAACAAAGTAAACTTGATGAGCTCTAAAACAAAAAAACAAAAGGCTGTTAAAGACAAATAAGGAACTTAATTTGGGGGTATTTATAAATGCTTTTATACCACCTACGTGATGTATATGTGGTTCAGACTTGATGGTGTGTATTAACGGCATGTTTTCCTGTTTCTGCTGCAGATCCCGGGCGCTGGGCGGAGGAGTATCTGGAGCAGTCTGAGGAGAAGCTGTGGCTCGGAGACCTTGGGGACAAGGAGACTGAATGGTGAGAGCAGGCTCTGCTTTAAGTCTATTCAGACAATAAATGGTTTTTCTAAATGAAAAGCTGTGATAAACCAGAGAAGAGGAGCACAGAAACACATTCAGAGCTAAACCTTGAAACATTGACGTGTTGTCAGGTGAATGTATCAATTGAAATTTCATTCCTCTCACTTTTAGCCTACTGTTTTTTTCCTAAATATGTTCCCGTTTGACAAACATCTTGCAAAAGGCAATTAAACACGAATAAAAGCTGCAGTGGAGGATGTGAGCCTTGGCCTTCGTTGGCCTCATTTATCAAGCAACAATGCAGTTCTTTGTCTTCAGCCTGGGTTCAATTCGACCAGCTTTCATAACCGCAAGAAAATTAAACTCTTGCTTCTCACTGAACCTCAGCCCAAGTTATGTTGGTGTCTTTACATACATATTTTCTTTTTTATCTGACAGGACGAAGGAGTATCAAGCTGGAGACGAGCTGAGGCAGACAGCCAATGAGCTTGTTTCTAAGGTCGATGACCCAAAGTTGCAAAATACAGAGGTGGGCCGCTTGTCTCTGCGCTCAATCTTTTAAATTATCATTCTTTCTCCAACATCCGTCGACGTACTCTTTCTCTGTTTCGTTTGCATTTCGTTGTACCGATCTTTGTAACTGTGTCATAAGCATAATCAAGTTTTACTTTGCTTTGTTCAAGTCACTGTATTGGCAAAAACCTGACTCGTCAGAAATGGTAAACGCATCTTTTGTTTTATTTATTTTGTTTTGTTGTTGTGTAGTTCCTGCGATTCATTAGGCAGATTGGCGAGGGAAGTGTGACAGTGGAGAGCAGAACAGACAAACAGCTCACAGATAAAGTTCAGGCCGAGGAGGCTCAGAACTGGGCCTCCAACCTCAACCAGGTATGAGTCACTTCCCACTGAGGAGGGAATGGTTTTAAACTGGGAGCATATCAGGGGAGCAAATTGTTTCATTTTTGCACAGCGTAGGTTTGGGTCTTGTGACTCATCGGTGTAATATTTTCCACAAATCTAACCAAATAAAGCCACAAGTCTCCCTGTAACAAGAATCTCAAGGCTGCACAGCTTTGGAGATTAAATTTGTTTTGTAGATAGAGGAGCTCTATGCTTCATATCTTTGTTTTCTGTATGTGTGCAGCAAACCTCAGTTTGTTTCCCAGTTGACTCAATATTTCCTCTGTCCTTGATTTCACTGCATTTGTTGCTTCGTCTCAGAGGCTTAAAAAGGAGACGTTGGTTCTGGGTTTCTGCTAAATATCACGATAGTGTGGAATACCACTCATGCCAAGAAAACAAAATTATTAGCAAACCAGAAAGGGGGAAAATAAATACACAGTCCAACATTTTAGTTTTCTGTAGCACAGCCCATAATTTGTAGGATGTCCTAGTTACTTTCTGAAACTTAATGCTTGCGTTCCCATAACTTTCAGGTTTCGTTAGGGAACTTTAAATGGGACCCAATACAAAAAAAATTCACATTTGGAAATGAGCGGATTTCAAAAACCTCTCCATTCTTGAGTCGCATTCAGCGGGCACTGTGCCTTTACCTAGCAACCACAGCCGAGCCAGCCCGTTACTTAGCAACCCAAGTCCCAGCAGATTGGATCAACTGGTTTTACTGCTTTAGTCCAATGGCTGCTGGAAAAGATGAGTGTTTTGTCGTCCAGAAACCTCTTGCTGTTACTTCCAAAACACAAAGTTTAAAAACTTTAACTGAATTTACTCTTTTTTTTTTCTTACTTCCAGGTTGCTTTCTGGCGCTTTCTCCAAATTTACAGATTGTTTTCCAGAATTTTAGAGGTTACTTTCCAAAACCTACCTAGAAGTTACAAATATATTTATTTTTATTTTCCTGGAATCTGACTTACTTTTCACTGATTACCAGAGAATTCAAGATAATTTAGATAACATGTAAAGCATGGGCTGTGTTATGTAGTGATACTTCATATAAAATAGACCATTTTAGAAATCCTACTTGGAATCTGATATTTAGTTTTAAAAAAGTTTTGATTTATCTTTCTACCAGCAAACATATTTACAGATCATCTACATAAATTTGAATTTTAGAATCACATTTTCTCCACGTAAAGCAAGGTGGGGTTTTTAGAGATGATTACCCAGGCATAAATTTGTTTTTATTTTATGCTTATCAGCATATTTTTTGAAAAACTCTGCATGAGTCATGAATAATCCTGCTTTAAAAAAACTTGTAATTAATTAATTTATTCCCTGAAAGACCTCTAGCAGTTCAAACTATAAATGTTTCTGCCTCATCAATTTCAACTCATAAAAAATAACCTATAACCCTTAATGAACCAACTTTGACAATTATGTGTTGACAAAAGTAGAGAACTTTAGGAAGAATTAAGTTTACTGGTCTTTAATTTCTTACTGGGCTCAACAAGAACGTGCGTCTCAAACTCAGTGCAAACTTTAAATCATCTTTGTTTTTACCATCTCAGATCATATTAGTCATTATTCTCTTATTATTTGTACGTTAAAGCTACTTTCCGTTAATACTGAACTTCAAAATAATGGTTTATATGTCAGTCCTGCTTTTGCTTTGACTGTGTACCGTTTTCCATGACGTAACTTAAATACATTTTTCCCATTTCTTTAACCTTCCCTTAAAATCCTGGCATGCCATTCCTTCAATTAACAACTACCACTTGTTAATTAATTACCTATACTACTCAAACTTGATGCTTATTCCTCCCTCCCCTCCTCCCCAAAATATAAAAAACTGCCCACAAACTGCTTCCTGCCCCTCGAAACATGCCTCCGTTTGCCCCTGCCTCCCCTCGTTATCGTAGTTCCTGGTGGAGACGGGGGGAGGGAGTCTTCCCCTGGAACCTGCAGAGACGAATCAAAGGATTGACACAGTTAAAGCTAAACAAGCAGAGCAGTGGGCCAAAGTCGTCAGGCAGGTAGGACCTCTGTGGTCGTGGCAGCAGAAGGCTGGTTTTATAAAATAATGGTTATTTTTAATTTAAGGATGCATTAAGCATTCAGTAACCTCCTGTTAAATGTCTGTTAGATATTAGTTTATTAGGAAGACGCAAAAGAACAACTAGAAATGATTTTTTTTTTTGTGTGTCCATTTTGCTTTCATCTTTGCTTCCTTTACATTCACCTCCCGGCTCTTTTCTGTCCCATTTTTTTTAAATGTCGCCATCCTTCGTTCCTGTAACAGTTTTCTTAGCCACAGCACCTGCAGACTCGTGCCACCTATTGTCGTTGCTCTTCGTTGCTGTTCAGGTGTCGGAGGAGTCGGCTGAAGCCTGGGTGGACGAGTTCACCACGTCGGGACCGGATTTCCAACAAGCCAAAGCTGCAGTGGAGGTACGGGAAGAATGTGGAAGGGGAAAATCCAGATGGAAATCCAGTTGTTTAACTGGGAGGGAAGCTGCTGAAGACACCGTCTTCTGACAGGTTGAGGATTTAAACCAAGAAAAAGATGAGGAAACCTTCCTCAAAGATTCATGATCTTTGTTTTTCTTTTTTAACCTGACAATTAAAATAAATGCATTTAAACCATCATTTCCATATCGCAGGACATAATAATGATAAAGATCAAGTAATCGTTTAAATTTATTGAAAGGATATTATTTAGGATTTGGTTTGGGGGTTTCATTTCCATCAACAATGAAGCTACGTCCACATTCTGGCCTTTAAAGGGTTAAAATCTCCAACATATTTTCTTATTAGTTTGAATATTTTAGTCTAAACTAGTTTTAGAAGATTAAAAATGGTCTTCAGGTTTTATTTTAGGCAGAAAATGTGCTGATGCTTCAAAGTCATTGTTGCTGTCAGTGACGAATCTCAAAGCCTAAAAATAAAAAATAAAAAAAGAGAAAAAAATCTTATCAATTTATTTTATGGAAATTATTTTTTTCCCCTTTAACATGATGCCTGCTAACGGGTTAAAACTAGCAAAAATAAAATTTATATTTAAAATTAATATTTTTCAAAGGGGTAAAATATTTAATATGATTATTTTGAGCAAAGTTCATTTAAAATATTGAAATGTTTAAAATATTCTAGCTGTTTTTGAGAAATTTTACATGTAGGGATTTTAAATTTTCAAAAGAAAGGAGGGTGGAAACTGTGGTTTCCATCTAGACTTCCTATTATCTCCTGGGAGTCTTGGTTTCTCTCGTTTAGCCTCGGCAGCTGTTTCCTTTGACTACATAATGGCACAATTTGAAATTTTGAAAATAAATTAGCTTAATGGAAACATGCCAATTTAAGCAAAAAAAACCAACTTGTTTTTGATTAAAAAAAATGTTTTGACGTTGGATAATGTTTTTATTTTTTTAATTGAAATTGGTTTAGTTCACAAAACTACAATGGAAACTTTTTTCACATAATCAACAATCCGATGTTACTACTGGCACAAACCATGAAGAAGACGATGACGGGAAGTGGATGAGGTTGACGGCGCGGCGTGTTTTTTAATGACCTGTCGTATAAATAAGTTTATGATTTTAATTGTTTCTTAGATAATGGGAAACACTACAATTGCAAAATTGTATTTTTTAGATGCTAGCATAATATTGACAAAGTTTTGCTCACATTTGTAATTGAAATACAGATTCTGATCCACAGTCTTTGTGACCTGATGCCTTTAGAAATGGTGTGTTCACTGATTAGAAAAAGATTGGACTTTTGAGTTTCAGACCCTGCAGTCACCAATCAGGGCTGATATTGGTTCATCTCTTCCAGATGCACGGTTCTAAAATCTTTGACTTGTTTCAAAACTCATTGAATGCGCTGATCTTTTTCCTTTAAAAGTAAAAACTCAAACGTGTCTGATGTGAACTAACCAGGCAGTAACTGTGCGTGTTGCTGATTTTGCCAGAGTGACGTTGATTTCTGGGAGAAGCTGCAGCAGGAGTGGGAGGAGATGGCAAAGAGAGATGCAGAAAGCCATCCCTGGTTGTCCGACTACGACCAGCTGCTCAGCTCCTCTTACGACAAGGTAACCAAGCTGCAGTGAGTCCCCTTCGTTTCTGTACCTGGACCATTTCTGACTTTTCCTGGCTGTGTTTCTGACAGGGCTATCAGTTTGAGGAGGACAACCCCTGCTTGTCCCACCCAGACCCTTTCTCAGAAGGACTGAAGAGGATGGAGGCGGGCGACATCCCGGGAGCTGTGCGCTTCTTTGAAAGCGCCGTCCAGAAGGAACCAGACAACCAGCTGGTGAGACGGCAACAGCGGCCATTTTAAAGTCTTCAGTCCACAAGAAAATTATTTAAAATATCTAACACAGCTTTTATCTTTTAATTAATTTTTACTCAAACGCAGATAAAGTCACTCACAATATTTTTGGTTGTATATTTTTTCAGTTTACAAAAAAAGGAATCTATGTGCCAAGAAAAGTGTACAATTTCATTTGATCATTTTTCCAGTTTTGTTACGTATTTGTCCCAAGATCTAAAAAATATAAATTTATCTTTCTGATTTAGAAAAAGAGTTTGCTTTGCTTTCGTTTAAATTTGGATGAAAAGGAAACTTCACTACTTTTGGTTTTTAACTTAAAGTGAAAGGAAGGAACGATTTTTGTAAAAAGAATTTTCAGAAAAACAAACTTTAATTTAAATCATCTGTATTTCTATAAAATATTCCAACCTGAATATTTTAAAGTTTAATAACATTCTGAATGTTGTTAAACTTAAAGTAACTAAATATCCCAAAATCTGAAACCAACTTCCATGTTTTCAAAAATGTTCTCAGAAATATTTTGAAATCTGTTTCTGAAAAAAAAAATAAATAAATGTTACATTAGAAAATTTGCGGCAGCACTGTATAAGCAAAGGAGGATAAATAAAAAAATGTATTCGTTTTATTGCAGGCTTGGCAATATCTGGGAACCTGCCAGGCAGAGAACGAGCAGGAATTTGCTGCCATCAGCGCCCTCCGCAGGTGAGACCTGGAAATTGCAGAACATAATTTTAAAATTTAACCTTAACTACAAAATTATGATTCATAGTGGAAACGATCAAAATTGACCAAGATGACTGTATTTAATTATGCTTTTTCTTTTAAGTTGACATTTTTGTCTGCTATACAGTTGTCCATTGAGATACATGCAACATGTATTTTCTTTTTTTTAAGTAGTCTCTTGCTGTTTAACCTTAATCTAAACTGTTAAATTTATATTAAGGCTAGGTGAAAAAAATATATACTTGTAAAAATTATAAATAAAAAGTAATAGGGAATTAATGTTTCTATATTTAAAATATAAGAACATTTTAGAGCATAAGAATGTTTTTTTAATAAATAATACAGATGATGTGTTGGCATCACATTATGCTTAAAATGGACATGTTGGTTCAAGAACATGAAAAATTATTGTTTTAGAAGTTGTTGCAAAAAAGTTATGTGGAAGAGCAATAATGATCCTAAAAGACAACTTTTGTCTGAGATTTCACTCTGCTCAGTTCTGCCTGTTTTAGGGCGTCTTGTCACTTTAAATCCAATTAAGCTGCAACTGGCCATGCCCCCAACTCAATGTTTACAAATGGCTGCAAACAGATACACAATTATACATCCCTACATGGTTGAAAAGCAGGAGAGACTTTTCAGCAGTAAAACCAGCTGATCAAATGTGTTAGAACTTTTCTTGGGTTGCTAAGTGATGGGTAAAGCTGTGCTGGGGTTGCTAGGTAACGGGCTGGGCTTGGTTGGGGTTACTAGGTGAGGGGCTGTGGCTGCTAATTTGAAATTTGAAACATTAACTTATTGCCAAAAGAAAACAGCTGGGTATTTTTTAAACAGTTGGGATGCTTTTAGAAGCAGGCGAGACTCATATTGAAGTACAGAAATATACAAAATGTAAAATTTGCATAAAAGGTCCCCTTCTTCAAGATACCTTTTTCTTGAAGCCAGTCTTATGTTGATCCACATTTGTGGAGAGAGGTCTTTATGAACAAGTCGGTAGCACGGGATTGACTGATGACCTGTGAGAGTTTCTGTTAGTTTTAATGTAACTTTCCTCCCTTTGTTTTGCTGCTTTTCCCCAACAGATGTATAGAGCTGAAAAAGGACAACCTGACTGCGCTGATGGCGCTGGCTGTTAGTTTCACTAACGAGTCACTGCACAGGCAGGCCTGTGAGACGTTGCGCGACTGGCTGAAGCACAATCCAAAATACCAGTCTGTGTGGGAGCAGTACGAGCGGGACCGTCAAAGAGACGGCGGCCAGGAAAGGGAAAAGGAGAAGGAGCGGTTCGGATCGTTGCTGCCAGAGTGAGTAATGAAGCTCGGCAGACGTTCAGCACTCATGTTACAGAAGTGACTCTTTTGTAACATGACTGTTTTCTTCTCTTTTCTTCTTGTTTTCCTGCACAGATCGTTGTTCACCGATGTCCAGAATCTGTTCCTACGTGCAGCCAACTCTGACCCTTCCCAGGTGGACCCCCAGCTGCAGTGCGGTCTGGGAGTTTTGTTCAACCTGAGCGGAGAGTACGACAAGGCAGTGGACTGCTTCAGTGCTGCCCTCTCCGTTACTCCACAGGTCAGAGGTCAACACTGGGATCCTAGCCACTGTATGTCTGTTTCTGAGCTTGCCGTAACTTCATCACTTCCTTTTATTTTGTGGCACAATCAGGATTATCTGTTGTGGAACAAGCTGGGCGCCACGCTGGCCAATGGGAGCCGCTCAGAAGAGGCAGTGGCCGCCTACAGGAGAGCTCTGGAACTGCAGCCAGGTTTTGTCCGCAGTCGCTACAACTTGGGAATCAGCTGCGTTAACTTAGGGGCACACAGGTGAGGAAATGTCTAATCAGAAAACAATATTATAAGGCACATTAATGTTTTGAACATTTTAAATTGGTGGATAAGAAGTTGGTTTCTAAGACAAAAAACTTGTCTGTCTTCAGTAGTCTTTGCAACTTAACCCTCTAAAGTTGATTTTTAGTTTATAGAAATAAATACATAGACTTTATATGATGTGAAATAATTACAGTAAATGGTAAGTAATTGTAGTTATTACCCTACTCATTCAGGTTCTGTGTAGAATTTAAAACATAATTACTGTACAGTTTTTCTAATTGAAGACTAATAATTTTATTAATTTTAATAGGTTTCTTATGGAAGACTGATCTTGTCAAATAACAATGAAAAATAAACAAATACCTACTTATTTAACTATAAATAAATCAATTCAAATAATAAAAAATGCAGAAACTTTGAACAATGGATGTTTGATACTTTCACTTCGCACTGTATCGAATATTCAGTAATTTCACCAAACTCTGATCCAGAACCGCACAGCATTCTGGGAGATGTAGGCAGAGGAAATGCTTTAGCCGCTCAACCTCTGAAGGCTAGCCAAGAAAGTTTCGGCGCATCAACTAACTCACTCACTCTTTGGTTACCTAGCAACTCACTCACTCTGTGGTTACCTAGCAACAACCTGTTGAGTAACTGGCACAGAAGCAGTTTCAGGTTTTGTCACCGTGCCTCTTAACTGCTTGAACGACGTGGAGTGAAAACTGGATAAAACAGGAAAGGGTCACTCCACCACTTTGGCAGGATTTCACATATTTAAAACAAAAAAACAAATCAATAATTGTCAATATTTACTTATGTGAAACCCTTATATTGTGATGCATTTTTCAGCCGTATTGTCCAGCACCAATTTGTAGCCAAACAGTAATATGCAAAATCCAAGAATTATGGTTCGTGTAGATTCTTATAAAGACTTTTCTTATATGTGCGTATAAATAATTTTCCCACAGAGAGGCTGTGGAGCACTTCCTGGAAGCGCTGTCTCTCCAGCGGCAGGCTGCAGGAGACGGAGCGAGAGCTGCGAGGGGACCCGGAGGCGCAGCAGCCACGTTGATGTCCGACAACATCTGGTCCACGCTACGGATGGCTCTCAGCATGATGGGAGAGAGCTCTTTGTACGCTGCGGCCGACCGCAGAGACTTGGACACGTTGCTGGCTCATTTCAGCCAGAGAGAAGTGGAGGGTGGAAGTGAATGAGGACTAGCCAAGCGAGGGTTCATCGAGTGTGAATGTGCTCAGAACGAAGGTCGATGTTTGGGGGAAATAAGAGCAGTTAATAGTCGGATATAAATGGCAGACGCGGACACTGTGACATCGGACATGCTAGATGTTCATGTGTGTTTTAAACGAGTACCATAATGCAGTATCAGTCTCCAGCTGGAGAAAAGCAACCAGCAGTTGTTCAGTCAAGCTGCTGCAGGGTTTCAGAAATTTGCTAGTCCTCACATTGTTGTTCTAGCAAATAAGTTAAAAAGGTTCCCTTTTTATTTACTTGAAGTTTTGATGAATAAAGTAAACAACAAGCATGTTGATGATTTGTATCTTCTGTAGCGAGTAAAGTTAGGTTGGTTTGTGTTATGACACTCAGTACTCCCCCAGTCTTCATTACCTACAAGTACTTTTTAGGATTTAGGTGACTAAAGGTACAGTGCTGCTGTAATAATACAACAAGTTCTGCTTTTCACCCAGAAGTGCTCTGAAGACAGAAGGTCGATGCAGTTCAGTAGAAGAAACACAAGTCAAAAAGTGCTGCAGCTTTGTTTTTATATCATGTACGTTCTTAGTGACCATTGATCTGCCAGGATAGTGAACTGGCAACCAGCAGGACTGTTATTGCTATGATCATGTGTGTGCGTCTGTTCATTGTGATTAACTGGGTAACACTTAAAACACGTCATGAGAATGATTGTTATGGCTCCCCTCTGTTTTGCTCTTTTTTGTAATGCTCTTAAACTAATTTTGCTTTATTGTAAAATACTCCCATATGCCATACTGTGTATTGTAACATAATTGATGCACTATGATTGTTTTCAGGCTACTTGAAGCCTGATTGCGATCTTTAATATAATATCCAGCAATAAAGCTTTGATTCCAAACACGAGAGGGTTTTCTTCTGATGGGGATTTTAACAACTATGTAACTGTAGAGATGCTGGAAGAAGTCACAATACATAATGTACTTTTTTTGTAAATATAGACAAGAACATGCTGTGTAAATATACTTACAGACAGAAAATGATGCACCAAGTTAAGAATGGTTCAGCTTGGATGTACTGGGAGATTTACGGGATATTTAATTAGCCAAAAACTTTCACTACAGGTATCAAGAGGAAGCTTTTAGAGTTGAAATTGTCTGCTGATTTTCTCTCACTGTTAAACAGGAGAAAAAAGAGATTTTTTTTTTATCTCTTTCTGAATTTGATTAAAATTTACTTACACTTTTTATAATCCATTAAAGTTAAATATTTTTGAATAACTAATGTTCACATAGAAATTCATCTTTTAGAAAGATGTTTTAAATGTATAGCAATAAAATGTTTAATTTTCTAAATTAAACTTGAATATTACTACGTTTTTAGTTATTTTAACTGACCTGTTTTGCAAAGTACACCGCGTGTTTTTCTTCTATATCTTTTCTTCCAAAACGAAATGAGTTCAAATAATGCAAATGGGTGTTTTTCTCAAAGATTTCAAACGAATATTTTATCTTTGGCTCAGGCTGTTTAGCTTAACGTTCAAAAACGTCGTTACGCATAGACCACGCCCATTTCAAACGTGGCTTGCTTTAAGCCAATCGGATCTGAGGCGGCAAAGCGGAAGCGTGCGCTTATTGGCTCGTTTAAAAGAACGAGGCACGCAACCCCGCCATTTAAATCTTTTAAAAACTCGTGTTTTCCTGCCTGTCGGAAGGTGAAGTTGGAAGTGAAAGGATCTGAAGTTGTGTGGCGGAGCGATTGGCTTTGTCTCGTCTAAGGTAAAGAAACACTTTGTGAACTTAAACTTTACGCATTTTTCTTGGCTTTATTATTAAAACTGATGACTCTTTAGAAAATTGACGTTTCATTGACTGAACTGCATTGTTTTTGCTTTACTTTCTAATCTAACATTTAATTGCTTAAATGTATCAGCGTTTTTTGTGTGTTTTTAATATCTATTACTATTGCATACGGGTTTTATGCAGGCTTGAACAGTTTGTAATCTCTCTCTTTGTGTATTTTGGGAAATAAACGCTGTCAATATACTACATAATTATTTCACTTATTATTCTGTTTTGTTTTTTTACAGATTTGCTGTTGCTTGTATTAGTCCTTACCACAGCTGTCTTTTGCCCAAGCAATAATTGCAAGTATGCTGCAGATATTTGCACTGAAATGTTAATTTTAGAACAGTGGCTGTATAGAATCCCCTGTAAACAAAAGAAACAACAGTAAATTAGCTTTAAAATTTTTTTTAATTGTTATATTAGATAGAAACGTGTTGACTTAAGGTCACTTTGCAGGGTTCATGTTGGTGCTTTCTTCATCATTCGCATATTTTTTGTGTTCTTTTTAACATTAAGCTTGCTTTTTGTCCACCTGTGATTCAGGTAACCTTTAATAGGCATTATGGGAACAAGTGAGAGCAAGATGGCTGCGTCTGCAGATGCAAAACCACAACCAGCCATCAAGAAGACTCATGTGAGTCATCTGATAGATCCACGCTCTCCCTCTGCTGGGATTGATCGAACACCCATTCAGGTTGGTTCAAATACACACTTGAATACATTCTATTGAGACAGACCAACACAAAGCAGTACATCCATTTTTCAGTTTAAATACAGCTTCTCTTTGAAGGCCTCTGAGGTTGATTAGTGAACTATCTTAATATTGGAACCTTAAAGCATTGTTCAGTCTGAGAAGATAATGTGTTACATCTGCAAACCTACCAAGACATGGCTAAGCTAAATAACTGGGCATGCAGAACTTTTAATCAGAGAAGCAAACCAATGTCCTATGGTAACGCTACAAGGATCCATTGCTCAGGTTCAAGAATCGGTGATGTCTTCTGGTTGTGCACTCCATGAATCTGCCCTTTATAGAAGAGTGGAAAAAAGAAAACTATAAGAGGTCATGTTTGCTAAAAGACAACAAAATGCTTGAGACTGGGGGCTTTCAACAGGACAAAACCAAAGAAATGGTTTAGCTCACACTAACACTCCAGTCCCCGGAGTCTGTAGTTGTGCATGTGCCCCAACACACTTGAGTTGAATTAGCTCATTAGCATTTCTCTGTGAAAGGTAATTTGGTCACCTGATTCAGGTGAAGTGGCTGCATGATATTAGAACATTTTGCAACAAATGTATTGCTAGAAATATTTGCCTCTTTTCTCTTTCCTCTCATCTCTTGTTCTCACTCTGTGACCTTCAGCGTTTTAGGTATTTGCTGCTGTGAGACTCTGTCCACCTGCCTAAATATTACATTAGCATAAAAAATGAGAGATCATAACCCTTGGAATAGATTGGCCAACAATAACTGCTTTACAAACGGTCCTTTGTGATGTGAATATTGCTCACACTGATGTTGCAATTATGATCAATTATAATATTGCGGAGCCTTACCAGGGAGGAATCTTAAAGGACTGAAATGGTTTTTATATTAGAGGTGGGTGATATGGACTTAAAGTTTTATCATGATATTTTGTGGTACAATTGTGATAACAATAAGTGACGTTGAGAACTATTGGTAACTTTTTTAGGAAACAGAAATTATAACCCCACAGACACAAATACTACTCTTGAAAACATTCCCATTTGTAATTGCTTCATTAAAACAGTAACTGTATCAAATTTATTTTTGTATTTCTTTGAACAAACGGTGGACAAAGTGGTAAAATTATCAATTCTGAGTTTATATTTTTTATATTAACTGGAGTTTATTGTGACAACAAATCAAAGTTCTTAAGACTTTTATGATAAATGATAAAATGAATGCCTCCACTTGTAGTTTATATACATTACAACTTCTGGTTGTAAAGTAACTAAGTGTGGACAAGGTCAAGAGGTATGAATACTTCTGGTAAGCGCTGGCTAAGTTTACTTCACCTCTTAGGTTTGTGGAAAGGAGTCGACCTCTGCTGC
This sequence comes from Poecilia formosa, assembly GCF_000485575.1. Classification (NCBI taxonomy): domain Eukaryota; kingdom Metazoa; phylum Chordata; class Actinopteri; order Cyprinodontiformes; family Poeciliidae; genus Poecilia; species Poecilia formosa. The sequence continues at coordinate 2,045,652 of NW_006799973.1, forward strand.
AGCTGTGAAAAGTGAGTGTCCCTTGGCTGTAAACGATCCCCGCTCGCCTACCTTTGGTATCACCCGCACCCCTGTGAGGGAAATCATGAGAGGTAAATATTTTGTAAGCAACTTCCTGTTGGGTTTTACTCGGCCTCAGCGGTCTGACTTGAACTTCTGCTTTTTCTTCCCCCAGCGACTGTCGGATCCTTCACCCGCCGCCTGGGCATGCTCTTCCACAACGAGGCTGAAGGCAAAGTCCCTGAAGGTCCTCAGAAACGCCACAGTGATCCAGTTGATGAGGTCCATGAGGACGAGGAGCTGGCCTCCACAGAGCCTCTCCTCAGTCCACGCAGAGCAACTGACTTTGGCTCTGTAGTCGAACATGCAAACCTCTTGGCAGCTCCCGATCAAGCTTCTCAGGTGTTCGTCGGCAACTCGAGCCCCTTTGAGATTCTCTGGGATCCTCAGGTGGCAATGGAGATCGAAACGGAAGCGAATATTAGCCTAGAGGAGGCAGAAGAAGCAAGGGAGACCCCGTTGCACAAGAGGCTGAGCATGAGCCTGATAACATGCCATGAGGGGGCAACTTCTTCTCAGGTGTTTGCTGAGATTCACCATGAAAGTCGTGCTTTCTCAGAACCTAATGTAGAAAAGGACCAAGTTGTAGATGGCGTGGATCATGCGTACGCCCATTCCTCTGTTACAGTCCAGCCAAAGCAAGCAGAGAAAACCAAATCTCCTCTGCCTCCCTCAGAGCAACCAGAAGCCCCCAGTCCAGAGCAGGTACCTGTGTGCACAGGTATCCGCTGCCCCACCTTTGACATGAAGAGCCCCAGTCAGCTGGAGTTCAAGCCGCAGTGGTTGGGGAAAGGTTTTGGTGCCACTGGGCTGAGATCCAGAGGAGTTCAGGGGAACAAAGGAAGCTCCTCTCCTCTTGCTGTCCGTGTGGCAGTAAAGAACATCGGCAACGAAAATAAGGGGCAGTCTGGAAAACTGAAGCAAAAAGGTGTGTAAAGAGGAAGAATTGGTGTGAAGACTTTAGTCTCTTTTTATAGATTTGTAAGTTTTTGGGCATTTCTCCTCCAGGTACTGAGGGCCGCTCTCCCCTTCAGATCCTCAAGGAGACCAACTCTCCCCGAGACCAACGTTCTCAGGTACAAACAGGCAATTATTACGCTAATGCTATTGTCTCTTAAAGGGGATCCATTATTATGCTTCCTTGAACAGATATATGTTCACTTTTTTTTTTTTTTTTTTTTTTTTTTTTTGCACAAAATTATATTTGGATGATATTTCCGTCTGGTCAGTTCTTCCTATTCTGAGCTCCTTTTAGAACGGGCTTTTTATGGCCTCCTGTCACTTTAAATCCAAATGAGCTGCTGCTGGCCACGTCCCCCCAACTCAACATTTACATGCGCAAGTCAAAATGGCTGCAAGCAATGTGCAATTATAGAGCTGTTTTTTAACATTATACAAACAGAATGGTAAGTCAACAACAAAACACTTGTCTTTTCCAGCAGCCATTGTACAGCGGTAAAACCAGGTGACCAAACGTGCTGGAACTCAGCTTGGGTTGCTAGGTAACAAGTGGGGGTTGCTAGGTGAGGGGCAGTGCCTACTGATTTGTGACGTTACATTTTGAAGGGTTTTTTTAATGACTTTTTCCTAAACACCAAAAAATATTAACTTGACACAAAAAATGTCTGGGTGTTTTTTATTTTGTTTGGAAGCACTTGGGCTTTTTTTTTTATTATTTATTTTAATTTATTTGTTTAGAAGCAGTGGAGACCCAAATGGAAGTACAAAAATGTGAATTTTGTTTAATGTGAGCCCTCTAAGCCCATGTTGACTTATTGCAGAAGGATTTCTGATTATGTGTAATTCAATAAAATGAATCATTGCAGTGACTTTCTCTGTTTTCACTGTGCAGACGAAGCTGAAGGTGTCCAATCAGTCCAAGCAGAGACTTGGACAGATGGACCGCAGGGTGCTGGCAGTGTCTCTGGACAAGGAGAACCACTGAAGGAAGATACTCAGAATATGTCCCTCTATAAAATTTTTTAAAATGTGCTTTTATGTGTATGTCTTCTGGTAGCTTATATTTGAAGTATGTAAATATTGTCTGTGACATGCTGCAGTTTTCTACTTTTCTTGGTCTTTTTTCCTTCGTTTTCTTGTCCTCTTATATGAGATTTTGTTCTCTTTTGTTGGACCTTTTTAAAGCATTTGTGTAATTTAAATTTGTCAAATCTTTTTGTCTACAGAATAAAAGTTTAACACTAAAAGATCAGCTCATGTCTAGCTGCCTTTTCATTTTCTGGTACTTTTAGGAAAGTGCATCATGCTCCTCTGGTTTACCTGCATCTACTTACTGCTACACATGCAGAAGATTTGTAAAAAAAATCCTAAAAACTAATTGTTGCAGCACAAGTTCACGCCTGCTGTTAATTGTGAAACTTTTTTTGGCCAGTGGGAGGCCATTTGGTTCTCTAATATATTTCACAATGCTGAAGCATACAGAGTTGGCCAGTTTCTATTTTGATTTTCATCTCTCATCAGTTTTCTTTTTAATTGTAAAGCATTTTAGTCTGCATACAGATCCATACAATCTCAATTTCCTGCTGAAAGATCCAGTGCTGACCTATTTTCACTTTAGGGTCCATGAGAATTTATTTTATTTTTTTTAATCTAGGTATTTTTGAAAAGGTTAATGCCACAAACTCCAGTGTTCCCAGAGTCTAAGCGAATAAACTCATCTGTGCCGCCACAGAATCCGCCATAGTGGTCATGAAGTGCTTCATGTACTCATCCTTGGTTTTACATTGGACCCACCTTTAGTGTTTGCCTTTATGATTACATTTTCACAGATTAAACAGCACTTTTCCAATCTGCTGGAGTTCCATTGGGTTGCTAGGTGATGGGCAGAGCTCTGTTGGGGTTGCTAGGTAACAGGCTGGGATTGCACTTGAGTAGCCTTTTTACTTGAAAGTTTTTCATTCTTCAGTATTTTTTCTTCAGATGACTACACTCTAGTACAGATATAAAAGTACTCTTAAGTGTATGTATATGTTTTTGTGCTGACTATCCACTTTTGCTGTCAAGATAGTTGGTTTCCCTAAATTGCCCTTAGGTGTGAGTGTTTCTGTGTTGCCTTGATGGACTAGCGACCTTTCCAGTGTGTGCTCCGCCTCCTGACCAATGACTGCTGGAGATGAGCACTAGTGCAACCCTCCAAGGACAAGCGGGTACAGACAATAAATGGATAAAACTAATCTTATGTTCTCACTTAAACTTCAGATTATCAAAGTAGTAAACAGTACGAGTCAGAAATTAAGACTATATACAATTGTTTAGCAGAATCCCAAATTTATTAGTTTACATTGCAGTGTAGATCAAGTTTTGAAAAAAATGTAGTTGAAATTTTAGTTTGACGTTCATCTAAATGTGTACAATCAGTATTCAGAGCCTACCTGCTATAAAGATAAATGTATAAGCAGATATATAAATATTCAGTTACTGTTTTGATATAGTTTTGACTTGAGAAAAGGGTCACCAAGTAACCATTTTACTAATCCATCTGTCATTTTGAGTTTTTACCTATTTACTGAGGGGATAAAGTCAAAAACGATCCCAAATCCTGCTAAATATTGTCCATCAGTCACATACAAAACAAACACAAATGCAGACATTTGCAAACTATTGACTCAAGTTTAAATAAAATTAGAAAATAAAAAGAAAGTTTAAGTACTTGGGGGATCTACCGAAGCTAAAACAAATGATTGTAAATCATGTTATTCATATGGTGTAACCTATGTTCTCATATAAAACAGCATATAAGTGGAGCTTCTGTGACTCTACACAGGCTGTAACTTGACATGTTTTTAGTTCTGACTCATCCAGTGTGCTACCATTTCCATTTGGCAACTGTTCGCATTGGATAATCTTAATGTTGCTCCAAAAATTATGCATCCGCCATCTGTTTCATCTGAATTACAGATTAACTAATGAGAAATTTGACTAAGACGCCCACTCTTTTGTTCTACCCTAATTTCCGCCAGAACATGAGAAGAAAGGTGAGAGTGCAGTGTGACTGGGAGAAGAGGAAACCTCGCATTACACTCCTCTTCTCCAACATTAGAAATGACTTGGCACAGATAAAATACCCTCTTCTCACTGTACGTGTCTCCTCCTGCCTCCATTGATCTCGCCTTGTTTTAAATCTTCACATGTTTCCAAGCATAAATGAACTGCTTTCTTTCTGCTTGTAGCAGAGGGACAGCCTCAGTTCCATATCTTGAGGAAACTGTCCCAGGATCCCGTGCAGCAGGCCATGCCGTCTGCAGACACGCCAATGCAGCTCACTCTGTTGTCGTGACCAGCCAGCACACCTGAAGAACAGCATAAATCAAAGAAGGTGATTATTTCTGAAGTAAAACCATTATTTAAGATACATAAATAACAATATTCTTATATTCAAATAGTCTTATTTACGCACTTGAAATCAGATATTTACATGCACTGCATAAAATAACACTATCCAACATTAAATCAGACAACCTTTTCCTGTTTTATGTCATTCAAATGACTAAACTTATTTCTTTTTGCTTATATTCACTAAAATCTGGTCAGTTTTCCAACAGTTTTAAATAGTCGAATGGTCTGTAAACTCCTGATAGGTCAATCAAACCGTAATAGGAAACTGTTTTGGATTAGGGCTGGACAATAAATCAATAACTATATATATTGTGTTAGAATTGCGATCAATATCAATAAATATTTAGATAATCCAGAACTGCACAGCATTCTGGGGGATGTAGGCAGAGGAAAGACTTTAGCTAGTAAACCTCTCAAGACTAGCAAAGTAAAGTGAGTGGAATCAACTAACTCACTCCCTCTATGGTTACCTAGCAACTCACTCCTTCTATGGTTACCTAGCAACTCACTCACTCTATGGTTACCTAGCAACGACCTGTTGAGTAACTTGTGCAGCACCATTTATAGGTTACACCACTGTGCCTCATGACTGCTTAAAAATAAACAACGGCGTGGAGAGAAAACTGGATAAAACAGGAAAGGTCACAGCACAAGTTTGGCAGAATATCAGATATTTAAAACAAAAAACTAATCAATACTATTGATGTAGACTGATATGAAACTCTGATATGGTGAGAAGTCTTTCAGCCAAATAATTCAGCCCCATTTTGAATCTATTTTAAAACACACACAATGGGATTCTCTAGTCATCATAGTTTCTATGAAGGATACGATTCTGTGTCCCAGAGAGGAACATGTTTAGAGTGAAATTTACTTCTCACAATGAAATACTGAGATAGTTTACTTATCCAATACCAATTAGCAAAGAACAGAACAACATAAAAGCCAGGTTACAGTCTGAAAATGCACTTGGGGATCTTTGGTGGTATGTCCAATTGTTTGTGAAGGCTAAGTTGGAGTTTTGGCCATAATGCCCACCATTTTTATTTCTTTATTTTTTAGTTTTAGTAAAAAGGACATTCACAAGCTGGAAAACATCGTTTTGTGGGGGTATTTTGCTGCTGGAGGGACTGGTGCACTCCACAAAACAGATGGCATGATGAGTAAAGAACATTATGTGGAAATACTGAAGCAACAGCGTCAAACATCAGGCAGAAAGTTAACGTCCAATTGGACAATGAGCCAAATAATACAAGCAAATTCAATTCCAAGGACAACAAAGTGATGGGTTGGCTCCCCTCACTGTCCTCTGCAGGGCGCATGTTTCTTCCCTTGTCCGGTGTAATCTGTAATTGATCAGGTTTCCAGGTATACGTACCCACTCTCTCAGCCTTCAGCATGTCCCAGATGTTCACATTGAAGTCGTCGTAGCCAGCCATGATGAGCCGGCCGGACAAGGACGGGGCCAGGGAGGTGACGCCGCACATGATGCCGGAGTCCTGGTAGGTGATAAGCTCCTGGTCAGCCCGCAGGTCAAACAGTTTACAGGTGGCATCGTCTGATCCGGTTATCACTGCGTTACCATTGGGAAAAAACTGGAAAGAATGACAAATTATTACAAATGGAGGGTTTTAGAGGTAAAACATCCTGAAAACATCTTCTTCACGCGTACCCCAATGGCATTGACATCACTCTCATGGCCGCTGAAGGTCTGTCTGCAGGTGCCCTCCCTGATATCCCACAGCTTCGCCGTAAAGTCGCACGCTCCTGAGATGAAAAACTTAAAGTCTGGCGCTACGGCCAGGGACATGCAGTCTCCTTGGTGTCCAGCATAAACAGTCTTCTGGGTCCCTGTCTCAATGTCCCAGAGTATGCTGAAATGAAATGAGCCTTTATTTTGTGCCCTAAACACTAAGATGGCGGTCCAATCAGCTGTGAACTGTTCTTACCAGGTGCAGTCGCCTGAGCTGGTGATGATCTCGGTGTCGCTGATGAAGCGGCAGCAGGAAAGATAACCTGGGAAGACAGAGGGATTTAAAAACTAGAGATGAAACGATCCACTTTTTTCTTTTCCAATACCGATTCAAATATCTGGGGTTTAGTACCAGCCGATGCCGCTCCGATTCAGAAAAGCAGAGCTGAACTGACTTAAAACTTTTCTTTGTTTAAAACACAGTCTGAATAATAAATTTCTTTGATAACTCTGCACAGTACAACACACTCAAATACACCAGTAGCTTCACTTCGCTTGATCAAACATGTAAACACAACTTTAGCAATTAGAAGTATAACAACCAGTGTAAAATAATTTATAATGAAACTGAGAAAAACAATAGGATGACTACCTTGTTCAAACATGTAAAAACAAACAGGAACAAACCTTTAAAAATGTGCAATTAGGGATTCTAAATATAGTTTCAATTATAAAGTAGGAAGGCGCTCAGAGAACAAAGTATAGAACTACACTGAATAGACGTGCCCTCATGTATTGGTCACAGTAACTGCCTTTTCATTACAAATGTGCAAAAATCTTTGTCTATATTCTGCTAATGTAAAAATGAATAAACACAAATTTGCAGTTGCGGTGTTTCCATTAAATCAGAAACGCAATTAAAATCACGTGTGAAAAAGTTTGTTCACGCAATAAGTCATTAAAAAATCATGCCGCGCGATCATCCTCGATCTACTTCCTGTCGTCTTCTTTCTTCACGGTTTGCGCCACTGGGAACATCCGGTTGTTGATCGTGTGACTCATGTGATACAAAAAAATATTTCCATTGCAGTTTTGAGAAACACATCTATGTTTATACGGCCAAAAAAAACAAAAAACAAAAAAACTACCTCATCCGACCGCAAAATTTTTTCTAGCGAAAAATTTTATTTTATTTTATTTTTCTAAATTGGCTAATTTATTTTCGTCATTTCAGTTTGCTCGATTACACACGTCCTACCTGTGTGTGCGGCCAGCTCTCGCATCACCTTGACGTTCCCATCCTTCCCCTTCAGGTTGTAGATGGAGCACATGTTGTCCAGACCGCCGCAGGCCACCAGGTTTCCTGAAGGCGCGTAGGCACACGTCATCACCCAGGACGACTTCAGCGGGATGGCGTTCACCTGGGGACACACACAGGACACGTCCAGCTGTCTTAAAACCTGAAAAACTGCAGTTTTACTCATCTAAAAGCTAAGATAAGGTTTTGAATTTAATTAGGATAAATTTGAACAACACTAAAGAGGTCAATAACAGATTTAAGACCTTTAAATACACTTTATTCTAAAATTTCAATAAAGTTTAACAAAATTATACTTAACAGATTTTTAAAGATAAAATTTTACTAGTCCAAAAAGTGTCTACTGTTAATTGTTCAACCAGAACTAGTTGAAATATAATGCTATTAGTTCATTACATATCAAAATAGTTTTATTTAGTTTTAGCAAGCTGTGTCTTTTGAATAAAAAAATCTCTCCAAAACAGAAATATGCGAAGAGTGCCAAGTTGTAAATAACTTATGAAATAATTATTTAAATTTACTATTAATTTATTAAACCTGGATATAAGTACACAAATAATTTATTAAATGTAGAATTATTTATACATGCCTCAATTAAATGTATTGATTTTGTTTTACAAACTAGCTATAATTATTTTATGATTTAATAAATAATTTTATGTATCTGTGCTGAAGCACATCATGAATTAATTTAAATCCTCAACTTCGCCAATCAAACTCTATGGGCGGGGCTAAGGGAGACCCGGTGTCTGATTGGCTGCTTCAAAACAAACTTTTCAAAGCAATAATTAACTATCCAATTTTTTAAATGAAATAATGCACATCATTAATTCTATATTTAAATTATTTTTGTATTTATTTCCAGTTTTTTTTTTTTTTTTTTTAAAGTGACACATCTTTTTTTTTTTTTTTTTTTAAAGTGACACATCAAAACAATTAATTCATAAGTTAGCTATTGTTTTATTTGGCTCTCTTCACTCTCCGTAGACATGAGCTAAATATTCCTCTTCAATAACACATTTAGAATAAGACATAAAATATAATAGATAACATTAAAAGCCAGAAAAGAGGAGGTGTAAGTTTGGTTGAACTGATCTCTGACATGATCAGTTTATTTTATGATGACTTGACAGAAAACAAATGAGGTTGTGAAAAAGTTATCAGTGGTGATGACTCAGCAGAAAACATATTCAACATAAAATTCTACCTATTGCTTTAATTTTCACACAAAAAAGGAAACCCCTGAACCAGAAGTTGTATTTAACATTTAATAATGTACCAGGATGTTTTTATACTTGGATGTTTTTACAAGGCTTTGTCTACATTAGGCAGGTTTAGTTACAGAGAGTTTCTACAAACACTAGATAACAATAACCAGGAGTTTTATTATGATATCGCTGTATGTAGAGGAGTGCAGAAGAGGCATTCAAAAAAAAGACAAAATCATCAATAAATAAAAGGTTGTAATTCATTCAAACGTTTCTGCAGTAAATTTTGTGAAATGATGTGTAAATAAAACTGCCTGGCTCTTTGCCCTGCGTTGTAACTCCTGGTATTCAGTCATCAGTGGAAAGACAAACCCAAGGCTTCCATCGTTACAGGTGACATGTTTGTTTCTGACCCACCTTGTTGGTTGTGACGCTGTCCCACACGATGAGTTTTCCATCCTGTGAGGCGCTGACGCACAGCCTGCAGCACACAGGAATAAAAACACAAAAATCACACCAAACTCTGCAAAAACACAAAACCTTAACAAGTAGTTTAGTCTAGTTCCTAGTGCAAACATCGTAGTTCACTTGAAATAAGACAAATCCAAATTAGAAGTAATAATATTAGTACTCATGAAAAAGTTCTAGTTCCACTGGAAGATTATTTCACTTATAACAGGAAAGATGTATTGTTATAAATTAATTTATCTGCCAGTGGAACTAGAACTTTTTCATCAATTTTAAGGAATTATTTACTTAAAACAAGCTCCTATATCTTGCTGAAAAGTTACTTTTAAGTTTGTTTTTGTTATTTCAAGTGAACTAAGATATTTGAATTAGACAAAAAAAAAAAATTTGGAAAGATTTTGTGGTTTTGCAGTGAGATGCTCCAAAAATAACTTGCCCAAGCTGTTTGAGTTATTATCGTCCTGCGTTCTAACAGAGATCGATTCTGTCGCAGTTAAAACAGGTGAACTCGTGTGCAGGTTGCATGTATTTACTTGGAGTCGGTGGACCAGTGCATGGCGTAGATCTTGGCCAGGTGACCCCGTAGCGTCTTCCTGGTCTTCATCTGGATGCGGCCCACCACGGTGATCCCCGCTGCCGCCTCCTGCAGCGTGGTGTCCTGCACCGCCTTACGGGCCGCCTGCGGAGCGCACACACCCAAAACACGCATTTCACAGAGAAAATGCACAAAATTCAGGTTTTTTAATGTGATTGCATCACCACAAGTCTTCATCAGCACAGGGGAAAATGTGGTCGCATGTTCCACAGGTGAAATAAATATATGTAACATTAAAATTTTAAAATTAAAAAAATTTTTCCCACGTTTTTGATTTTTTTAAAAATCATAAATAATAATTTTTACATGTGAAATGCACATTTTCAAAGTTATGACATGATCTATTGTAACATGTTTTACATACATGTGAAATACATGCACAAAATATTATATTTGATGGTTGATCCCATGTGCCTCACATGTGACTTCCACACGGGAAACGTTTGCACATGTGCAAAGTTTTACCATGTGTTTCATTTGTTCGAAACGACTGATGTGAAACATGAGCAGAAAAAGTTTAAATGTTGGATATTTGACCACATGTGCTTCACATGTTACATAATTTTTCACATTAGAAAAACATTTTTGGAAAAAATTAAAGACTTTAACCTCAGTTTCACATGTTATTACACACTTTAATTTCAGCATGTGAAAACACGGATTAAAACAATTCAAATGTGAACATTTGCTTCACATGTTACTACCTAATATAATTTCTGGAAGTGACATGAAGAAGTTATTTCACATGTTAATTTGATACACATGAAAAATCTATCAAATTCTTTGTAATGTCTATTTTTTAAATGACACCATAAGGCCATTGATATACACATCAAAATGTTTTAACAGTGAGAAGGACACATGTGAAATGTGTTTCTACATGTGTTTTTCTCCTATCGAGTCACAGATTAAGATGGATTCATTTCGTAAGAATGATGGTTTACCCTCAGAATCACCATAAAATACAATAAATATAGATTTTTCCTGATTTTTGACAGGGAAGGAGCTACTTACAGTGATCTGATCTTTGAGGCTTTCTGCCTCCTTTCTCAGCTGCTCCATTTCACCCATGGTGATGATTACCAGCAAATGTCACCAGTGAAAACAGAAAAAGACGTCCTAAAATAAAAACCATGAAAAACACATAATAAAAGTCAGGCAATTAAAAATAAACCCTTAAGCAAACACTTCCACCTGTGCTTTCACCTCATGTTGGAATCAAACCCGCGCCTACCTGAGCTCGCTAACCTGCCTTACACCCGACTCCAAGTAAACGCTGCTTTGCAAGTCAAACGAACCCTCGTCTGCTTTGCAAACTTTCATAAATACGCAGGAACTCGCAGAGAAACCCGCGGGCACACCTTCAGGAGAACGTCAGCGCACACACAGGCAGAAACCAGAGAGAGGTCGAACGAGGAGGCAAACATGACTTTAACGACTCCGTTTGTTCTTCCAGAAGATGCAACACATCCTCACCCTGAATGTACACAGAAAACCAGAATGTCCTGTCGCCGTGCCAGATGTGTATCGGCTCCTCCTGAAACAACGGACGGTTTGTGCTGAGCTCTCACTTAGCGCTGATGGCTTTTGAATTTTGGTAATGTGGTGATTAAAAAGGGCAGAAAATCAATCGCCTAATGGCCGAACTCACACGGTGTGACAAATGCAATCAGCAGACATGCAAAGAAGCAATCACAGTTTTAAAAATAGAGCATTTCACAGCAAAAAAAAAAAAAAAAAATGTGATAAGCTGACATAGCAAATTACTTTTCTTATGAATGAGTAATCAGGATATCTGTTCCTCTTTGTCTTACCTGAAAAACAATCGTATGTGTGCTATCCTATGTGTGCAGGCTGTAATCTCTCAGTCGCTCTTATCACTATTTGAATGAGTGTCCTTGTCATAACACATGACCAAGAGGATTTGCCTTTAATTTGTTTAAAGTAAAAAAAAGGAGGGGAAGAGAGTGAAGGTGGTATTAACTTTAAATGAAAGAGATCTGATTTATTTAAAACCTGACAGCTTCTTTCAGCTGTTGATGATCCTGAAAGTGAAAACTGGGGAGGATTTTATAATTATTTATATTTTATTGTTATTTGTTGTTTCTGAACGTGAGTTTGCCTTTTCGCCGTCCCGTTCCTGGAACTCTGTCATTGTTCCCATGTGATTAAATGGCTGCTGGATGGAGAAGTGCATTAAGGCAGGGAGGGAGGGCGAGAGGTGAGACAGAAGAGCCAGTTTAGGTTTTTTTTTTTTTTTATAAATCCAACAGGGCTGAGATTTTAAGGGAAGCTTTTTGAATCAAATCTGCTCTCATCCGATTATTGACTGCTCTTTACATCTGGATGAGAGACGGAGAAAGGGATGGGCAGAGGCTAGCGGGATGAGACGGGCAGATGGAGCCCGAGCTTTTTTGTTGCAGTAATTTCTGAAAATTACGTCTATTGATCAAGTTTTAAATCAAGTTGAAAAACGACCTTTAGAGTGAGGTTCCTCGTATTTTTCAGTATAAATCTGAATGTGTGCACACAGCCAGTTTAATTCTGCTTTTTAAGGAATCCCACAGGAGAGGGGAGTTGCTTTTACTGAGATTATCCCTCCATATAATACCACCATAATATTCGCCTCAAATCTCTTTGTTTTATCTGCCACAAAAGACTAGCAAACAAATATGTTGACTGAGTTTGTTGCAATATGAGGTTGTCATTAGCGTGAAGGGGAATATTTAAATAAAAACTGTTCATTCATCTCCATATGCTGGAGTTTTACATTTGAAAGCTTTTATACTGAAAACAAAAGTTAAAGAAGCTACATAATTTATAAAAGATCTGAGAAATGTGATTTTATTTTAATTTATTTTTAAATTTACACAGAATAAGCAGTGATCTGCAGAAAAACAAGATTAACAAACAAAATAAAACAAAGAAGGAGGTAATCAAACCAGCATAATCAAATGGTGTCACAACAAAAACAATGAAACAATTTGACATGTGTGGTTTAGGATCTATGTATGTTTTCCTTCACTAAATGTGATTTTATCCTTTCGGTGAACTTTTTTCTGCTCCTGTTCTCTGAAACCTGAATGTCTGAAGTGAAGCAGATGAGTGTCCAACTCACCAATCGACTGTCTGGATCCTCAGCAGCTCCAGCGATCAGATCGCTTCAGGTCGTTGTCATAAGTTCAGCACGCTTCCTCCTCCGCTCAGTCACTCAGTGTCTTCGCACACGCAGCGCGATGCTTCTTGCTCGGTCCTATGAGGAACAGATGAGGATTGCAGGGATGAAGGCAGATCAGCGATGAGGGGATAAAACCTGATGGACAGAGAAGAGGGGCAGGGCGGGGGGCAGAGCGGAGGGAAACCAAACAAGGTGTAAAACGTGGATGTGGGGGGTCACAGGGCCTGAGCAGGGGTGAATCTGAACACAGAGACGGAAACCATACTGGGGAGGGAAGGAGACTGGATGTCAGACCTGGGAACATGGCTATTTATGGTGGTCAGAGCCGCAGTTTGTGTTCTGTAAACCTGAACTGAAGCTAATATTAGAAAGTTGGTGGATGGAGACGAAGATCAGCAGAGCAGAGACCAGACTGGAAGGAGTAATGTGGGAAACTACTGACAGGCCTGTGGCAATAAATCAATTAATCACACGATAAATTAAAACAAGATCAATAATTCCTATTTACATTATTCATTGTTTTTCTCTTTTCTCTCTTTCTACTAACAACTGGATGATGAAAGTTTTCAGTCTGGTGCTTTGGACTCAGTTTTGTTTACAGAGACTTCATAATAGGGATGCACCAATTCATCAATTGATATTGATTTGTTTACTTAATTTTGGGAGATCGGTTTTCGGCCAATACTTACATGTAAAGCTGATCTTATCCTCAGCAAAGGTCTAAAAATCGACCTCTGTCTTCTTTTGTCTGACAGACCAGCTCACCAGGTAGTTTAACTGTAAATGTTCAGACATGAACGTTTAGGTTTCATTTCAAATTAAATGAAATGAAATTTCATTTAATTTGTTGTTTCTGTTTATTTATTGGATATTTAAAACATCTTGTACAATAACCATAATATCACTTAAAAATTGTCACAAAACAACAATATTATTGATTGTTGCAATACTTATCGTCCAGCAAAACGTGTTACTGTGACAGGATGAATTCCTGCAGCATAAAAATAAAAACCTGGTTTTTTATAATTACTGTGCAAACAGAACAACTAAGCAAACAAACCCAGTCAATGTAAATTAACGCTTCCTTTAGCTGCCAGCCAAAACAAAAATGTTTAGTGGGTCAGAGCAGCAGCAGGTTCTGATATGATCAACATGGCTCTTGACCCAGGGCGCCATTGTGCCAGGGGGGGGCAGAACTGCTTGAATAAGAAAATTATCTGAAAGTTATATTGCTAAAATAACAGTCTGAGTAATTTTTTGCCAAAAGTTATTAATTTTTTTCTTTGCCTAAAAAACTTTTGGAAAGAAATTAGTCGTGACTCAGGCCATTATTTTAGGAAGGTGACATGTTGCTGATCGTTCTGCTGTTTCCAAAGTACTTGAAAATAAAAGTCTGCTGCCAATTAATGGCCTTTTGATAAAGACAAAATAGTTCAGAGATTTTTCTTTCTGATTTTAAATACTTACACCGCATCAAATCAGCTTTTTAAAATGTTCTTAATGGCATATTTTCAGTGCCCAAAGAAAGATTTGTCTGCTTTGATTTAAAATCTTTATTTTCTGTTTCTGCTCGCTCATTAAAACAAGACGCTCTCATGAAACCTGACAAAATTCATCAGAGAGGTTTCTCCTCACAGCTGCTACACGTTACCTAACCACCTAAATCACCTGTAGTCATTATGATACAGCTGAGCTTGGGTCTGGTTTGTGAGACGGCAGATTCAGCCAAAGATTTAACTCTTTGACAGCAGAAACCAAATATTCTCCAGCAAGTTTGAGCAGAAAGACTTTAAACCAGCTGCCGCAGTTCCCAAAAACCCTCTCAGTAATTTGTTGGAGCTGCTCCTTATGGAAACCCTGCTGTTTCTCATTAAAGCTGCAGTTTGGGACTTTTATAAAAATATTTGTTAAAACTGTCACCACAATATTAGACAAATCAGCGAAAAGACTGATTTCCTCCAACTATTCCCTAAACTACTAATGTTGGAAGTTTGTTCCAGATTAGAAGAGCATAGAAGGCGAATGCTGCTTCTCCATGTCTGGTTCTGGTTCTGCATCTCCAGAACCAGAAGTCCTGACTGGTCTGGAGGGTTGATACAACAATAACAAATATTTTGGTTCTAATTTTCAGGCCAACCTGTGAAGACAAACTGAAGAAAAGCTGCATAAACATCGAGTTCCTTTAAATTAAGGCTACAAACCTGCCTGTTTACAGCTGCTTTCCACTGATAATCACTGGAGCATTGATCAACATATTGATCGTCATATTCAACATGTATTGATCATTTTGATGATGGCACTTGACAAAATGTAACGTTTGTCACTGGTTTCTCAAATTTTGACTGTATGATGTTTTATATTATTTTTTATTTTTGTGTTTTCATGATGTAGAGCTGAAATGTGGCATACAAATAAACTTTGAGAACTGGTGCCAATTATGAATTAAACTAAACCAGATTTACTCGAGAACTTGTTTTTTTTCATTATACTAGATAAAACACAAGATTTTCCTCTGCACTCCACATTTATCCAGCGATAGAAGGTATTTATATAACTGACCGTTCTAAAGCTCAGACTGCAGCACCTGTGTGAATTAGACAAGCCAAGCTTATTTGTATAGCACATTTCAACAACAAGGCAGTTCAGGATGCTTTACATAATGAAAATATAGAACAAACAAAACATTACGTTGCAGTGGCATAATAAAGGAAGGAAATAAAAAGCTGGAAGATAAATGATGCTCCGGCTAATATTAACTGAAGGCAATGTTAGCATTACTTTAGCATTGCTAAACGGTTAATACAGGCGTTGATATCATATTGAAATTTATTTGAAATTTAAACTTCTACTGCTATAAAGCTACCAAAGAAATCCAGAAATCACAATATCTACAGGCTGTGTTCAGTTTTTTAAATCTGTCATGTCTTATTTATTTGTTTTTTCACTGAGAATGTTTGGGTTGGCTTATATTATATTAATCAAACCTAAAACATAAGAATTTTAAAGCAGTAACTTTTGTATGAATTTGTGGTTTCCAAAATAATTTGCACATAAATACAATAACCGATTGAGCTTTGTGAGACAAAACTGAGTGGAAATCTTCACTAAATAATGCAAATGCTAAAGTGCTGCCTGCATTAAAATAAAATAAAATAAAATGTCCCTACTGTAGGTTAAATGGGTCAAACATGAACGTATTATTTCCAGTCAAGGATTGAAACCAGTAAGGACAAACACTGTGCCAAAAAAAACCCACAGCATGAACTCTTTGTTTGCATGTTTTGTCCACGTATCTAAATCTGGAGCAGAATAAACAGGCCTGTAATGTGTGTTAATGTGTGTGCTGCCCACTTTGAGGTTTATACTATGATGCAGAGAGGATACATTAAGCTGCGGGGGTTTTAAAAGTGTTGACCTGTGCTCCGTCGAGTGCAGTGACGACAGCGGCGCTGACCTGGGATTTGGAACGAGCGGGGTTTGGGAGAGACAGGCTGCGGGACACAAAACCCAGAAATGCAAAAAGGGGATTTGTTAGCAGACACAGAGACAGAGAGCGAGTAGCAAATCATGAATGTAGGAGTAACAGGACAATATGTTGGTAGTAAGAATAAATCAGATGAATATTTACCTTTCATCAGGAGGTTTTCAAAATAAGCCGTGGAATCTAAATGTGTCATAAATTAAAAATGATGTTTCTGCAACTTTGAACAGTTTTCCTGAAGAAACGCAGCATGATGCTGCCACTGTCATGTTCCACCATGAGGACAGCGAGTCACAGATAGAAAGGAAATATTTAAATTAAAAGTAGCTGCCTGCTTTTCCAGTTATTTTTGTAAATCAGTGACATTGTGTGATAAGATTTAGTAAAGATACAGAACTACTATTGTACATCAATGAAAGATCATCCTCTTCGGTCAGAGGCTTTTTTAAACTCGGTGCAATACAGACTGCTACAGGAGCTCTTTCCTGCCATTTCCACCTATAATCACTAATTGAATTAATTAAATTAACATGAGTTACAACATTTGATTTCCCTTTGGGATCAATAAAAGTATTTTTGAATTTGAGTCGTGTCAATAAATCAGAATTCTTATCATATTAAGAAATTCATCACGATAAACGATAAATACCTGAATCAAACTCAATAAATTTCCAGACTGCTTCAGGAACTGCAATTTTTAAATTAAATTTTATTCTTTTAAACGTTATTTTCATGTTTTCCAGACCAAACCTCGTGCTTATGGTAAATCTGCTTCTGTAGATCTAAAAACAAATCAAAGACAATCAACCAGATGAGTCGGTTCATTCACAGAAAACCAAGCAGAGCTCCTGATTTTGAGGAAAAGACCGACAGCAGGAAGCTCTGATTTCAGTTTCATGTAATTTCTGCTGAAACTCCAAACAGCAGGAAGACGTCTGGACGTGGACGCGATCGCAGCACCAGGCAGTCGGGAGCCTAATGCCACCTGCCTGGAAGGAGATTAACCCCGACGTTTTGTATAGCGAGGAAAGGAAAGGGTTAAAACTACATTAAAGGAGCCGGTCGACCCAAATTTGTGTCGGATTATAGCGCAGAGTGTTAATATGGGCTGCAAAGAGGCACTGGTTGTAATGGGAACGATGAGGCTGCAGTGGGAGGCCGGCCGGCTGTCACCACTGGATGTGTATGATTAAGTGCTCTCTCCTTGGATTAATAATCCATATTCTAAATGGGAGACTTTTTAAGCTTCATAAACAAATGCACTCATTTATAAGGGATTAACAGTAATCTCTCTATTTCTATCCTTTTTTTTCTACCCTCGCTCACCTCTCTCTCTCCCTCTCTATCCAACATTTCTCTCCTGGTTTTTTGTTGTTTTTTGTTAGCAGAGTGTTGTGCGTCACGCTCATGTCAGTCAAACTTCATCATTTTCCTCAAATTCAGCGCAGAATAAAACCAGCCGGCGGAGGTAAATCGCTCAGCAGATCTTTTTAGCCTGGCCTTTCTCTGCCACCGTTTCTAACCTCTCTCTCCGTCTGTAATCCTCTTTCCTCTTGCGTGCATTTGGCATGTGGCACTCATGCTTCGCTGGTAAACAGTCACATTTAATGCACATTATATTCTTTCCATTTTCAAATTCAGTGATTGGTCGGAGGAGCATCCGGAGCAGCGATACAGACTGACATCACAGAGGCGGCGGCTCTCCATCGCTCACAGCATAAGTAAAGCACAAATTGGACACAGAATTAAAAAACAAATGGCGTGAGATGCTTGAGTGGAAACTGAATGGTGAAAATAAGTTCCAGTCTTGAGAGTCTCTTCTGATGGTCACAGCTCGTCCTTGCGGCCCGTTACAGCGTTTCTCCCTCTGCTCCGTTCTTTGGGCGCGTGGCTCCGGGCGTTGCGGCCCACAGTGGCGCCGCCCTCCTTCTCCTCCTCCTCCTCGTCCTTCTTCAACGCGCTCTGTCCGTCGGCGGCCCACATGGCCTCTGCTTCCTCTCGCTCCTGCAGCAGGGATGCAAAATACGTCAAAATGCTGATTTCCTGCTGGAAGCTGATTTGGAAAGCAAATTCTGAAGTTTTGCAAAAACAAAACGTTTGTGTCTTGTTTTTAAATTCATTCCTGTTGATGTTCATGAAACTGAACTCAAAAAATACCAAGTGAACTTTTTATACACCAAACACTTCAGTGTAATCGCTGTCTCATCTTGGGCTTTCTGTGATGGAACCAGAGTTGCGGTACATTATTTTTGGGGAAAAAAACAACTTTTAGGAGTATTTTTACTGTGTTGTACACTGTAAAACATTTGAAGGTGGTTTAACTTGAAAATGCAACTCACAGGAAAATTGTTTTTGTTTTAACTCAGAAAATAAAGTTTGTAAAGTTGATTTAACAACAATAAACAAATGTCTAAAAGAGTCTTTTTTTAAATTCTGATAATTCATCGATCTTGAATTGTGAGTTTTAACTTAATGCTGCAATTTAAAACAAATAATAATTATTTCACAATGTGCAAAAAAAAAATCTGCTCTCGTCTAGTTAAAGAGCACACATTACTCTATTATTTTCACTCAAATTAACAAGTTAAAATAAATATTTGCTTTACTTTGGAATAATTTAAGTTTCAAACTGCATGAACAAAATTTCTGAAATGCCTTTGTTATTTTCACATTTGAAACCATGTAAAGTTTGGATGTGCACTTTATTTAAATTCTAATTGTAATAAAAACTCTAAATTAAAAGGTAGACGTTAAAAGGCCTGCAGTGAAAAGTGTTGACTGATGAGACTGAATGAAAATGCAGGTCACACTTTTCAGATCTTAATTAGAAAAGGAAATTTAACAATGTTCCCTTCACTTCGGTACTTTGTATCGGTTTATTAGATAAAATCTTCATAAAACATATTAAAGTTCACAGTTTTAACCTGACAAGACGTGGAATGGTTCAGCAGGTTTCAAGGCCGAAACCTGTGTGTGTTTTTTTTTGTTCCATTGGTGAGTAAAATCCCTACATGTGGAGTAAAGATGTGAAACGCCGAGTCCTAAATGGTTAATCTTTTCCAAGCGTGCACACGATGAGACCGCACCGACCGGGCCGCAGAACAGGCTCAGTAAATGGCCATTGTCATGCAAAACCAGCAGCAGATTTGCATTGTGTTCGAGGCCCTCCGATTATCCAACACCAGAGTCACGACACCAGCCAGCGCAGCCGCAGGTGTGACATAAGCGGGGAGGAGGCCGGGTCGGACCTCAGCGCTCACCATGTCCCTGTAGAGCTTCTCCTTGGTGAACCAGAGGGCCAGAGCGCAGCGCCGACCCCGGGTCACGGCTGTCACGCCGTGGGGGTTCACCGGCCCGGACGAAAAGCCCACCAGTCGACCGCAGCTGGGCTTAACTCGAGCCTGCAGACAAGAACGAGGGCAAAGAAATCCCACATTCATCATGGCGTTAAAAAAAATATCTGCATATTTGAGTTTATCAAAGTGGCTCACTGTTACTGTTTTGGCGTCTCGCTCAGTGAAGAACAACTCTCCTCCGTCAAAGTTGTCGTTCAGGTAGAGAATGGCGCTGTTGGGTAAAGATGTTCCTCATTTTTACACACGTAAAAACGACTTTGTCATATTTTATAGGATGTAACGTTTTGATTTTAGACAGTTTGGTAATGCAGTGACAATTTGCTTAAAGAAAACTCTCCTATGGTTACCTTCCACTGAAGAAGACTGAGAAAATTTATATAAGTACATGGATTCATTTTATTATTCTATTTTGAGTTTTATTCAAATTCATTCTAAATATGAATAGTTCAGGTAACAACTAAAATAAATCACGAATGAAAAGGAGCAGAAGGAAGCATAAACTTATATCTGCCCTCTATTTATATGAAGACAAACTATTCAAGCTATTCAACTCAGAAAACTATGAGACATATTTCAAAAACACAAAACAAAATATCAGCTCATTTAATGCCAAATCCCTTCATCATAATGATTTTCAAATTTATTTTAAATGCAGGAAGAAATTTAGATTTTTCCACAAATTAACACCTTTAACTGAAAAGCATTTTTCCTGAATCTGATCATTTGAAAATCTCACTTCCTTTTAAGTTATATTTGCTTCCTCTTATTTACACATTTGGAACAAGGTGACATTAAATCGGAGCACCAGGATTCAGAGTAAATAATGGAGCAAATGAAATAAACGCTGATGACTACCGGACCTCTGGTTTTCTGGTACCTGAGGTCTCTGTGTATGAAGGCAGGCGGTTCCCTCCAGCACTGTTTGGTTTCTGGCTCCAGGAGACAGTTATCGACATGAACGGGGTGAGACAAATCCATCCTGCCCTCCTGCTCACCTGGAAGGAAGCAGACAAACAGATTCAGAACCAGCATCGGCTCAAAAGCTGATTCAAGCATTTTTAAATGATCTGCAGATCTATTGCAATGAGCAATAAATCTATCAATCAATAAATTGCATGATAAATTAAAACAAGCTAAAAAATTTCCAGTTGGTAGATTTGCACACCTGACCCAGATGACCCTTGACCCTAGTGAGTGTTTCAATAATAAAAGAAGCAAAAGAGAGGACAATATGATTATATCACTTGTATAACTGATATCAACACTGTAATATTGTCAGGATCGTGTTTCTGTGTATTTATTTTTAGAGTTTTTTGTCTTCAGTTTGCTCCCTGTGTCTCTGTCTCTGCGTCTTCCCCGATTGTTCCTAGGTGTGTCTCGTTCCCTTGATTACACCCTGTGTGTATTTAGTCCCACCTGTTGTCTGTGTTCTTTGTCGGGTCCTTGTCTTTGTTTGTCAAGCGTATGCTGCTGCGTCAGTCTGTACTCTCCAGTGGAACTGCCAAGTCCTGGTTTGTGCTTGCTCTCGTTTTTGTCCTTATTGTCAGTTGCTACCGGCATTTAGCTGTGTGCTTGTTTCCTGCCGTGCTGCCTGTCCTGGACTGCTTGTGAGCATTTTTCGTTATTAAAATCATCATCATCATCACCATAATCTGGGTCTCGGCATCTCACCTCATCCATTACACCGACCGTGACAAATATTCAACAATAATTCAGATTATTTCTTAATATCACACAGTTATAGAGTGAAGAAAACAAATTCTGTTGCATGTTTACTAATGAAATGTCCTGTGCAGTACTTTGCTGCATTCGATCATTTATATCTGTTCACAACTACAAGCTTAAATTTCATTTGTTAGAATTTCAAGCAACACGCCAACATGAAGCACATGCATGACGATGAAGAGGAGGAGAAATTACACAAAGTGTTTTTAAATGTGCTGGAGCTCTGCTTGGGTTGCTAGGCGACGGGCTGGGCTCTGCTGGGGTTGCTAGGTAACGGCGTAGAGCCCGTCGTCTGTTACTTTTTGAAACGTTTCACTTTCCACACACCAAAACCACTTTAACTTATTGTCAAATAATGACTGGATGTTTTTAAGATCTTGAAATGTTTTTAAAACCATCTGGAAGTATAAAAATACACAAAATGTGAATTTTTCATAGTAGATTCTCTTTAAACTTCTCCATATCTCTGTCCCTGATTTGTCTGGCATTTTCCTTCATCTGCATGATTGTCTGCTGCTCGTTCACTAATGTATCAAAAAACAAACAAAAAAGAAAAAACGATTGAGACTTTTAGGTGCAGCTGGTTTTATGTTTAGACTAAATGTTTTAAGGCGCTCTGTGTGGAAATGTAACCTTTTGGAAATTAATCTGCAAAAGCTGATGGTGTCAGTATTTCACCTGACTCAGATTAAAGACGGAGCGATTCGAGTAGGAAATGTGATATAACTATAAATTCACTGTGTTGAAATGAAACCTTCTCTGATCTGGGACAGAATAAAGAGCGAATGCTGTTACCCGTAGCGGCGCTGCGACACACCAGGTGTGTGAAGGAGATGAACAGCCCTGAGGGACTCCTGAAGTAGGAGTGCAGCAGGGTCCTCACTCTCTCACCCAGCTCATGGAGCAATCTGGTGTCTGACTGGTCCACCAGTCCTTCCTGGGACAGCTGGGAGACAGACAGCAGGAGGACTTCAGAGATGTCACCCAAACCAAAACCTCTCATCCTCTGATTTCCACCCACCTTCACAGCCCTGAGGATGGTGAGACCCTCGAACGTCTCATGAGGAGTGTGCGGGGACCGCCGTCCTCTGTAACCGTCGCCAAGCGACGCCGCGACCTAAAGGACACAATGTACACTGTAAAAACAACACATCTCACCCAGTATAGTCTGTCTGGTTTCTACTGAAAATATATTTGTACACATGGATTAAGACAAAACTAACTCAACATTGACTAAAAGCAAGATATAGAAGTTGCCTACAGTTGCCAGCTGCAGTATTTTATCACACTCCTTCTCAGTCATGACTCCGTCCAGAACGACCCGGTTTGTCCCGTTTAGAGCGTCATCGTCCATGGTTATGGTCACTCCCACCTGTGGGACCGAACCCCCTGTTGAGACCAACAACAGTAAAGGATGAGACAGAAGAAAAGCTAAATTATGAAACTATGGAGCCGCTTTCTTGCCTGCATAAAACCCGCTATCGTCCACTTCTTCTATCTGATCTCCTTCCTTTATTTTCTCATTTATCACCTGTTTTTCTGCTCTGTAGGGAAGCAAACACTCTGAGTCAGCCTTGTATTTCAGGTGAGTTTTGCCTCAGTTTGTCTCACCTCCAGTTTTTCCTGAGAGATTCAGGCACAACATCCTCTGGAGTCCAGAGATCCTGCAAACAGATTGATGAATAAACTGAGCAAACAGGCATTTGCAGCGTTCAGTCGCTGCACTGGGAGTCAGCGCTTACCGGGTCCGTGAAAGTAAAGTTCAGATTCTCCACACCGAAATACAACAGGCTCTTCTCCTGCAATGACTGGTTGACGTATTTGGCAATTTCCTGAATGAAAACACAAACTTTTAGTCAAACGTGACTATTTGGATGAATGTTATTGATTAAATGATGTGTAGACTCTATGCATTTCTTATTCTGCAGTGTTATTTTGTGATTTTTATCACTGTAACATCAACCAGCCAATCAGACTAGAGATGAAGATTAGCAACCTGCCTATAATCTTATATATTTACACATAAAATGCTCTAAATAAATACATAATATCCCATTTTTTAAAAATAAAATTGAACTTAAAAATATTTAGAGGAAGATTCAAAACTAAACTCTGATTTATGTTTTCCTTCATTTTCCCATCAGTGGAAAATAACAATAACACAAAACAACCCTGTTCAGGGTCATATTTAATTTAACTTTTTCACATTTTGTCTTGCTGTTGCTATTAGTACTTTATAGTTTTCAAACTTTTTTAAAATTAGAAATCTGTTGTGACATGTATTTGTATTTACTATATTTAGGTCTGGACTTTAACTAGGCCATTCTAGCACATGCATATGCTCTGACCCAGCAGGTTTTCTTCCAGGATTAGCCTCTAGTCAGCTCCACCCTCAGCATGATGCTGCCTTCACCCTTTTTTCTGCTGTACAAAACCTTTAGCATTTTCTGACCAGAGCAGCTTCTTCCACACATCTATGATGTCCTCATGATGCCTTTTGTTCACTAATGTTCACTAATAAATTTAAACCACCATTCATATGGAGATTAAATGACAAACTGGTGGACTCTATTTAATGATTAGATGATTTGAAGGCATTTGGTTGCACTAAATTTCATCAAAAGGAACCAAAGTATGAAGGTCTGAACACAAACCCTCTAGCTATAATATAATATAATATAATATAATATAATATAATATAAGCATCATTTATTGTCTCGCAAAAGAGAAACTCAGGTGTAACAGCAGCATCAGGTATAAAGGTTCACACAAAAAAAGTTCTTAAAGTGTAAAATATTATATATAAAAATAAGATTTAATTAATAATAATAATAATAATAATAATAATAATATATTGAACAAGACTATAACAGCAGTTATTTTGGACCTGTAATCCGAAGGATGTGCAACTGAGTCGGATCATTTTTCTAAAAGGTTCATAATGTTCATGTGTATTGAAAACTGCAAAAACACAGACGACTTACAATGCAGCACATCAGTGCAGAATTAGTGTTCCTTATAATAATAATTCATTTATAATCCTGTATTGGTTTGTGCTGGTCTTTCACATTAAGTCCAAATAAAATCCAGTAAAGTTTGTGGTTGAAACATGACAATATTCAGATTTAGATTATCGACCTCTAAAGTTTTACCTGAGCTGGATGGATGCCGTGTGACTCGGCGTCGCCCCCTAGTGTCTCATAGTAGAGCTGCAGGTTGTCTAAGGAGTCCCTGTCATTTGGGTAAAACAGCAGAAAGGAGCGAAGTGTCTGCAGCGCTCCACTCACATCGCCAGCTGACGGAGAAACAAAAGTCAACCATAAATAATGTAACCATAATAAAAACATTTTCTCTCTACTGTGCAAAGCCTCACATTTAAACTGTGCAATGTGCAGATGCTCAAGCTGAGTCGGTAAGAAATCCTCCTGTGCAGAAATCCGTCCGGGTCGTGTGGCGACCTGAGTAACGCAGGACTGCCGGCATGAGAGGAGGGACAGGGACAGAGCTGGACAGACGAGACAAACGAATGTCCATATGTGTCATAAACAACGCTGGTCATTACAGTACGATTATTATGTTTTTACTCCTGATTGCTGGGCCAGACAGGTTCTTATGTATTTTTTTAATGAATGTTAATACTGGGCAAAATAATATGTGAGCTATATTGATATTATACCTGAATATAAACAATATAACAATATTTGAAAACTTATGAAGTTATAGTCATTTTTTGGAAACGATAAGGAGTCATTAGTGTAACCATTAGTGTTAAATCTATCATGCATCAGTTCATGCCTGCTGATGTATTAATGTTCTGTAATTTACATTAGTAAAATCATTTTTTCTTAGAGGACAGGGAACCAAACAGGCTGCAGCCCAGGGCCCCACATCCTTGTAAATCTGGCCCTGGCTGATTGACAGGTCAGAGTTTAGTGGCTATAAAAATCAGATTTCTGTTTATAACATCAGATATTTAACTGAAACCAAGTAGAACAATAGATAAAATAAAAAGAAGACATTTTAAAGATCTTCTGAAAACTTGCAGGAAACCTAACTAAGACCACTTTAAAAGTAAAAAAAAAACACTGGGAGAAAATCTAAAGAAGCCAAAAATATATTTATCCTCTAAGTTTGTAATTGTTGCAGAAGAAAAAATTAAATCAAATCAAATTTACAAATTAGAACTTTGTGTATTTCCTCCTGCATTTATCATATCATCCTGTTAGTTTTACCTGACATATTTAAATTCAGCCGTCTAAAGAGACTAAAAGCATTGAGAAAATATAAACAAGAATCCAGAACAAAGTTTTGCTCTTCGTATTTTTCACCAACGTAAAGCTCCTGTGGTGTGAAAATATCTCATCCTGTCTTGTAATTCTTCCCACCTGCAGCCTTTTCGAAGGCGCCGTCCACCCCGTCCACTCCGCGGTCCTCGGGCAGCAGCTGCGGTGAAACCTCACACTGCACCCTGCACTCGTCTATCCGCCACAGAGTTTCATTCACACACGCTCGCCATTTCTCCGCCGCCTGCAGCCAGTCGGACGACGCTTCGTGCTGCATGGCTGCATCGTACAGGACCTGAGAGAAAACAATGCGCCCGCATCAAAACTGGAAGATGAAACAACTCCAGGAGAAGCGGTATTTAATCCTCAACTTTACTGCAACATTTCCTTATTTTACAGTTTATTGCATCACAACCTCAAACTTTATTGTTTTTATTAAAGACTTTGAAGCCCTCAACAAACAGATCGGTGCATAACTGGAAGGAAAAATATAAAAAGTGTGCATTTGCATTCAGTTTTCTTTATTATAATAACCCTAAATAAAATCCAAGGCAATCAAATAATTTTGAAAGCACATCTTTTCCCACTTCACAATCATTTATCACCACTTTCTGTTTTCTGTAACACAAAAACATACATTTTTGAGGTTTTACTGAAACAAAATACAAATTTCAAGGTGTGCAAGTATTTCTGTAGGACGCTGTGCCTCATCACTGCATCCATTCAGACTCACTCCTTATAAACAGACGGTTTTTCTCGTCTTACCCAATGTTTCTCAGTCTCTCTGTCTTGGAAGTCGTCCTCCGTCACTCCCTCCATGCGCCTGTACTTCTCGATGTTGTTCCTCATTTCCAGGTGACTTGGGTTGGCCACGAAATACGTGTGAGCTGCAGACGCCGCCTTTTTCAACTTCTCTAACTGGTGTGGAGGAGGAGAGAATGTCAGACAAACACTGGCATGTTTCCAGAAAATACAGCTGCAAATTTTAATTAAACATCACAGCACGTTAACTGTAGAGTCAACAGGAGTAAAAATACTAATAAGTTTATTAACCAGAGCTCTGAGGATGCACAGTACGAGTTTATGACAACGTATTAGGGCCAAGTAAGATAGGAAAAAAAGGAGGAAATTTATGCCAAAAAAATCAGAAATGTTGAGAATAATTTCTGAAATTTTCTAGAAACAAATGTGGAAATTTCTCAGGTCCACAAGTCAAAAATATTCAAGAAGAAACTCAGGATTTCTTAGATTAATCTCAGAAATTTTTAGGAAAAAACGTCTGAGTTTCAAAAGTTGACTTTGCAACTTTTGAAACTTCCATGTTTTTTTTCAAGAAAATCTCTGAGATTAATCTCAAATGTTCAGAGTTTATTCTTGCAAATTTTCAATTTTTGAAATTCAGAACATTTCCAAAACTCAAAATCTTTCGACTTTAGAAACTCTAAAATTTCAAAATTTTTAAGCAAATTTTTGACTTTTGAAACTCAGAAAATGTCAATTTGTGAAATTAGGAAAGAAATTTCAGATTTTTTAAAATGAAAATTTACTAATTGACTACAAAAATGTAAAATGTTTTCTGTCCACAGTGGCCCTAATATGCCATCGTACTAAAGATGAGAAGAACCACTAAAAAAATTCAAAACTTTTGAGACTTTTGATCTCAGAAGATTAAAGTCAGGATTTATTTTTCAGCGCCTTTAATACGCCTCCACAGCACAAAGTGCATCTTACCTTGTAGTAAGTGACTTGTAGGAAGTTGTAGGGGTTGCGAGTGTTGAATTCATATTCGATGTCATTAGAAACAGGAAGTTGTCCCGTCGGGGCGACGGAGCGTCCGATGCAGAACCTCAGACACTCGGCTTTTTGCTGAATCCAGTCCAGAGCCCAGAGGTCCCACATGCTGCCCTCCTCTGAGTCTGACAGAAAACACAAACACCTCTCACATCCAGCCATACATGTTTATACCTGCTTAAATGTACTGGTGCAGAGCTATCAAATACATTTGTAATTTGGTACTTTCAAGTCTGTGTTTTTAAAAACATTTTCAAGTTAATTCAGCACAGTTTTTCTGTATCGGATCGGTATCAGCCAATCCTAAACCTCAGATATCTGTATCGGAAGTGAAAAGTGGATCGGTGCATCCTTAGTTGAAACCTAAATTCAGCTGACTGTGTAAAGTCTGACTGTCCTTAGGCTATTTTGAGTTTTCTCTGTTACATTAAATCCCAACAAAATACATTGCAGTTTGCAGTTTTAGTATGATAACATGAAAAGTTTATGAATCTCTATGCAAACCACTGTACTTTAATAAACTCAACCAGCCTCTAAATTGAATGAGATGAAGCTAAACTGAACGATCTGACATTTATTGTTAATTTAGACTGACTGATGCATAAATATCTTCACCAGAATATAGTTATTGCCTCTAAACGTACCCAGTTTGTTGAAAGCCTTGGTTCCGGATGCCACACAGTCATCGTGACACTGTCTGCGGGTTCTCAGCAGAGCCTCCTTGGTCTGGATGGATTTCTCCAGCAGCTCTGCAGCCTTTGCCCACTCCTCTCCGTAATAAGCGCGGACCCCGCTGTAATACAGAAAGTCATACGGCTGCAAAAGAGACAAAACTTTAGATCCGCTACCTCCAGAAGCTCTTACAGTGACGGTACATAATGCTACAAGAAGAAAACACAACGCCACGTATACAGTGAAGTGTTCAGAGCGCAGCGCCATGGTCCGAGAAGCAGATCCCACCGCAGTAGCAGGAGAGGAAGAGGAGTGTCTGCAGATAAAGACCATCCAGAAAAAAATCAGCCAGTGTGAGAAAACGAAACCTCATCATTATATGCCTCAAATTCTTCACATCTTGTTGATTACTTCACTAAATGCGAAAGATGTGTGTATAAATCAAAGCAAAGTAAGTTTTCTGTTTATTTTGATATTATTAAAGGGATAGAGCATATTTTAGGCAGCGTTTGAAACTGCAGCTGTTGTAGTTCGCGCCACCAGAGGGCGCGATTTTCTTTAACTTAACTTCTGCTACCGTAAAAAAGAAAGTAAGTGCGACACTGAAAGTAAGTCAACATAGCCTGTTGGAATCTCACCGACAAGGCAAATATTCAGTCTCGGTTCGGTTGGATCTCTCTCTCTTTTTTTTTTTTTAAATTATCTTAAATTTCCTTAAAGTGGTCTAGATATCAAAAAAAAAAAAAAAAAAAGAAGCATAAACAAAGCAGTCTTTTTTTGTTTTAAATTGTGTCATTTTGATTTTGACAGTTTACAATTTAGGCCAACATAAGAACCATAAGAACTGCGTTTTTCACATATATAAATATAATTTGGACCTATTTTTGTAGAGAATAGAAGGAAAGAGCTCCATAATGGTCCTTTTATTAAAATAAAAAATTGTAAGATGTCCAATTTTTGTTAGATTTCCATAACTGTTGTTATGCATTGTTTTGTAAATAGCGCTGAATAATCCAAATTAGAGTTCACCAACCTATGAATTCTTTAAAATCTGAGATGGAAATCATAAAATGGAAAATAAAACACAAAAAACTATATGTCAAAGAATCATTAATCCATAGCAATGTTAGAAAGTTATGGTAAAAACATATTTGGCCTAAAATGTTCCAAATATCCAGCTTGTCATGAAAATAACGTTTTCCTTTGCAAAAGGTTATCACATAATTTTGTAATAATTTCTATTAATTTAATCGTCACCCAATTTGTTGTGTGAAGTTTACATAAATAACAGTGGGTGTCTTTATTCCATGTATTATGGTAAAAGCTGGCTCTTCTCTCGTTCGGCCTTCCTTCCCTCAACACCAGGCATCGGCTCCTGATTCATTCAGACCAAACACATAGGAGAGACAACAGGCGCCCTTTAGAACCAGGTAAACAACCGACTAGGTGTCCAAACTCAGGACAGCAACCGTCCCACTGAAAAGCAGAACTAGTCATCTCACCATGGCGGACGTTGGAGAGGTTTTGATGTCAGTTTTGTCCACAATTCGCGTCCCAAAGCCTGGGGACCGTGTCCACAAAGACGAATGCGCCCTGTCATTTTCGTCACCGGTGAGCCTTTTCCTTTCATGAAGCACTACCTTCACTAGCCAGAAGAAGAGTGTTAGTTTTCCAAATGTATTCATGTCATTTGCTGTACTGTGACAAGAAAAAAAAATACCAGCGATTTCCTACTTTGAGCTAGATTTTCTTGTTGCAGCTAACTAGCAGGCTAGCATGATGCTAAGCTAGTAATGCTCTGTAATGGAAAGTTAGCAGCGCTAGCTGAGTAGCTGAGTGTTTTAACTGGCAAAGTAGAAAACAAGTAAACTTTTTTTTAATAGCTATGACTTTGAATGAGCTGAATTTAATATAAATGTGTCGCATACTTTAACCACTCTTTTTTCTTATCTCATTTTGTGCTGGAATTGTAACATAATCTGCGAAGTGGTGAAGCTTAGCAGGTTGACAGGAGCTAGAGCAACGGATGCTTTGTCATCAAGAGCTACAGATGTGCTCCAACTTTAATTTCTTGTGTTATGACTTGATGTTTTGAGTTATTTGTATTTCTCTGACTTTTGGCACATGTTTTATCTTTACAGGAGAGTGAAGGAGGCATATACGTGTGCATGAACACTTTTCTGGGTTTTGGCAGTCAGTACGTGGGCAGACATCATGCTCGGACTGGACAGAGGGCTTACCTGCACATTACCCGGACTAGAAAGGCTAAGGTAGACTTTAATGTGCAGTATAATTTTAAATGCCTGTCAATTCTTCGTTTTCAAGCTATAATAAGCATTTATTTTGTTCACAGAAGGAGGATGAAAACAACTCTGGCTCAGGACACCCACCTAAGAAAAAGCCCACTAGACTGGCAATAGGTGAGTTTTCCTGAGGCAATCTATGAAACGTTTGCACAACTTGTCAAAAATCCGATAGAGATGAGTTGAAGCTAAGACAGTTTTCTGAAAGAAAAGTGGTACATCGCCACACAAAGTCACAATTTTGGTATTTGTGTCAGTTTATTATGGTTTGAACATAAAGGAGGCAAAAATGCAAAATTTCTTCACGACTCCTGTTGCTTGTGAGAAGGTTGGTTCTTTTTGCCTTGTTTTTTCTTTCCATTTCTAATTTCGGTCACTTTCCTCCCAGTTGGGATGAAAAGGATCTTTCTTGGTTGCTCTTGCAGGCGATGAACCAGAGCTGCAAAATGCTACTTCACCAAACTTTTTAACATTTGTAGCTCGATATACGTGTACATGGATGTATTTTGCATGTGTTATTGATTTGAACTTCAAATGATTCTATGGCGTTTAAATCAAAAGAACGTCAGGGAAATGGCTACACCTTTTAATGCAGCAAATAGCATATTTTTGGTGTGATTTAATGTTTTGCTGTTGTGTTCCGCTTACGAGTTTTTCCTGATATTTAATTGCACTCTGCTCTTTGGGATTCTGACTTTTTAAAAACAATAAAATTCAGTCAAATATTTAGACTTTTGAATATTGGCACAATATCTTAGCATTAGCTTTGTTTCCAGTGAGCTTTTCTTATTGTTGGCCTTTTGCATCACATAAAAAAAAAAAAAACACGACGGTCTGCTGCATGCAGAAATAAGTGTTTTATATGGTTATTCTATCTAGACTCATCTGTCACCACTTGTTGAACAGGTAGATATGTTATCAAAAGCTTTAAAAGAAGAACAGCAGTGAGGGCCAGTGCCGATAGGCGTCTACTTCCTGTCGACAGCAGAACTTGGGATCTGGACTCGAGCCGTTCCTGAAAGCGTCACTGGACTAGAGAGAGAAAACCTCAGAGAACCATGGAGGGACATTTCATGTCTACATCACATGTTGGCATCATTATTGTTTCTCTTTTCTTCCAGGGATTGAAGGAGGTTTCGATGTGGAGCAGGAGCTTTACGAGGAGGACGTAAAGGTGGTCATCTTACCTGACAGACAGGAAGTGACCTCAGAGGACCTGGGCACAATGCCGGATGTTGTTAGAGAGCGGGTAACTTTTTTTTTTATTGTATTAAGAATTACATTCAGATGTTTGCAGCAGCTGCAAAGCTCCTCTGATTGTAGACATGCAGGCTTTGAGGCTTTATTCTCTTGCAATAGGAGCATTGAATTCATTAGATATTACCTTTTCAGATGGTACACATGGTGCCAAATGGTTTATTGGGAACTCCTGGACTTTTATCGACTAAT
This sequence comes from Poecilia formosa, assembly GCF_000485575.1. NCBI lineage: Eukaryota > Metazoa > Chordata > Actinopteri > Cyprinodontiformes > Poeciliidae > Poecilia > Poecilia formosa. The sequence goes on from NW_006799973.1 coordinate 2,077,588, forward strand.
ACCTTTCCAAAATGTCTATGCTTCATTTTTTTGGTACAGTAAATGGTCAGAGCCTGTACTCTGGTTTGCTAGAGGTTCTGCATTACAACATCAAACTTTTAAAGCACATTTTTTAGACACAATTGTTTTTTTATTTTCATTTTTATTATTTATTTACTCTCACTCGGTAACTTGACTGTTGATTTTTGCAACCTCTGGAGTGTTACCTTTCATTTTTATCCCAGAACCATAAATCTTGTAGTTCCTGATTTGCGAGCATCTCTCTTAAAAAGAGGCCAAAGGATTAAGGGATTAAGTAACTGAGACATTATTCTAACATTTCGTGCTTCCTCTGCTGTGTTTCCAGGTGTCTCTGTCTATGTCGGGTATCATGGCAGCAGACTCAGTGTCTCACACCTTGCAAGTTCAACAGTGGGACGGAGAGGTGAGACAGGAGTCGAAGCATGCCGCTGACCTTAAACAGCTGGACAACGGAGTCAAGATCCCTCCCAGGTGGTTTATTAAACTAATCTATGTGTTTTTAAGATGTGGATTTTAAGAAATCGGCTACTTAAGAAAGTTTTAGATTGTTCAAATAAAACCTTGCCTAACACAGTTGCACTTCAACACATTCACACGTTAACAACCAAGTGACGACAGCTAATCGTCTTAAACCCTTATAACACAGTTCTGATCTGAGAAAAGGTAAACTTAACTAACAGGAAACAGAATATATTTTAATTTATCTTAAAGATTGATATTTTTATCAGCAGCTTTATTATTTAAGATCGTTGCTCAATGTTTAAAATCATAGATTGGAATCCAATTCTCTCCCATCCGGTGGAGTAAATCTTTTTAATACTTTCCAAATGGAGAAAAGAGGAGCAGGTCGGTTCACTTGGTAGATATTGTGCTTAAAAAAATAGTTGTTAGCAAAAGGGTTGCAGCATTACAACAACTTTGTGGTTGTTAGCAATCTGTTGCTTTTAGTGTTGAGCTACTTGAGTCCAGATTTTCAGAGAGGAGTGAAATGATTAATTGGATGAATCAAACCTTGAAATAATCATCATCTAATTTAGTAATCGATTAATTATTAATTGGAGTATATAGACTCAAAAAAAGAAAGACAGTTTGCTGAAAGAAGTCAGCAGTAATTAAGGAATGACATTTATGAAACTCCCTTCATGTTTATGATGATGTCATGTCAGTCTTACCTCTTCAAACAAAGTGTTACCAAACATTGATATTAATCTTAACTGAATTTTTCTCTCTTTTTTAAGCCTTTATAGTTGGTGTTTAGGTGGCGTTACTGTCTGCTAGTAACATCTTCACCTTGTGATATTTTTCTGTTGGCTTTAAACATTTTTAATTCAAGAACATGGCGGGCTGCTGGGTGACTGTCCCGGCGCCTCGACCAGCGGGTTTGTCAGGTTTCCTGGGGAAACTCTGAGGTCCTTGTATTACATTCAGCCTGCAGGACGCTAAGCTTTCTCTGTCATAATAGAGTTCAGAGAACATGAAGCCTGTTTTTTTCCCCCAGGGAGTGTCAGAGCTTCGATATGTGAGGTTTTCATCTTCTTTCCGCCTCCGCAGTGGCTGGCGGTGTGAGGTGTGCGACCTGCAGGAGAACATCTGGATGAACCTCACAGACGGCAAAGTGCTGTGCGGTCGCAGGTACTTCGACGGCTCCGGGGGCAACAACCACGCCCTCCTCCATTTCCAGGAGACCGGATACCCGCTGGCTGTCAAACTGGGCACAATCACTCCTGATGGTGCTGGTAAGCTGAGGACACAATCATGAGCTTTCATTAGTAAAGGTTATGGATTTATCTGCGTTTCTGGAGGCTCTGTTGCTTTGTAAGTTTGTAAATGTATAAACCAGTGAAGGAATAATGATAGCAATTCTTCTAGTTTATCATTAATCTGCTTTCTGTAGGTCACCCTCTGTTTTCCAGTGATGCGTATCGAATGGACCTTTTTAAATTTGCTCGAGTGTTCAGGCCTCTACATTATCATCTATAATAATAACTTGTAGAACAGGTGGAAATATTTGTTTCTTCTTTGAATATGTTGATTTTAGAAGTATTTTTAGATGCAGACGCATCCTTCGCTGCAAATGATCAAACATTCACTGAAGGACGGCTACAATACAGCAAAATTCTTATTTATAAAACCAGTTGAATTATTATTTGCATTTTTATGCATTTATAATACTGTATTAAAGATTTGTTTCATGATATTGTATAAAAATGGGCAGAAAGTGCCCATTTTTAAAAACTTCTTATCAATTAATTTCCAGAATAATTGATGACTAAAATAATGTAGACTTGGCGGAAAACATAAAAACCCACAGATGGACAATTTCTGTCCCCTGACCTCCACTAAGTGACTGGGTTCCCTTCGATCGTTTTTTTTTTTTTTGCTCCATTTCCAAATGTCACCGATTCTGAAAATAGATTTAGTCATGGATGAAGTGTATTGATCAGTTCTGCCAGCTCTTGTTTAGTCTGTTTGTATGCCATCGCTCTCAGTTTTCGCCCCGGTTCTGTTTGTCCAGATGTGTATTCATACGATGAAGACGACATGGTGCTGGACTCCAAGTTGCCGGAGCATCTGGCTCACTTCGGCATCAACATGATGACCATGGAGAAGGTACGCTTGTAACAATCGACTACAGAAGATCGCGTTGGACGACCAACAGATCTTCTAATTCTTCTGTCTTATTTCTAGTTTCTTAAATCGTTTCGATACCTTGGATTGAAGTAGGGCTGAAATTAATAATCGCCAACTAATTTAGTAATTGAATAATCATTAACTTGAGTATACAGACTCAAAAAAAAGGGAATTTCCTGAAAGAACAACATATTCAGAGCCGCAATTCAGCCAAAACTCTACAAAAAATATATAAATTTTTCATTTAAGATATTAAAAACACCTTTGTAAATATGTTCTACTCAGAACTATGGCATAGTTTTAGCTTCACAGAGTTCAAATTATGTAAGAAAAAATAAAATTACTATTAAGCAACTTTACCCTGATCCTAATCGATTAATCCAAAAAATAATCACTCAGAAAATAAAAGCAGAAGTTCATGTTGCTCTCAAGTCTGATAGGCTTGTAGTAATATCTTGTTTTGGCATTACACGTTAAATTTATGCATATTTTATATTAAATTAGTAGAAGCATGTAATCTGTTGAAGCAGCAACATATCTTCATTTGGCTTCTTTTTCTCGACGCCTGTATGTTGGTGACACCTGCTGCTTTTAATTTCTTTGCCAGCTGCTTCTCCAACCCGAACCACAGATTGCACTAATGTCGACGGCTCAGATCTCCGTACCTCTCACTGCGCGATGTAATGTTGTTTTTATGATACATTTATGCATTTGCCTAATGATGCTGCACAGACAGGCTGCAGGAGAAGAGCTGCAGCTCTTAGTGTTGAGATTTAAAAAGTTCGTGGTTCGTACTCTGTTACCTTCGTACAGCCAGACTCACCCAACGCTGTTTTACACCTATGAACTCTCTCCTTTCAGACCGAGCGGACAATGACTGAGTTGGAAATTGCTGTAAACCAGCGAGTGGGGGAGTGGGAGGTGATCCAGGAGTCGGGGACGACCCTGAAACCCCTGTTTGGACCCGGTCTGACGGGGATGAAGAACCTGGGGAACAGCTGCTACCTCAACTCCGTCATGCAAGTGCTCTTCACCGTGCCAGACTTCCAGAGCACGTTAGTAATGCCGTCTCTGTTTTCTGCTTTTATAATACAGTTAACAGTCTTTCTACGTTCTCTGTAGACTGACATGAAATGATCACTTTAATGAAACTAGATGGATCAAATCATTCAGCATGGTTTGTATTGTTTTAAACTAATAAAGAAGCTATTTATTTATTTATTCCTTTATATTTATTCCTTACAGATACGTTTCAAACATTGACAAGATCATTGATGAAGCACCAAGTGACCCAACCCAGGACTTCAAAACTCAAGTGTGAGTATTTTCGAAACGGACTCTGATGTCTCCATAAATTATCTAAAATCTTAGACACAATACTACTTTTCTAGAATCTACAATCTGTGTATCAGATACATGTTTTCATATTTTCATTGACTTTGAAATCACTAAACAGAAACGTACCAGATTTGGTGAGGATAGTTCACTTTAAAATAATCCGTTTTTGTTTTTCTGCAAAGTTATTTTTCTCACCTTTGAAATTCTCCATTAGGATTGGGTAAGAAGCTAACAATTAAATTTTTATTGTTTGGGTCATGATTCTACTTCTCTTAGATTCAATATTCATTTAAATACTTAAAAACTGAATTGACTCCATTGAAATGGGACAGTGTATATTAATGAATGTACAATATTGTCATAAATGCACAGATGCTAATTTCCATCTGCAGTCTGGTAAAACAAACAGCACAGCACTCAAAAATAACATAATACAGTTTCAGTCAATTCACAGGGTTTCCCAAATTGATATTGAATCTGGAAAAAATTAATTGCAGTAGATAAATGAATCAATATTGCTATTTAGGATCACAAACTTCAGGTTGTAAAGTCCAGAAATGCATCACTGCTACTGTATTTGTTGCTTTCTCTTGGCCAGGGCTCTGTTGAAAAACAGATTTTAAATCACAGTGAGTTTTTATCCTGGTTAAATAAAATAAAATAAGCCTTTCTGGATCTCCGTAATGACAGATTCTGGATGCACTGATGTCTGTTTTTCAGAGCCAAGCTCGGTTACGGCCTGTTGTCAGGAGAATACTCCAAACCTGCTCCAGATCCCGGAGATGAAATCGGTGCATCTGAACCCAGAGTGAGAAGACGGAGTCTTAAAATGCTCATTTTGGGAATTATAAGTAAAACATATTTAATATCTAAAGCAGTCCAGTTCAAATTCTGTTTGTGTTTTTCCTGCAGGGCGACCAGGTTGGGATAGCACCACGGATGTTTAAAGCACTTGTTGGGCGAGGCCATCCAGAGTTTTCTACCAATCGACAACAGGATGCTCAGGAGTTTTTATTGCACTTCATTAACATGGTGGAGGTAAAGCTACTCTCTCAATCTTCCCCCCATAATGTGCATTCACACTGTCCCTGTTTAGTCCGCATTAATCCAACTTTAGTTTGCTTGTCTACAAAGTCCGGTTCGTTTGGAGAGGTGTGAATGTTCATTCAAACTTTGATGCAGACCAAACATGTGAACTCTGGTCTGTCTAAAAACCTACATCTCAGTTTTATTAAAGTGAACTCTGGTGTGGTTTGAATGCATATGTGAATGCCAAGTGGACTGGAGACCGCTCTGAAAGCAGAACGTAAACTTTAGTGAAGAGCATTCTGGGTAAATACAACCAAAACAAACATGAGAATCGAGCGTTAGAGGCAAAAACAGGTAATGATCTTTTGCTAAGATCAGAAAAGGATCCTACAACCGCTAAATACTGATGCTACTCCATTTTTGTTTATAGTTTGCAAAGAAGGAAGTTGCGCCCAGGTCTCTGAGGTTTTTGTGTTTCCTTTTGCAGTTCACAGGCGAGAGGGAATAGCAACAGTTTTTCAAAGGCTTTGATCATTTGGCACAGTGCAGAGTGAAAGCAAACCGCACAGTAGAAAATGTTAAATGTTGCCGCTTTGGTCCTCAATCAAACCGAGTCTATCGGACCATCAGGTGTGTAAACCTGCTAGTCCTCAGCTTCCTTATTAAATTAACGCACCTCTACTTTCACAGAGGAACTGTCGCTCTGGGCCCAACCCATCTGAAGCCTTCAGGTTTCTGGTGGAGGAGAAGATAGTTTGTCAGCAGTCACAAAAAGCCAAGTACACACAGCGGGTGGATTACATAGTACAGCTGCCCGTTCCCATGGACCAGGCTGCTAACACAGGTGAGGTGCTGATGGACCTCCATGTTGTTCAAGCTTATTTAGTTAAGTTTCACCTTTATGGCGCTCATTCAGCCGAGCTGCGCGATGGAGCAGAGTCAACTTTTCATTTAAAAGTTACTGATGTGCTACGATGGCGAGGATGTGATGACAGAATAGCGAGAGAATAATGCAGAAGAACTGTAACATGATGCCAATAATAATTCTGTAGTGAGTTAATTCACTTAATGGAACAAAGTTTGAACTTTACTTCAAAAACAACCACAGACGGTAATTTGGTATGAACTTCTTTCTGTTCATGGGGGATAAAGTGTTTCACATGTTTTATTCTCACCGTCTTTGTATTTAGCAATTTAAGAGGTTCCTGTTATATTTTATAAATATGTAAAATATGTTTATTAATATCAGAAAACCACAAATTTCTGTTTGTGTCAGTGTTTAACACAGCTGATACAAAATAAAGTAAAAATTTAATGGTGTTTTTTTTTAATCGGCATATTATGAAAAATTTAGCTCTTCATGTTATGAAAAGGCATGCATCCCTCTTGACACAACAGAAAACTGTTTTCATTCAAATGGCTGCTTAGCAGTTATCAATAAGATCAATTAACTTTAACTCATTCATTGATTACTTCCATAATCATACATCCAACCCTTTGTTTATCTTGCAGAATTAAGTGAGAACGTCTCCAGAGTGGTTTTAATTTTCGGTGGTGTTTTTCTTTTTTTGTTTCCAGAGGAGCTAAAGGAGGCAGAGCGCCGCCGTGAGGAGGGGGACTCATCAGCGCCGACAGTGCGAGCACAAATCCCCTTCTCGGCTTGTATGGCGGCGCTCAGCGAGCCAGAGATGCTCACAGACTTCTGGAGCTCAGCTGTGCAAGCAAAAACCTCTGCTACCAAGTATGAAACTGAACAGCCTGCACATAACTCAACTCTGATGAGCGAGAAGAACTTATCTGTGTCATCTCATTTGTCAGAACAACGCGGTTTGCCTCTTTCCCTGATCACCTGGTTATTCAGATTAAGAAGTTCACCTTTGGCCTTGACTGGGTGCCTAAGAAACTGGGTGAGCAAAGACACTGTTTGGTGTTTGTGTGAAACTGAGCAAATCCTCATCTTTAATCATCGAGAACAAACATTTTGATTAGTTGGAAAGTTTGAAAGAAAAAGTCAAACAATACAACTTTGGGGAATGCTTAACATTTCTGAGCAACTCCTACTTGTCCAACCAGTTTCTCTCTCTTCAGGAGTATTTACTGATTGGAAATGGATTATTTTTGCAATCACAACATCCGTAAAGCTTGCTTACGTGTTCTGCCTTCAGTGCTTACAGGAAATGCAGAGTTTAGGGACTCTGGTACCGGAAAAACAGCGTCATAGGAACATGTTCATGTAGATGAATCAGACATCAGTTCTGGTAAAATATTCATAGATACGATTTTATGTAAATTCTAGTTTTTAAGACAAGAAACTGAGGGGGATTTTCAGTCATGCAATTTATTTAACATTTTTATGCTTCACTCTTATATTGTTAAAACTAGCTTTCATTTAACATATTTTCATGGTTCCTTTAGGCGCACCATTAAAAAATAGTTTCTTGGCGTCAGTTTCACATTAAAACCTCGTCACCATGAAACAAAAGTCTCTATCTGTGGTAGAAATGAAGTGAATTTCTCTGGACAGATGTGAGCATCGACGTACCGGACACACTGGACCTGAGCGGCCTGCGTGCGACCGGCCAGCAGCCGGGGGAGGAGCTTCTACCTGAGGTGGCCCCGCCCCCACTCATGACCCCAGATGTGGAGGTCAAAGGTATCCTGGGTTCGCATGGCAACGATGACGACGACTCGCTCTACTCCCCGCTGCTGTGTCAGTCTGTCTGTCGTTTCTGCTCTTTTTCTTCTTCTGACACTTTTTTGTCCTCACTTGTTTTCTTTTTTCTACCTTTTCTGTTCTCATGAGTCCGTCCGTTGCCTTTTTAGTTCACCATTTTTAAATTGATTTCGTTTTAAAAAGGAAACATCTTTATTTATTTTTTTTTTTACCTGTTTTTAATTTATTTTATTTGCATGTCATTTTTCTTTTACTAAGTAACTTGAACTTCAAAAACACAAAATCTTACCAAGTATTTTTTTGTCTAGTTTCTAGTGCAAATATCTCATTATACTTGGAATAAGACAAAACTAACTTACAGGTAAATTATCAGCAAAATGTAAGAGTTTGTTTTAAGGAAATATTTCCATAATATTGAAAAATTACTGCGGAAAAATATCTTGTAAAGTTTTATTTTCATGACACCTTTCACAGATAAAATTACAAAATGTTTCACAAAATATACAGGAAAAGCACATAAAAAATGACATCAAATTAAATTAACAGGGGGAACTAGTACTCTTTTTATTTTTTTAATTAATATATACAAATTATATTTTTTAAACAAGCTGCTATATCTTGCTGAAAACTTACTTTTAATTTTATTAGCATATTTTCACTAGAAATTAGACTATAAACACTTGGTAAGTTTCAGTTTTTAGTTCATAAAAGTAGAAATTAGAATTACCGTATTTTCTGCACTATAAGGCGCACCGGATTATAAGGCGCACCTTCAATGAATGGCCTATTTTAGGACTTTTTTCATACATTAGGCGCACCGCATTATAAGGCGCATAGAATAGACGCTTCATACTCTATTATTACACATCCACATTAATAAAGAAATGGTCCCCGAGTACTTTATATAGTAGGCTGGCCCAGTCGTTGTTTCACTCACGGTGTTGGTGTTGGTGTTGCGATCTTATGCCCAACTGCTTTCTGGGTAACACAGACCAACCGACTCGCTGCCGCTGCAGTCTCTGTCTCTCTTCCCCTGCCCCTCCCCCCCCTTTAAATGTATTATCAAACTTTATTAACAAACCAGTGTTCTG